>NC_085136.1:151367485-151690568 GCF_035046485.1 Aedes albopictus | reverse complement strand
AGTTTCACTTAATAAGTGTTTACCGAATACTCGGAAACGCAGTTGCGCGAAAACTGGACAGTTACATATCAAATGATACGAAGTTCCATAATCGGATTCACAGCTATCACAGGCAAATGAATCAGCTTGCTGAATATTCGCCATGTGATAGCTGAGTCGGCAGTGACCAGTCAATGCTTTGACCAGCATGCTGCAATTCTGCTTAGACAGATTAGTTAGATACTTCGCCACCCGTAGAGATGGCTCAGCACTATACAATTTGGTTTGACGACATGACTCCAAACCATTCCAGTATTGTTTGTGCTGAGTGGCAGCCCAGGTGTCAATCTGAAGCTTTACCCAACACTTGGATACCGGAATAGCTGGCTCAGGGCCAATGAAGTCATGTGATGCTCCAGTGCGAGCTAACTCATCAGCCAATTCATTTCCAGCGATGGAAGAATGGCCAGGTACCCATACAAGGTGAACAGCGTTTGCTGAATTCAGCTCCTCGATTTGAGTTCGACAAGCGATAACTATCTTTGACCTGGAGTTGGCCGAAGCAAGTGCTTTAATAGCAGCCTGGCAATCTGAACAGAAGTATATTACTTTGCCCATTACGTGCTGCTGAAGTGCTGATTGCACTCCACACATAAGAGCAAAGATTTCGGCCTGAAAAACGGTGCAGTGTCTACCAAGTGAGTAAGACTGATACAGCCTTAGCTCACGAGACTAAACACCAGCACCTGCTCGACCTTCGAGAAGGGAGCCATCAGTGTAACATACGATGCCGTCTGAAATACTTCTTTCCAGATAACCAGATGTCCACTCTTCCCGGGAAGGGAATTTCGTGGAAAATGTCCTATATGGAAAATTACAAGCAATTGTAAGATCACTTGGAGCAAGGACAATTTTGTCCCAATTCACTAAAAGTGAAAACAACGAGGTGTGTGTTGATGTGCGGTTCACAGGAGTTTCCTCTAGTAGACCGAGTACCCGTAACCGGTAAGTGCAAGAAAGGGCTTCTTGTTTGAGATGAATGTGTAGTGGGGCAACGTCAAAGAGAACTTCGAGCGCTGCCGTAGGAGTTGAAGAGAACGCTCCAGACATCGCCATTAAGCACATCCTTTGGAGATGGCCTAATTTTGATTGGACCGTTCTCACTTCACCCTTTTGCCACCACACAAGACATCCATAGGTCAATATTGGCCCAACCACAGTTGTGAAAATCCATTTGATATACTTGGGTTTTAGACCCCAAGTTGAACCAAAAGTACGCCGGCATTGCCCGAAGGCCATACAAGCTTTCTTGATTCTGAACTCAATGTGAGGTGTCCAGGAAAGCTTGGAATCAAGAATGACTCCAACGTACTTTACCTGTTCAGTCACATCGATTTCAGAATCAAAGAGACGCAAAGGTCGAACGCCATTACGGTTTCGCCTTTCCGTGAAAAGAACAATAGATGTTTTACTCGGATTAACCGAAAGTCGGCAAAACCATAAGTAGGAAAACCGCTATTATTGAGTTGCCTCAATAGCGTATCTGCTACGAGATTCCACAAAAGCGGTGATAAGACTCCCCCTTGGGGGCATCCACAAACACTCAATTTCCTAATCCCTGCTAGACGCAATGTCGAGAAGAGATATCGGTTTTTGAGCATTTGGTGAATCCAATTGGAAATCATTGGAGATATACCATGACTCCGTGTGGCTTCCAATATGGCATCGAAAGGCACATTGTCAAAGGCACCCTCGATATCTAAGAAAACACCCAAACAAGATTGCTTTTGAGCGAATGCTTTCTCGATATCGTAAACAACCTTGTGTAAAAGAGTCACAGTGGACTTACCAGATTGGTAGGCATGTTGGTTCACATGAAGAGGCACGTTGGCCAGATGAACATCACGGATGTGATGATCCACAATGCGTTCTAAGCATTTCAGAAGAAAAGAGGTCAAACTGATAGGTCTGAAACTCTTTGCTTCTTCATACGACGCACGACCCACTTTCGGAATAAACTTTACAGTAATATCCCTCCAGGATTTGGGAATATACCCTGTAGCAAAACTGCAAACAAGTAGTTTTTTCAAAACATGTTTGAAATAATCAAATCCCTTCTGAAGCAAAATAGGATAAATCCCATCTGCCCCAGGAGATTTGAAAGGAGCAAAGCTATTAAGAGCCCACTCAATCGATTCTATAGTTACAATACTCCGAGCCGAAGCTAAAGAATCATAACTACAAGAAAAGACATCAGGATCATCCGAAGATGTAATATCCACACATCCAGGGAAGTGTGTGCTGAATAAGCATTCCAGAACTTCCTCATCAGAAGAAGTCAGATCGCCATTTGGCAAACGAAGTTCGTTCACCCGGAAATCCTTAGATTTCGCAAGGATTTTGTTTAACCGACTGACTTCACTCAAGCTGGAAACATTTGTACAAAGGTTTTTCCAGCCGGATCGTTCAGCAAACCGGAGAGCTTTCCTGTAGGCCATGCGAGCCGACCTGAAAGCCTCCGAACCAGCAGAACGTCGTCTGTTCCAACTCTTTCTACATTGTTTCCTGAGTTTCGCCAGATCAGAGTTCCACCAAGGGGTTCCTCTTGTGATCTTCACAGACCGTAGAGGACATGCTTCTTCAAAAGCTTCCATGATGAAGGTCGTTGTAGTATCAACGGCATCATCTAAATCACTTGTGTCAATGGATGGTGAATATCCATGAAATTTGGCTGCAATCAAATCAGTATAAAGATCCCAGTTTGTTGACCGAGGATTCCTGAAACGCAATGTTTGCGAAGTAACATTTAAATGTTCAAAAAAGATGTAGCGATGGTCAGATAAAGATTCTTCATCTGACACATGCCAATTGGTCAGCTCGTGACTAATTCTGCTAGAGCAAAGCGTTATATCTAACACTTCCTCTCTAGCAGATACCATGAAAGTTGGGCGGTTGCCTATGTTAAGTAATGCAAGATCTGTACTACTTAAGTACTCCATCAAACTGGAGCCTCTCAAGTTAATGTCTGAGCTGCCCCAGATGATATGGTGAGCATTAGCATCACTGCCAACAATTAGCGGAAGGCTCTTTGAAGTGCAGTATGCGATGACTTGTTTGAAAGCATCCGTAGGGGATGGTTCATCATGCGGTAAATACACAGAACAATAGACGTATTTCCTGTTGAGGTTTCCAACAGATACATCAATTGTGATAGCACATACATCTCTGGTGGTAAGTTCAGAGATGAGTGTAGCAACTATTGCGTTGTTGACAAGCACACAGGCTCGAGGCATGACACGCGAGTTTGCCATTTCATGTTTACTGAAAGTGGCAAACACCGGGTTCACAAGGTTTCCTAGATAGAAATTTCCCTTACGAAAGTAAGGTTCTTGTACCAAGGCCACTTGGGCTGTACCATTTTGCATAAGTCTGCAAAGATTGATCGTTGCTGTTCTTTTATGCTGAAGATTGATCTGAGCTATCTTAACCGTAGCCACTACCCAAACTAGGTAAGATTAAACTCTTCGCAACAACAGCACAACAAAGAACAGCAACAATAAAACCAAATCGGTATCGATTGGAAAACGCCAAAGGCGAGGATACACAGAATACACTGTGTAAATCGCATAATGCGAAACCATATAGGTGAAAATTTAAACTAATTAACAACATCTTCATAATCCCGCCCTTATTTAGCCTCAAGTGAGACTAAAGAAGGGCAGCTGATTGTCTCGGAGAAACACAAGGTCCACTGCACCATTGCTCCGGTTAGCGCAGTAAGGGCTACATACTGTGGAGGGTGCCCTGGTACTCCACAGGCTCCGTTAGCGGTTAGGTTTTTATTAGACCCCCCTAGCCATCCATTCCTAGGCACGGTAAGCATATAGCCGCATCACACCATGAATTAGGGGTCACCTGTTGGTGGATTCTTACCACCGGAACAGGCGGTCCGTAGTGTTATTCTTAGCCAATTGAGACAATCGCTACCGACACTACACAGCTATCTAGGCTGATCGAGAAAAGAAGTTAATATTGATGATCAACTTCATACGGACTCGAACAGCCGGTAAAAATCCTGTAAACAAATGTAAACAAATGTAAACGCCGCAGTTCAATTACATATAACATTTTCCACTTGAGAGCCAAGGATTTCTCGAACTTCGCTGATGAGTGATGATCCGAACTTCCTAGGACAGCAGAATAATGAGATTTAACATATCAAATAGCTCGTTATTACTTTTAGCATAGTAGTGAAATTGTGCATACAATTTTACACCATTCCAGAATTTCAAGAATCATGAACAACTTTGCTGAACTGTGCAGGTCATCTGAATCATGATAGGAAATATTTAAAATTACCCAATATCATCACGTAATGGTGGAATTGCTTACTTCACTTTCCACCTTCCAAAGTCATAAGCTTTCTGTACAAATTTTGATGAAGGCATGAGCTTTTTTGGTAGTTCATATAATAAATAATATCAACAATTGTGTATTTTCTAAACACAATGGCGCCATACAGCGGTTAATTTACGCACTAAACACAACAAAAAAATGATTAGTTACACATTGTATTTTAAAAATTATTACTGAGTTTGTTATAATGTTGAGGTAAAGATGATCAAATCACATATTAATTTATTGTAACTGACTTTGTTAGAACCTTGAAATAATACAAACTAGTTTTTGTACCAATTCCAACAAATATATCTAAATATAACAAACCTTGATATAGATATCAACCGTTGATATAATTATGTTATGTTTTTGTTATGACTTTCTGATCGGGTTACTACCCAGACGGATCCGGTCGTGTTCGGTTCCGCCTACCAGCATGTACTTTGTTTTTGAGGCATTCACCACCAGTCCGACCTTTGCTGCTTCGCGTTTCAGGCGGGTGTACAGCTCTGCCACCGTTCCAAATGTTCTAGCGATAATGTCCCTGTCGTCCGCAAAGCACACAAATTGACCGGATTTTGTGAAAATTGTTCCCCGGCTGTTGAGCCCGGCTCGTCGCATCACACCTTCTAGAGCGATGTTGAAGAGTAGGCATGAGAGTCCGTCACTTTGTCGCAGTTGCCGGCGAGATTCGAATGAACCGGATAGTTCACCCGAAACCCCTACGCAGTTTTGCACACCGTCCATCGTTGCTTTAATCAGTCTAGTTAGCTTCCCAGGAAAGCCGTTTTCGTCCATGATTCTCCATAGGTCTGCGCGGTCGATACTGTCGTATGCCGCTTTGAAGTCGATGAACAGGTGATGCGTTTGGACCTGGTAATCACGGTATTTCTGGAGGATTTGCCGTACGGTAAAGATCTGGTCCGTTGTCGTCTGGCCGTCGATTAAGCCAGCCTGATAACTTCCCACGAACTCATTCGTTTTAGGTGACAGACGACGGAAGATGATCTGGGATAGCACTTTATAGGCGGCATTCAAAACAGTGATCGCCCTGAAGTTCTCACATTCCAAATGGTCGCCTTTCTTGTGAATGGGGCAGATTACCCCTTCCTTCCACTCCTCCGGTAGCTGTTCGGTTTCCCAGATCCTGACTATCAGCCGATGCAGACAGGTGGCCAACTTTTCTGGGCCCATCTTGATGAGTTCAGCTGCGATACCATCCTTACCAGCTGCTTTGATGTTTTGAGCTGATGAATGGCATCCTTAACTTCCCTCAGCGTGGGAGTTGGTTCATTTCCGTCCTCCGCTGCACTAGCGTCGACGTTTCTTCCGTTGCCGTGGGCTCTCGTGCCTACGTTCTCCACGCCGTTCAGGTGCTGATCGAAGTGCTGCTTCCACCTTTCGATCACTTCACGTCCGTCCGTCAAAAGGCCTCCGTCTTTATCCCTGCATATTTCGGCTCGTGACACGAAGCCGTTGCGGGATGCGTTGAGCTTCTGATAGAACTTCCGTGTTTCTTGGGAACGGCACAGCAGTTCCATTTCTTCACACTCCGCTTCTTCCAGGCGGCGCTTTTTCTCCCAAAAGAGGCGGGTCTGCTGTTTCCGCTTATGTTTGTAACGTTCCACGTCCCTTGCTGCAGCATTACCGCCCTCGCTGCGTTCTTCTCCTCCAAAACCGTTCTGCACTCTTCGTCGAACCATTCGTTCCGTCGGTTCCGTTCCACGTACCCGATGGTGCTCTCTGCTGCGTCGTTGATGGCTGCTTTGACTGTACTCCAGCAGTCCTCTAGAGGGGCCTCATCGAGCTCGCCCTCGTCTGGCAACGCGGCTTCGAGATTCTGCGCGTATGCTGAGGCGACATCCGATTGCTTCAGTCGCTCTAGGTTGTACCATGGCGGTTGCCGGTGCCGTACATTGTTGATGACGGAGAGTTTTGGGCGCAGTTTAACCATCACCAGATAACGGTCGGAGTCGACGTTGGTGCCACGATAGGTCCTGACGTCGATAATGTCGGAGAAGTGCCGTCCGTCAATCAGAACGTTTTCGATTTGAGATTCCGTCTGCTGTGGTGATCTCCAGGTGTAACGATAAGGGAGGCTGTGTTGGAAAAAGGTGCTACGTATGGTCATATTTTTGGAGGCGGCGAAATCAATGAGTCGTAGGCCGTTTTCATTCGTCTGCTGGTGGGCGCTGAACTTTCCAATCGTCGGTCTGAATTCCTCCTCCTGTCCTACCTAAGCGTTCAAATCTTCTATGATGATCTTGACGTCGTGGCTTGGGCAGCGATCGTACTCGCGTTCGAGCTGCGCGTAAAATGCGTCCTTGTCATCATCAGTGGCCACCAACCGATCACGCGCCTCTGCATATCACCCATCACTATGAAAGCTGTTCCCAGCTCGCGTGTGTTGCCGCAGCTATGGTAGATGGTATGATTACCTCTAAACGTTCGCACCATGGATCCTGTCCAATACACCTCCTGCAGCGCTACGATGCCGAACCCGCGGTCCTTCAGTAGATCGTCGAGTATGCGGGTGCTCCCAATCAAGTTGAGAGTTCGGCAGTTCCACGTACCAAGTTTCCAATCGCAAATCCTTTTTGTTCGCTGGGGTCGTTGCCGTTGGTCTCGGTTTGTATTATTCTGTTGCTGATTTTCCGCTACAATGGTTTTTACGGCTGGCTCGTAGGGCCTGACACCAACCCCTTACTTTCCGGAGGACCATAGTGCACAGTTGAGCTTATTGGCTGACCATAAACCACGTGGTCATTTTTTTGGGACTTTTCAACCCCCCCCCCCTCCGTAATGACCACGTGGTTCATGGACAGCCCCTTAGAGTCCTTCCCTGGCACTCGGACGTAGATCAGCCGCCCCTAACATGGGGATCAGACGCTGTTGTGAGCCGCTCCTCCTGGAGAACAGACGCTCAGGTTTACCGAAGCAAACCCCCCCTTCCCTGTCAGCCTACGACCAAAGTTCCCACCAGGGTTGGTTACCTGATCTTCCCTAAGGTTGCTCATACTTTCCGGCCGGTACCGCGTGGAGGTAAGGATAGGAGTTGCTGGGCAGAGGCTAGTGGATCACATTGGGATCTGAAATGCGCAGCATACCCAGCCTTTACCGTGCCACGTTTACGCATGTTCTACCTGGTTATAAAAAAAAAACTACTAAGAAACTAAGTGATGAGTAAAGTCATGCAAACACCACAATAGATCAAATTAATGGTCGCAGTGGTACTATGTCCCCAACAGGAGAAAAAAAAAGTCATGCAAGATTTTTTCGACTGTGGTTTTTCGAGTCAATAATCGCACGTTGAACATCTCAACCGTGGGATTTCAGAATTTCATTTTTTACCCACACTGCTCTCCTCATACTCCCGCCAAAAATAATTGTTTAATGCCACAACTGAATTTCATTCTCGTGCATTCCCTAAGCAATAAAACCCCGTAGGGTAAGTGTACCAATTATGGCACTACCTAAGGAAAGCTATTTATACAAAAATAACGAGAAGACCAACGAATGTCATCAATAAGTTAAAAGATAGCTAAGTTTCCATACTTTACAGGAAACATATAGAAACGGAGCCAAAACTACTTTTAGTATTGATTACAGCGTGTGCCAATGATAGGAACCCTGTACCAGTTATGGTTATATTTTTTAACTTCGGTTCTTTTTCGCACTATTTGCATGCATTCCTTATGGGGTTAGCCATAACTGGTACACTATGGCGAAAAAGGGGGCAAGGAAGCCGAAATTTTAAGGAAAATGATTTATTTCTACCATGATTTGAGAAAAATATGGAGTTTAAATGAGAGCGACTATCTTTTGTGAACGTGATCTGTTGTTCACAAAATTTTTCTTGTTGATTTACATCGTTAAAGGGTGAAAATTAACTATGGCGAATAATTGGTACTATAGCTATAATTGGTACACTTACCCTAATGCAATCAGCCCTTCTGAGCGTAAATCCGGTGGCGCCTGACTCACACACCCCGATTTCGGCGCATTCCTGGACACGCGTCGCGCTTAAACCCTTCATAGAGCAGCTTTGCAACCCATTTCCCACTGAGCAAACACAAATCATTCCGGTTGACAAAACATGCCATTTGAATTAATCGCTAGCCTCAAATTGCCGTATGTACTCGTTACGTGTAAAGTACATGAATCGTACCCCCTTCGTCGTCGTTGTCGTCGTCGTCTTCGTCATGGGTTGATCATGCTCAAATCTGTGCAAGGCGCACACGGCTAATCGATGACTAAATGTGTCTGTTTCTTTCATGCTTAGTTTGGCTCTTTTCAATACCAAATCTGGACGAGAAGTTGATTCATGACTTGGTGTACCTCGCAGTAGGTACCCAGGTTATTTGCACTGCGCTGGTACGATTGCCGTGATAATTTGCATGCATATAAACTTTAAGTCATAATCTGGCACCGACGATCTACTGTGCGAGATAAAACGGAACATTGAACACGAGTGTGAAAATGTAGGTTTAGTTTTTTGAGCTAACAGATAGACGAGGTACCATTCGGAGGTGGGATCTTATCAAGTAGCGATTGACAAATGCTGCAGGCAAGTCGTGTCTTTGGAAGGACTTTCGAAAGTTGCGTAGGGTGATGTTTGAAATTCATACAGCGCTGAAGGATAAGTTTGGCTTTTTAAACAGTCTCACACAATTTTGAAAATGTTTGGAGAATTAAAGAAATGGTAAGATTCCTATCCATTTTCAACGGCAAAATGGCAATTTGTTAAATGAGATTTGAATCAGCATACGAGATTCTCGAAATATAAGCTGTACAACCAGTACTCGGTACAATAAAAGCCTAGGAATCTGCTAAACATCCAAAGAATCATAATTTCACATGAGCTTACTCGTTTCAGGTGGCAGACAAAGACGGCAATCGAAATGATAATCGTTTGAAAGTTCTCAAATTTTTTGGGACCATCTAGATGAGTTCAGCTGCGATACCATTCTTACCAGCTGCTTTGTTGGTTTTTAGCTACTGAATGGCATCCTTTAATTTCCCTCTGCGTGGAAGAAGTTGAATCATTTCCTTCCTCTGCTGCGCTGATGTATTTGTTTGCTCCGCTACCTTGGTTTCTTATGCCCACGATCTCCGTGGCTTTCAAGTACTCATCGAAATGCTGCTTCCACATAATCTCGTCCTTATCCCTGCATAGAGCCGTTGCGGGAGCTCAACAGCGTCTGGTGAGTCACTCCGCTTATGATTCTGGTGGTCGTTGGTACCATACATTGTTGATGACGGAGAGTTTTTGGAACAGCTTGACCTTCAGGTAGTGGCGAGAGTTGAAGTGGGCGCTATGATAAGTCCCTGACGTAAGCAGTGTCGTCCATCGATCATAGATCATTCATCAGTGAGTGCAGAATTCTTTACTGGTATCAGGAAGTTTATCAGCCACCTTTAACAAGGGGGACAGATGCTGTTTTGAGTCGATCCTAACCTAGTTCCTTTCTTATCTTGTTGGCTTCGAAGTAACTTAACTTCAGCGCAGAGCGTATAGTGTGGTATAGTAGAGTACCATCTTCGTCGGTCTTTGGTGATGTTCTTTTCGGTTCCCCGAACGTGTAGAGTTCCCTGGTCTTCTTCAACCGAGGCCGTTTATATAGGTGACATATGTAGATGCATGAAACAAAAGGTGAGGGCTATTTTTGCAAGTTTAAGAAATGTATGCAAACACTAGCCAACGCACCAAAATGCGAATATTTAAACCAAATGTGTCACCTGTGGTGCTGCTCGCCCGTGAAACCTGGTGCGTATCAGTGGAGAACACTCAGCAGCTGCAGGATTGCATCAACAGAAGTGTGCGGTAGCGGTACACTGGAACCTCTTTTTATGCACATGGCTGGGACTGCATAAAATAAAAATGAGCATAAATTAAAAAAGGCATAAAAAGAGCAAAATTTATGCATAAATTAAGTTTGGGCTCTTATTAGGGAATCTAGTTAGCCAGAACAGGTATTGCTCCTGGGCAGTTGAGGTGGGGCTAAGGGGGTTTCCAGAAAGTTCCCAGAGAGCCCAAAAAGGGGGTTCCAAGGGGCTGCATTGGCGTTTTAATGTTTTTTTTTTCGGGGAATTTGGGGAGCCTTTCAAGGGCGTTTTGTCAAGATTTTTTGGTGTTTTTATGGGATTACGGGAAATTCAGCGGTGTTTCAATACTATTTCAAAGGGGCGTTCCAAGGGGCTTAAGGGGCAATTCAAGGGATCTCAGGAGCTCAGTCAAAGTTTGAAGGACGATGCAAGAGGTTTGAGGGGCGTTTTAAGGTATTTCAGAGCCATTTCAGAGGGTTTCAGGGTGTTCCGGGAAAATTTTAAGGGCGTTTTAGGGGCATTTGATGGCATTTCAGGGGCGTTTCAAGGGGTTTTCAGGTTCGTTTCAAGGGGTTTATGAACCCTATTAAAGGCGTTCAAAGGGGTTTTAGAGGCATTTCAACTTGCTTGATTTCAAGGGAGTTTAAATGGGATTACGGAGGTTTCAGGGGCGTTTCAAGGCATTTTAGGTCAGGGTCATATCAGGGGGTTTCAAAACAATCTTTAAATCGAAGGGTTTTTCAGGGGTGTTTTAAAAAAATATTTTGTTAGAGTCTCTAAAAATCCTTTGGAATTCCCTGAAATGCCTACAAGATCCTCCTGAAAACCCTGCAACCCTATGTAATGACCTAAGTCGGTCCGAAATCCGCGAAAACTCATCGTAACGTTTCCGTAACGACTCTGAATCCTACCAAAAATGGTCTGAAACATCCTGAAATGCCTCCAAAAACCCCCTTAAACCCCCTCGGATCCCATGTAACGCACCTGAGAGGCTCCGAACCCCCCGAAAACTCCTCCGTTATGCTTCCGTAACGCTTCTGAATCACGCTGAAAATGGTCTGAAATATCCTGAAATGCCTCCGAAATCCCCTTTAAACCCCCTCGGGCCCATGTAACGCACCAGAGAGACCCCGAACCCCGCGTAAACTCCTCGTAATGCTTAAGTAACGCCTGCCGAAAATGCTCTGAAACGTCCGGAAATGCCTCCAAAATCCCCCTTAAACCCCCTCCGATGTCATGTAACGCACCTGGAAAGCTCCGAACCTCCCGAAAACTCCTCCGTAACGCCTCTGAATCACGCTGGAAATGGTCTGAAACATCCTGAAATGCCTCCAAAATCCCCCTTAAATCACCTGGGTCCCCATGTAACGCACCTGAGACGCACCGAAGCCTCTGAAAACTCCTTCTTAACGCATCCGTAATGCCTCTGAACCTCGCCGAAAATGCTCAGAAACTTCCAAAAATGCCTCCAAAAATCTCCCTAAACCAAAACCCCTACAAACGTCTCCGCAACGCTTCTGATAAAATGCTCTGTGGCTTCCTGAAATGACTCCGAAACCCCCTTAAGACCCACTTGGACCCCATGAGGATGAGACCTTCGGAAACACCCAAAAACGTACCTATAACATTCCTTTGCTCTCCCCTGTAAACGCTCCTTGGCCGCCGTTGCTATAGTTCCCGTCATTATTAAATATTCTTATGCACAATATCGGTTCTGAGTAGATTTACCTCTTTTTATGCAGTGCATAAAAATAGGTGCATAAATTAAAAGTGCATAAAAATAACATGCATAAAAAGAGGGTTTAGTGTATCTGGTTCATAGTAGTAATCCTACATTATAGAGATCTGCGAAGGCGGCCATTGTGAGCCAATCGTGCAGAGAGAACTGTCAAAGTGTGGAGCCAAATAAACATGCTTATCGTTCGTAGGAAGGCGTTGTTTGAACGGTATTGTAATCGGAACTAAATAAATTAAAATTATTAATTTTTATATCGAGATATTGGCGGCATATGTATGTTTAGTAAAAAGATAAATTTTTATTAATTTTGCTTTCAAAAGCTCATGCATGACGACACTTTTGTTGCTGCACTTGCCGAAAAAACTTCCTTTGCTGCTTCTTGCTTCACTTCTGCCGATATGATTAGCGTAACACTTTTGCAATGAATTTTAAATTTCTTCGATTGCTCCGCTATTTCCACAAAATTTTGAAAAAAAAAATTCTACCTTGATTAGAAAATGTAAACAAAACAACTTGAACCACAACGAAGTCACGCACAAAGTTTGAACATCTAGCTTTGTAGCAAGTGTTGGCAGCTGTTGTAAACAAAACAAACAGCGTTGCCGAATCGACGTATGTAACTTCCGCTCATCTCTATGTAGAGGATTTCTAGTTCATACATAGGGTATATGTACCGTTCCTTGGCCTAATTTGCAAGCCGCATTGACAATTTTGACCATAACTCATGAATTAATAGCACTAGAAATAATATGTTGAGCCTATTACACACTCTAGGTAATGCATGTTTCCCCAATTGGAAGTAAACTAACTTAATATTCAAGAATTTACTTTATTAAGTTGAAAAGACTCGATGCGATGGTATGCAACGTTGGTCTATGGTACAAAAGTTGGCCAATTAGTGGATACAACGTTGGCCTATTGCTTTCCATGCAATAGAACCACTTATTATCTCATTTTTTTTTTCAATATTTCTGCTGAAGTGGTATCTCTGTTTGTTCACCAATCTTATTTGTACATTACATTTTTGGAGCCAAATTTTCAAAAAACTGTAAATTAATTACTTAAACTTCAGTTCTTTCTTAATTTATTAACGAAAACAACGCAATCCTATTATTGTGTAATATTTTTACAGTCACCGTACACAAAATCTTTCTTCCTGTTCGTTCTTTCTGGTTCTTACGGAAGCAATGTTGTTGACGTCACTTTATCGGTGTTGTTGACGTCACTTTACTGATGGGCCAAGATTTGGGTACATAGTGAAAAAAATGTCCTCAATATTCGGCCCACATTCAACTTGTAAAATATTTATTATTCGTTGAAAACAAATATACAAGTTCAACATAGCGTCTTTGACCGTCGCATCAAATGTTCAGTTATTGAAAAGTCAGTTCGAAATGTTCCAGAATCATGCCATTTATGATCATGTGTATAGACTACCCACTAAGCCGAAGAATCATGGCGTCTACAAAAGCTAAACAAAGTGACATTTTCATTCATTTTTAATGCTCAAAAGTGCTAAAATTGAAACGAAATGTTACAGTTGTTTGCCGCATAGCTTTTCCGATATCCAGTTATGCGTGTTTGTTTGAGTTTTTGGTTAACGTTGAGATAGGCCGAACGAGGGGGATATGCCAACGAAGCATCCCGATACCCTACACAGATAAAAATAATGAGATTTACACGTCATGTAAACTTCAGTTTAGTCATGTAAACTTAGTTTTATGATGGTTTACATGATATATCATGTAAATTTGTGTTATATGTCATGTAAACACACAGAGTCATGTTGAATTACATGACATATAATGGTAGTTTACATGATAATTTATGAATTTTACATGATATGTCATGTAAACTTCTGTGGTATCCCACGCTCCAATCATGTGCATCATATGTAACAGAATTTTACACTTTTTTTTCGATCTGTGTAGTAGCCTCACAAATGAATCTCACACACTGCACTTCATCTTCAATACTCCAATGCACGGTGACGTCATCAAGAAATCGCTCTCCTTCTCTCCTACGGTAAATTAGAAAACAACAGGACCTGTCAAATTTGACAGGTACTGGTTCTGTTATTTTCAAACTCTCTGAGAGAGGGAAAGAGGTAGAATTTTGCCGTGAGGTGGTCTATGTCACCAAAAGTTGAAATTGACAATACGTCGGGAACGAAAATGAAAGTAAATCGACCAAATATTATGCAGGGTTGGCATCGAAATCTGCAAGCAAATGTTAGGCTGGAGTCCAAAGAACATCACCCAGAGGCTTGAGACGGCACAGCCTCCTGGCTAATTGGGATTGGGATGCCAATTTACATTTATTATGAAGCTCCCTACACACTCCTTTTGGACGTGTTATGTAAACTGCCTAGCGTTAGAATAAGATTGGCATGCTAGACAGATATACTACCTGATTGGCAGAACTTATTATCACAATATTGCTGCGGGTTGCTATCTTCAAGCACGAAACTATTAGAATAAGAATATCAAATACCCATAACACGGTTTGAAGCTGTCCCAAACGAGACAGATTTACGACGATCCATATGGGCATGTCACAACCATTTAAGGATCTAGGATGCCATTTGTATCCATTGATTTGAGCGAACCTCTGACAGGCCACTATTAATTAGACTCGTGAACAATAAATCTACCATTCAAAGACTTGCTGGTGGATAAATAAACGGCTTCAACTAATTGCCTCTTGGGCATATCTTTCCGCATTGATGCCACTATGTGGCAGCTCCACCGACCGCTTTGGCAATCGTTTTCCAAGAGCAAGCGTCGGTCGCGTCGGGTGTTTACTTCGTTATTGACTATCGGGGAGCGGATTCATGGCCCACCGCCGGTTGTAGGTCGGTCGCACTGTGAGAAGATTAGCAGATTATTTATTTTCTCTGTAAATAAGACTTTAAAGATGGTTCGGTTCTGAGTTGATATAAACAAATTGCATTTGAATTTCCGAGCAACTCGTGCGAAGTTTGTAAATCGGTGATGAACGATGCGATAAACAATTCGCCCAACGAGAGTTGCTGGGAGTCGGCACCGTCTCGAACTTTGCCGAAGATTCTGCTCTAAATCAAGTTTATTTGGATTGTTTTGTGGCAGTATTTATGGTCATGGACAGGTCCCTGACCGCTGTGGAAGTACTCGATTAAACGAGAATTTGATCAGCCTTTTGCACTTGAAATAATCGGTGTGAAAGGAATATATTTGAATGTTATTAATTTGAGGCTAATACTTTTTTGAAATGTTGATGTATGTAGATGATTATATTTGGTTAGTATCAGTCACCAAAAGTTGCATGCAAGTTTACGTCTAACATATTTTGTTCGCATTGTATAAGTTTGTTCTTGAGACAAACTTCGGTCATGAACTGTGAAGGCTCGGTCTAATATTTTTCAAAAATTGTATCACTATGACGCTTCTAGGGTCCCAAAACTCTGTTCTTTTTTTGCCATGTCTCATCGAAATTTAGTGTTGAACAGTGTAGTTTGTGTTTTCTTTAGCTGTGTTATCAGTGACGGAATGCGAAAAAAAAATATGGCGTACATCATCGTGCTGCAGGCATTTAAATAAATTTGAAATCCGCTTCTCGCAACTAACAAGTCCTGGTCCTTTCAGTTGTATTACTAACTACAGCCTCTTTCTTTAAACATTTTGTCCTAGTTTGTTTTTTATTTCATCCTTTCTACCACTTGTATTTTCGATCTTTTGTCTTAGTTATTTTTTTATTTGGACCTTTCGATATTTTGATCACTTGTATTTTCAACCTTTTGTCGACCGGCTTCGACCTTTCGACCCTTCGACCTTTTGTCCTTTCGACCTTTTGATTTTTTGACCGTCGACCTCTTGACTTTCGACCATACGGTTCTATGACAAAAGGTCGAAAGAATGACTAGGGCAAAAGGTCGAAAATGCAGGTGGTCTAAAGGTCGAAATAAAAAAAAATGACTAGGACAAAAACTAAAAATAACCGCTGTGATAGTATAACTCAAAACTATTTTAAAATATTATAACATTTATATTATTAGTAAGTACGCCAAAAGTTGTCATAAAGCATTACTAGAAAGAACATCCTATGTTTAAAATAAGGCAAAAATATATAGTAAACTATACACTACATTACTGGTAATTACGCATATAGTCGTGAATATGTAACTCCAGAGAACTGTCGTTGTTAAAAAGGATGTATGTTCTACAGTATACCTGATACACAGACAAACAGACGTAACACCTTGAACGATTTTCATGGAAATCCATCGCCCAATTCACACTATCATCACCTGGTGGAAAAGTTGCACGAATCACTGTGTTGTGCAATATCGTCAACAGACGGTGCTAGTGTAAAACGTCAAACGCATAGAAAAACGATGCGCGCGCCTCTGATTGTGAAAGCCACAACTATGAAAATTTTAAATGATCGTTAAAAGCATGGTCGATGGAAATTTCGCAAGTGTTACGTCTGTTTGTCTGTGCTTGATACTAGACCAGGTAAACTATTATACAAAGCCCAAACTAAAGCATCGATTCCCGTTCTGAACGGTAAATTTTGTCGAATTCCTGGGTATAGTGGGTGTGTGTGACATTGTGTTTGTTATACAATACACAAGTTAATGCATTGGCAGACAAAGAAAGCCCTTCATTTATTAACTGTGGAACTGCTGAAAGAACACTAAGTTGAGAAGATGCAGGCAAAGTTGCAATGATAACGTAAAGTGAAAAAAGACGATCATAACGATTTAGGATTATTTTTTGTCGTTTTTTTTTCATTCGACCTTTCAACCTTTTGACCACTTGTCGCTTCGACCTTTTGTCCTACTTATTTTTATTTCGATCTTTTGACTTTTCGATTTTTAACCCTTCGACCTTTTGACCCTTTGACCGGGATGTGCTGACAGGATTCAGATTATCAACCGAAGAATCTAGTAATTCAACCAAATGCCATTCAAGATGACGAGAAAACCAGGATGAATTGGGCAGACAACTGATTCGAAGCAGTCTAAAAATGGTGTGCCTGAACGTTGACCAAGCGTATCCTTTCGAGTTTACCCTTCCTCTAACAACACCCAAATTCCCGTGACACCTAGGCCTGAGAGATCGTAGAGTTGTCTACATTTTTCATAGGTGTCCAAAACTAACCATCCTTTCCCATCCCTCAGCAGCCGCAAGGACGTGGCAAGGACAGTGCTCGACCATTATTGGAGGATTGCGTCAGTCTTGTCTAAGAGTCAGAGATTAGTCCCAAATCTTTGTGCTTTGGTTCGAACGGGAAGAAGGTAACCTTCAGAATGGCGGTCTTGAACTGTACCACCTACGAATTTGTGCGACTCGCTTAATGCTAATGCTAATACTAATGCTTCGACCTTTTGACCCTTTGACCTTTTAATCATCGACCTTTTTACCTTCGACCTTTTATCCTACAACCGGCAAGAACGACAGCAACATTGATGCACGGATCAAGAAGGTGAAGGCTGCTTTAACGAGTTATGAAATGTACGGAACAACAGGCAGATTAATCAACGCACCAAAATTCGTCAACTCAAACTAGAGTGGCTTAACGCCAGTTAAACCTGATGTGTATCAGTGAAGAACACTCAACGGCTGCAGATCTTAATCAATAGATGTCTGCGATGTATAATTCGTAAGACCACCCCATTGGATTTCCATCGTCGATGTCATCAAAAGCTGATAGCGACAGAAATTCGGGAGCGAAAGTGGAGGTGGGTCGACCATACTCTACGCAGGAGCGGAAACGAAATCTGTAAGCAAGCGTTAGAATCGAACCCAGCAGGACATCGCAGCAAAGGCAGGCCCACAGGCTCATGACAGCGCATCCTCCACAAGGAAATAAAGGAAGTTGACAGAAATTTGACCTGGCCACTAGTTGAGACGATGGCTGGCAATCGCCCAGGACGGAAATTTTTCAATTCAGCCCTCTGCTCCACCATGGGTACTAAAGACTGAAGGAAAGTAGCGTCACAACTATCAAAGAATTTTATTACCATTTAGGAAAACTATCATTGATATCTGCTGTAAAAATCCCTAGAGAAAATCTATCAGAACACCTTGAAAATATCTGGGAGAAATCCTCGGATTGTTTTGTATTTACTGGTAAAGAGGAAACACCAGGGATTGGCGGCATGCACCGTGCGGTGCAAAAAAAGCGTGTGTTTCACACAATCGCAAGTGCTCGTCTCCCGTTTTGCCGAGAGACAAGAGACGTTTGAGTGAGAGCTTTCGTAATTGTGCGAGAGACAATCGCAGCACTAGCTCTACGGCGCAGGGAGTAATGCGCGGTGCTTGGCATTGTGCTTGTCTCCAAACAGAAAAAAAATCAATTAATAAATTAATTGAAGAGTTTGTGTTTTCGGCAAAGTTGTTAAGCTTGTCAAGGGCTGACAAGTGATGGGTCGTTTGATTCGAAATTTTTCCAATCATGCGTAGTATCAAGCCAAGTGCAAAGCACGGAGACAAGCACCGAGAGAGTGCATACGACAGCGCGTGAGTTACAGGAGAGCAACAGCGCGCGGCAAAGTAAGCGAGCAACACACAACCGATTGCGCGTACTCGTCTCCTTCTAGTTTGTTGTGCTGTCTCGTAGCAGAGTGTGCGGCACGCAAAGAGTTTTGAGTCGCACCCTATCCCTGGGAAACACACACCCGATGCGGTAAGTGCACGGGTATTTAAGATAGGATGCTAAGGGTGACAGGTTCTGTTTAGGGACAAAACGTCGAATGATGAATGTCGAATGTTTTTTTTTTTTTTTTTTTTTTCGTGAGCTCTTTTTTTCTTTTAAAGAAATCCTATTGTTTTCTTGTAATTGTAAACTAGAGGGGGGCCCTTATGAGCCTCCCTGAAACAACACCTCAGGGTCGGCATGCTTCTTGCCCAGTTCTTTGCGGGCAGGCAATATTCGCACTATGGTATATAAAAAAAAAACTACCATCACGTTACTTATTTATTCTCGGATTTTCTGTGTCTCTTTTCTCCATACACATTAACATTCTTAATCTCTACTCTAACCAACCTTTTTCCTTTCCTTACTTTTTCGGGGCGCTTTCTGCTATCCTCAACTTCCTTCAGGGTGGCTACAATGGCGACTTTTAGCTATCGTCAGCCGGATATCTGGCACCTTTAGGGTGGCGATGGCGATTATCGGGCCCATTGTTCCTTCAAGGGCGTCTAATTTTGTTTAAGGCGGGACTTGCCGGGACTTTCCAATGAAAGGGGGGGGGGGGGGGGTGGTGGGGCATTGTGGGGGTATCTTCATCTTTCGGAATCAAAATTCGTCCAAAATAGCGGGGTTCTGCTATCCTTCTCCTCAATTCATCCGATATTCACAGGATATGATACTAGTACAAAAGCTGTTTCAACACGAATCTGAAGCATAATGAAGTGCAAAATTAGTCAATAGCCTTGAGCGCTATCGCCACCCCTCTCAGGCTATCAATAGGATCATGATTTTTCTCTGATGGTGGATTGGGGATCTTTATGTATAATGGCGCAGTATAGCAGACCATCCTATTTTTGGCTGACAACTAACTGACGAAGAAAACTGCACAACATATATGAACACTCTGAATCAATTACAACAACCAACCTCGTCACCATCAAAAAGAATGGAAGTTCCTCGAGAAGAACCCGGATATGCTGATGACAAGGGCGGATAAGGTAACAAAACAGTGCAGTGGTTTTATCGGCAGAGGAGTACGAAAGAAAAATTAGAGAAATGCTTGAAGGTGTCAGAACCTACCTGAGAATCAAAAACGACCCAACAGCAAGAGTGTCCCGGAAAATCAACTTGATCCTGGACGAGGGGAAGGACAATAGGTATATTAACGTCAAAACCCACCGGAGACTGAACGTGTCGAGCTGTCACCCGCATAAGTATAAGGACTGCCAAAAATCCACAAAGAGGGCAGACCACAGCGTCCAATGGTATTGACCATCGGATCCACGACCTACCGGATGGTACAATTCCTCTGAAACATCCTAGGGAAAATCGTCGGAAAACGGATTGTCATGTGGTCTTCAGCTTCAATTTCGCTACCGAAATATCAGAAACGCAGGTCGACGAAGATGAGGTAATGTTCTCGTTCGACGTCATATCGCTGCACATGAACGTACCTACCGGTAGAATACGCTTTGAAGTGCATTAACCGACGCTGAAATGAACTGGTGAACCACACCTTACGTAAATTACGATCGTGTTCAACACATAGCCGAACGAATAGAAACGAATGACGTCAAAACCGAACCAACACGAAGATTGTTAACATTTCAGGACGCGCGCCATTTTGAGCCAAAAATTGCACTGCGCTCGCGCTGTAAACGAGAAGCTAGGTATTGTCGCGCTTATCTTTTGTTAGAGTCCTGCGGCGGTCGTACGCTCGCAAGGCATACCGCCGCATGACAGTCGCAAGGCAAATCAAAAGAAAAAGTGTTCCCGCCAAAAACAAAAGCACGTGGGTTTCGCGAAATGACAGATGTTTTTGAATGTATTTGTGACGAACGGCAAGGGTGGCTCAGTGGAATGAGTGTTCTTGCTGTCAAACCCCATATAATGGAATTATATACTTTTAAATCTGGTGACGCTGTTTTGATTAATGACTGTCGCGCTGATATCAGAAGCCTGAGGCAGATAATCGCCATATTCTGATTTTTCTTGAGAGGCATAATATGGTGCTGTAGTTTTTACAATGGCGCACGTCCGATGTGGATTTACCCATAGGTGCGGCGATAGGAAACTAATCGGCTCTTCCATTCCCACGGTGTTCCTATGGAAGTGACCTCATGTTTACAAATTTCAAACATGATGTCACTCCCATAAGAACGCCGTAGGAATGAAAGTGCCCTGATGGGTTAAACATGTAGTAAACGGGGGTTAGTAATAGAACCACAATGGTGGCAGGTGTACCAATTTAGACAAGTGGGTGATCGACAATCGACTGGGAAAGTTATAGAACATTGTAACCATGTAGACATATATTTAAGATCTGATAATGGCTGAGGACGAGTAAGACGAAACGTTATAAATTGAGGCATTAGTGTGTATCAATCACCGAAAACATTGACAATCAATGAATATACAGGGGGTGGCCAAAATGTTTGGGATAGGCAACTTTTTTTCTCATAAAAAAGTTCATCAAGCTGTAATCGTTTATCAACAATACACGACGTTATAAAATGTTATATATTCTCACAACGAATTAAGTTATCTCAGATTAAAATTTTTGAAATAAAGTCAAATTTACAATACCTCACAAAAATTACTAAAAGTGTTCTTGCTTTAATCCAAATAGGCTCTAATATGCCTCACTACAGATTTATTGAGCGCAGAAGTGGAAAATCTTTGGATATCAAAACTAAAATTTATTGACATTGATGTAAAAAATAACCTTTTTTCGAGAAAAATCCAAAAAGTTGTCAATCCATGATAACTTTTTTCAACGTTCAAAAAGTACCTATGTTTTAATTACTTGTGAAGCATTAATATATTATTAATAGACGTTCAAAATTTCATTCAATTCGATT
Organism: Aedes albopictus; assembly: GCF_035046485.1. Taxonomy (NCBI): domain Eukaryota; kingdom Metazoa; phylum Arthropoda; class Insecta; order Diptera; family Culicidae; genus Aedes; species Aedes albopictus. The sequence continues at coordinate 151,669,091 of NC_085136.1, read as the reverse complement.
CACTGGTTTCGAAGATATGACAGCTCAAAAATTAGTTGTAAAAAATAGTGTTTTACGAGAACGGTTTTAGCTTTGCGAAAGATTATTCAATCGAGCCCAAATTTGTACCACTGATGCACATATAATAGGTTAACAAACAGTTAAAAGGGTGTCGAACTACTTGGGCACCCGCGTCAATTCCCGGCACCTCACAGTAAACAAGTCAAAATATCACTTGCCGCATATTTACCAAACGCACTTCCGTAGGTAATCATCTCCCGCAACATTTCTGCTACGGGACCCACAGTCAATGAGCTACACTTTCTTTCTGAAGCCGCACAAGCGCTCAAAACAAATATTACACGCGTGCACTTCGGCAGCACAAAGATGGGTGCCGAAGTGATTTCCTATTTGATTTTGCTGGAAGTTCGGCACTGACTGGTGCCAAGAATTGGCGCTGGACTAGGTGCAGTAAACTCGTTCAAAATCAACTTTCCGGCAGAAAATCTTCACAACAATCACTGTTAACAGCAAGTTCACGCAATAAGGTATCTGATTCAGATGGAAGAAGTGGACAAAAACGGTTGTTCCGTTGTGAATTTAGGCAATGCATAATTTTATTTACCTGTTGTGCCGGGAATGGGGTCAAAAACCCTACCTGCACTTTTATATTCACACAACATCTCAAAAACACTCCACATTGTACTGCAAACACTTACACACTTTTCGACGTTCTGATATTCGACAATGTGTCTTTCGATTGTCACCGACGGGTTCAATTCCCGGTCAGTCTAGGCATATTTCGTAAAGGAAATTTCATTGCCTTCCTAGAGTCTCTTCGTGCATGCCACACGATATACACATGCAAAATTGCCATTGGCAGAGGGAGCTCTTAGTTAATAACTGTGATAAAGAATTGTTTAGCGATCTTCCAAGACACCTTGAAACTTGTGTAGTCGCAAGTAGTACACATGTAGGAATACTATTTTTGTGGCAGTTTAAATTTTATCCCCTATATCTGATAAAATCCATCATAGTACTAAAATTAAATCATACATTCAGATGTTTAGTATTGGTAACTTTACAAAAAAATCGTACCAACAACTGTTAAAAGTGGCCTAATTCACTCGAAATGACGGTATGTGAAGGTCAGATTGTAAGTAAAAGTGCGAAATAATCAATATCGGAGCCGTGAAACAAATGAAACAATGTCGCTTTTAGGACGCAAGGTTTGGAATATTAGGCTTCAAATTTTAAAAGGTTATTCTACTTTTGAAACATTGTATCGCAACAATGCCGATCAAATACCGCTAGTCGCCAAAGGCAAAACTAATTCCCGGTGAGATATTTATTGCAATCCATTTGCAATATTTCGTTGGCACACACCAAGCAATGGTCTACCGCCGCTGACGTGATTTTGCACCCGAGGTGAGTTATTATTGAATAGAGGTAATTAATTAATTACAACTTCCCGCTTTCTAATCCAGCTCCGTATATTCTTGGCCGCTCTGTCTGCTTGTTTGCTCAACCGTCAATATCGCACGAAATCAGTGCAGCCCAAGGTGGGGGGCGCTGGTAATCCAGTATAACTAATAGAGCCCCACCCCGGGGGCATATGGATTTAGACATTAATCAGATCGCAAACACATGCGCCGATGCCCGAAGCTGCCGAGTCGTGCCCGTACCGGAGCATTGAATCGAAATAAGATAAACAGATTAACTGGTAAAGAGTAAAAAATGGCACGTCAGAAAATTACCAGTGCTATTATAATTCAAATTTTGTACCAGAGTCAGTGTGGTGGTGGCGCGTAGTTGCACATTAGCTGTGCACACGTAGGTGGACGACACATGCCCTGGGATCGCGATCATCATCAGAATCGTGCCATTTTGCGCAATGGCGACGTAGTTTTCCATTGATAGAGCCAATAGGTATAGGTACCCACATCAAGTTAATCTGTATTACAACGAGCCGTGATTGGAGGTGACAATATGCTATCAAGGAATGAAAACAAGTTTGAGATTTATTACTGTCGAGACAATGCGATCACTGATTGGTCGACCACTTGCTGGCTTGCGAGATGAGGTGGGACCTATCCTATCCCGGGTGAACTTTGAAGGGTGCAACCTGCAGGTGGGACTACGTATTCGTGACGTTCCTGTAATGAATGCATTGGAATGTAGATTCGAATTTGAATACTTAGACATTGATTTGAGAACAACTAATCTGTGCAAAACCCATCATTCAATGAGTATTATGACAAATAGTCACAATAAACGTGCCTTGAAATTTAGCCTTGACTTATGAAATACCGATAAAAAGCTATACGGATGTGACTCAATTTGGTCTACCCCCGATTTTATCGTTATGAACCGCTCAGCCTAACTTACAGTTTTGTTGTTCACTAGAGCAGTAGGTGAGTGATTTAAATTGATAGCTTAGAAAAACAGCCAATATCACCATATCATTTCGGTGATTAACAATATAAGAAGGTACATACGCGCATAATCTAGTCTCTAGATGTAGCCTTACCGCACGAAGTCGACCTCAATGAAGCCCCTCTCGAGGACAGCTGGAGTACGATAAAAGCTACCATGAACATTAGTTGGGTGGAACAGTGCCGAAGGAACAATTGATTTGACGATAAGTGTAAAGAAATTTTGGACTCGGCAGAACGTGGAACGATATTAAGGAACACGGAAACAGCAGACTCTATTCTTCCGGAAGCGCCACCAGGTGGAAGCGGAGTGCGAACAATGGAACTGCTGTGCCGTTCACAAGAAACCCTGTAGTTCTATCAGAAGCTCAAAGCATCCCGCAAAGGCTTCGTGTTGCGAGCCGAAATGAGCAGGAATAAGGACGAGAGCATCTTGATGAAGTGAATAAAAGGTGGAAGTGGCACAACGACATACATCTGAATAGTACAGACAGCGCAGACATGGAGGATCAATGCAGCTGGAGAAATGACTACGTTAGTACAGCGAGCCAACTTCCATGCTGAGGGAAGATAAGGATGCTATCCAGCAGCTCATGAAAAATAAGTGAGCAAAACGGTGAGTCGATAAGGAGAGCATCCAGCATAGCTCTGGTTCTGCCTCATGCTTCCACGGGTCAAGCGATGACAAAGACCGCCAGGTAAGAGTTGCCCAAGTAACACACTTGTCACCGAAGAGTCACGGCGGCACAGGTTTATGTTGCGCAGAAGTCACTGCGACTTACTTCTAGCAAGTAAGTGTTTATTTGTTACAAGTAAGTCACATTGACTTCTGCGCATCATAAACCTGCGCCGCCGTGACTCTTCGGTGACAAGTGTGTTACTTGGGTGTGTGCTTAGCTGGTAGTGCAGCCTGGACACTGTTGTCCTTCTGACTTCAGCTAGATTGAGGAGGTATTTACGTTTCGAGCGTCTGTTCATCGAGGAGGTGCGGCTCAAACAGCGTCTGTTCTGGCATCCAGCGGCTGAGTAAAAAATGCTCCTTCACCGCAAGCTATACCTTAGGTGGCAGCATCACCACGGTGGATAAGGTACCTTAGACCAACAACCTACTGTTCTCGAAACCCAAAAACCGAAAATGAAACATTACGAACTGATTCAAAGGTAACGACTTTTAGCGCAAAACAACGGACAAGAATTGGAACTTGGAATGTAATAACCCTAGCCCAGCAGGGGAAACTGACACATCTGGCCAATGAGGCATACCGTATGAAGCTTGAGATCCTATGATTGAGCGAAGTCCGTTGGCCAAACTTTTGAGAACACAAATTTTTCGTCGGGCCAAATTCTGCTATACTCTGGCCTACTAGGTGAACACGCTACTGGACTCCTGGAGTTGGTTTCCTGCTCACCGATCATGCCCACGCTGCGCTCATGAAGTGGGAACCTATCAATGAGAGGATAATTGTTGCCAGATTCAGAACACGGGTTCGAAATCTTATCATGATCCAATGTTTCGCGCCAACCGATGCTGCCGAATTGCAAGACACAGAGTCAACTGAATGCTGTCGTGGATAAGATTCCAAAAGTTGATATCAAAATCCTAATGGGCGACTTCAACGCGAAGGTTGGGTCCGATAACTCGGACTATGAGCACGTCATGGGACGCCATGGTCTTGGAAAAATGAGCGAGAACGGTGAGCTGTTTGCAGAGCTCTGTGGCTACAATGATACGGCGATTGGGGGATCGCTCTTTCTCCATCGACCAGTGCACAAAGTGGCTTGGGTTTCCCGTGGTGGCGTCACTGAAAATCAAATCGACCGCATCTGCATCAGCCGGAAATGGAGACGGAGCTTTCTTGATGTGCGGAACAAACGTAGCGCTGGCATTGCGTCCAACCATCATCACCTAATCGGCGAGATCCGGCTGCGCATTGTGAGGATCCATCGCCTGGAGGAGAAAATCGGGCACAGGTTCAACACACGTCGACTGGAAGACACTGCGGTGAAAAGGTTCTTCGTCAAAGAGCTGGAGAACCGTATTGCGAATATTCCGGAAGGTAGAAGCGTAGAAGATCAATGGAGCGCCATCAAGAACACCTTCATCGCCACCGGCGAGAAAAATTTGGGTGAGCCACGCATTCGGAGAAAGCAGTGGATCACAGATGAAACCTGGAGGAAGATAGAGGAGCGAAGGAACGCCAAAGCTGCGGTAGAGCGAGCGAAAATACGAGAAGCCAAAGCCGTAGCCCGTCAGCGCTATTCGGCTCGAGTCGAGAAGGCAGTGAAGCGCTCATGTAGGCGGAATCTCTAGCCGACGAAGGCGAGAAAGTCGCAAACACCGGCAAACATCCGTAGCATGAAATCGAACAGGGCCCCGGAAGTCGATCGCATATCAACCGAATTGCTCAAAGCAGCCGAGATGCGTAGTATCTGCACAACTACAGGATTATTTATTCTGCAACATATGGGAATCTGCGACATTTCCGGTCAACTGGATGCGAGGCGTCTTATGTCGTTTTCGTTTTTGATTCAGTTCCAACCTGGGTTGGAACTGGATCAGATCACAGTTGTAACATCAATCCGACTCAGGTTCGCTTGTGCTGACATTTGTTTGAAGTTTGTTTGTTTGCACATTTTCCGCCGATTCAGTTTCAACCCAGGTTCAAAAACGAATTTGACATTGGTAAAGTTGCCCAAAAAGGGTGAACGATATGCGATAATTGGCGGGGTATCATGTTGTTGTGCATCGTTCTCAAAGTCCTCTGCAAAGTGATCGTTAATCGGATACATGAGAAGATTGACGCTGTCACGCTCCGTATCATCTTGGATCAAATCAATGAATTCCAAGAATCTCTCTACCTGGTGTTCATTGATTACGAAAAAGCTTTCGATGGTCTCAACCAAGAAAACATGTGGGGAGCCCTCAGGTGCAATGGTTTCCCTGAGAAAATCATCGGCCTCATTGAAGCACAATACAGGGCCTTGTCGTGCAGAGTACTGCACAACGGTGTCTTGTCCGATCTCATCCGGGTCGTGGCTGGAGTGAGACAAGGATGTGTCCTATCACCGCTACTGTTCCTCATCGTAATCGACGAGATCCTGGTACGTGCAATTGATCGTTAACCAAATCGTGAGTTGCTGTGGCAGCCCATTACCATGGAACACCTACATTACTTCGAACTGGCTGATGACGTTGCTCTCTTAGCTCAACGGCGCTATGATATACAGAGTATGCTCGATGATCTTGCCTATCGCTCCTTGGCGGCAGGTCTCACCATCAACGTCAACAAGACCAAACCGTTGGATGTAAACATGGTCAACCCTTCCAGCATCACGGTAGCAGGGCACGCAGTGGAGAATGTTGAAAGCTTCCAATATCTTGGTAGCCAAATGGCGGCCGATTGTGGCACCCAGATCGACATAGATGCACGGATTAAGAAGGCGAGGGCTGCCTTTGCGAGTTTCAGAAATGTATGGCAAAACAATCAGATTATTCAACGCACCAAAATCGAATTTTCAACTTGAATGTGAAATCTGTCCAGCCGTACGCCAGTGAAATTTGGCATGTATCTGCGGAGAACACTCAACGGCTGCAGATCTTCATAAATATATGCCTGCGGTATATAATTCGTGCATGGTGGCCTCACAATTGGGTCTCCAACGTGAAGCTCTATCGTTGATGTCATTAAGAGTCGATAGCGACAGAGATTCGGGAGCGAAAGTGGAGGTGGGTCGGCCACACTCTACGCAGGGGAGCGGAATCTGCAAACAAGCGTTAAATTGAAACCCAGCAGGACATCGCAGCAGAGGCAGACGCAGAGGCTCAAGGCGGCACAGCCTCAACAAGGAAATAAAGAAAGTCGACAGAAATTTGACCTGGTCACAGATCAAGGCGATGGCTGGCAATCGCCCAAGATCTTCCAATTTGAAATCGTGTATGATCCACTGTACGAATTTATGATGGCCTGCTTACTGTCACAGAAAATTTGACGTTTGGGCGGTGCCGCCACCGCAAACATCAGTGACAGCAAGCATCATCCCAACGTTGCCAGTGTGATGCTGCCTCATATAGAGGAGTGGAGTTTTTGCGGAGTAAGTCGCCTTGATCGTGAGTCCCGTACAATAGGAACTAAGTGATTCTACTGTAGTAAGCTAAGATGGTAGGTAACGGATTGTTCCCGTGAGTTACGCAATATTCACATCCATGTCATGGGCGAAAATGCTGCAATGGAAAGCCGTGGTAAGCGGGTGTAATTGAACTACTTGTTTAATAAAAAAAAATAATTGAATGATTGACTGCTATTAGTAATGCCTCTTGTAGTCGCTTTTAGACACATTTGCTTCGGACTAGCTTATTACGAATGTCGCCACTTGTTATATAGATATTTCAATACCTTAAGTTATGATTCACGTGATATTCGTAGAGTAACATCAGTCATTATTTTAGGTATTTTCCCTTCTCAGCAGGGCTTCCTAATATCTTTTCAGGTTGTAGGTACACATTGCACTACCTATGTTTAGTGTTCAATATTCTATCTCATTTAACACAGAGCGAAGAAAAGACACCTTTCAACTTTAAAGTCACTCTAATTAGCATGATAAACGTCAATCTACACAGCGATCTTGCATGCAAAATGCTTCTCTTTACATGCACAACGCCTAACGTTCCTGCATCATCGTCCGTCGTATACCGATGTAAAGGTAAAACCGTAGAACCTTAGCTGAACGAACAATCCATTCGTGCTTGCTGTGGATTCTTGCCAAGAGAGACTCATCAAGAATTCCATCGACAGTCTGTGCCAATGTGTTGATATGATTTATCTACGGCGACGGGATGATGGGACCAGGTTTAATAATTAAAATTGGTTTGAGCTTGGGAACGGAATGTGTCACTGAAGTAGCTAGACCAACACCGGAAGCGAAATGACCAAGTTAATAACTTATATTGTGTACGCTCGGTTATGGCCATTTGTAATATGATGTTTGACACAGTTCGGTATACTGTGGGATTCATAGTGGTGTCCAATCCATGAATGTTTCGGTGGGTTTGTAGATTTATTTAATTCGCGTCCTAAGCCAATGTTGTAAAAAACCATAATAATTCCTAAAAAGCATAAAATTTCCTTATTTTGATCATACATATTTTCGACATTTGTGATGCATGAAGATTGAAGATGTATCTAATGCATTTAGTGCAACACTAACCTACCACAGCATCTCCCACAACAAGTTGCAATCGCTTTCGATGGGCGGTGTCTACAGGCCTAGATTGCCTCGTTCGATGGCCCTGGAGACGACAGGAACGCGAGGTAAACCTTTCATATTCAGCGTGATAAAATAATTAAAGCCCAACCCTGGTGCGCTTAAATGGGTGCGAAATTTGTTGCTCTTAACATGCCGACAACGCCAGATGCGAGATAGTCGGGGGTCGATCCGCACCGGTCGCCCGCCGCCGTCGTCGTTAGTTAGCTAGTCGCGGTTGGAGGACCATACGGTGAATGGCAAGGATCCCGATAAGACCCCCAGTTAAACATTGCGCCGCGAAGGAAGGCGTTCGAGGCGCAGGCAGCACCGGCCGTCGTCGGCAGCCAACAGCTTCATGCTCTTTTCAATAAATAACAACTCATTCACGGAGGCGTCTCGCAAAGCGTGCACAATTTTTCCCTATCAAAGAATTGCCATCTTGAAATACTCAACGGCAGCGCCGCCCACAGCTTCCTTCGGCACGGCGGCGCGTTCGGGGCACCAAGCTTCTCGCGATTCGGAAGTTTACAAACGTATTTTCTATGTCAGTTTCACACCGCCTCGACCTGGACGGCCAGCCAGTAACGAGCGACGAAGCGCGACGCGCGATAAGGATCTTTCTCCACACCATACGCCGTAAACGGTTTCGGTATCCTGCTGTAGTTGCACGAAGCAGTCGCCGAATATCTGAATGTTGTGTAATTACAATGCCATTACTTATGGACATATTTTTTTTTGACAAGCGAGGGGCGCTTGGGAAATATTTATGAAAATATTGCGAAAAATAAGTTATAAGAATATCGCGTAAATGGAGATATAGGATAAAAATACATCAACAAAGGACGTTGAGTAAAGTGGTCCACACTTATATGAAAACAAACATTTCAAAAAATGCCAAGTCTAACCTCCTAAATCAGTTTTTTGGACTCCCCGAAGCTACGTTCAAAATTTGAGCAAATCGGTTGAGCCTAAGGGGCTTGAGCTTGAAATTTGTATGGGAAAACTTGGCCAAATGTTTGCATAAATTTTAAGTTTTCGAATTTTGCCGCTGGGTGGCGCTGTAAGCGTTCAATAATCAAACCCTTTGGTATTATTGTATTTGTAGGTAACTATATGCCAAACAACTTAGTCGGAGACCGCAAAGTGATCCAACGTCTGTGAAAAAAGTTATACCCTAGGTAGCGGCCTTCGACAAAGTTCTTTGGCATATAGTCACCTACAATAATACAAAAGGGTTTATTTATGGCAAAAGGTTACTGCAACCATAACAAATTGCAAATGCTCCATAGAAAAGCAAAAAGCGATCCATAAAGAATGAACATATGTTCCATGAAAATAAGCAATGTTACCCATAAATAATTGAAAACGTTCCATACTTTATAAAAAATGTACCGGTAATACATAAAATTTTCTCATTAAAAGTGAAATTGTGCACCAACAAATAATACTAAAATGCTCCATAATAAAATACAAATGCTCCATAGAAAAATGCAAACGCTCCATAAAAAAAATAAAATTGTACCCATAGAAAATTGAATATTGCTCCATAGAAAAATTGAATTGCACCATAAAAAATGAAATTGCACCATAGAAAATAGACAAATGCTCCATAAGTATTATCAAACTGCACCACATAAAATACAATTTGTTCCATAAACAATTGAAAATTCTCCATAACTTCAAACATTTGCTCCACTAAAGCAGTGCAATGTAAAGCAATTCAGCCCGGTAGAATTAAATTATGAGAATATGCTATCTACGGATGATTTTCAATTTTTCATGGAGCAATTCATATTTTCTATCGTGCAGTTTGATAATACTTATGGAGAATTCATTTTTTTTCTATGGTGCAATTTCATTTTCTTATGGTGCAATTTAATTTTTCTATGGAGCAATATTCAATTTTCTATGGGTACAATATTTTTTTTATGGAACATTTGCATTTTTCTATGGAGCATTTGTATTTTATTATGGAGCATTTTAGTATTATTTATTGGTGCAAAATTTCATTTTTAATGAGAAAATTTTATGTTTTACCGGTACATTTTTTTATAAAGTATGGAACGTTTTCAATTATTTATGGGTAACATTGCATATTTTCATGGAACATATGTTCATTCTTTATGGAGCGCTTTTTGATTTTCTATGGAGCGTTTCTATTTGTTTATGGGTGCAATAAATAGGCTGCCGTTTATTTATTGAACGCTTACAGTGCCACTAAGCGGCAAAATTCGAAAACTTAAAATTTTTGCATACATTTGGCCAAGTTTTCCAATACAAACTTCAAGCGTTTGAGCACCCCCTTAGGCTCAACCGATTTGGCTCAACTTTTGAACGTAGCTTCTGGGAGTCCAAAACAACTGATTTAGGTTAGAACACTTGACTATCACGTCGAGGACCTGGGATCGAATCCCACTTCCGACGAACTCGTCAATTGTGAGTTCTTCCTTCGGAAGGAAAGTACAGCGTGGGTCCCGAGATGAACTAGCCTAGGGCTCGTTAAAACAGATAAAAAACTTTTTATAGATTCTTATTTTAGAGCCTATAGGCTTATCCAGATGACCCCCAATTGTAGAGGCGCTTGGTGAGATAAGGAGAAAATCGTTTGTTTACATAAAAAAGTCAATTTTTTGTCGTCAAATTTTACTCATTTTTTTCTCTAGTAGTTGCTTTTTGCCATTTGCAATGGCTTCCATTATCATCATTCTTGATGTCCACGCCGACAGACATCGGATTGGCCAGCTAACAAAAAATCCGGAAGATCGCCCTCCGGAGGCATAGCAAGAGCTCCTCAAATTAATTACATAAATTGTTCGTAAATACATACCGGATCTAAGCGCAACTGAAAGAGAATTAAATTTTCTTTCCAAAAAGTGCTCGTTTGTTTCTCTACGATGCGGAATTCGATACGAAAAAGTGAAAAAAGTGCACTTTGCCTATGCTGCGCCATGTCAAATTTTGGAGGAGTCACGTTTTTCATAGGGTTCTCATTCCTGCCACCAGATGCGGAGGGATCGTTAGCTTCCGTTGGATTTATCTATTAGAAGACATGACACCCCTTTCTTCCTAGTTCCATGCTGCAGCATTGCCGCTCGCACTGCGTTCTTCTCCACGAAAATCGTTCTGAATTGTTCGTCAATCCGTTTGTTCTGTAAACTCCTTTGTCCATATCTGAAGATGATCTCGGCTGCGTCGTCAACGGCTGCATTAATTGTATTCTAGCAGTTTTCTACAGTGGCCTCATGGAGCGCGCCCTCGTCTGGCAATGCTGCTTCGAGATTCTGCGTACGCGTATGCTGAGGCGACATACGGTTGTGCCAGTCGCCCTAGGTCTTACTGAGGCGACCGTCAGTATCGTGCATTGTTGATGACGGGGAGTTTTGGGCGCAGTCGATAATGTCAGAGAAGTGCCGTCCGTCGAACAGATCGTGGTCGATTCGGAATTTCGGAATTGGTCGGCTGTTCGAGTCCGTATGAAGTTGATCATCAATATTAACTTCTTTTCTCGATCAGCCTAGATAGCTGTGTAGTGTCGGTAGCGATTGTCTCAATTGGCTAAGAATAACACTACGGACCGCCTGTTCCGGTGGTAAAAATCCACCAACAGGTGACCCCTAATTCATGGTGTGATGCGGCTTTATGCTTACCGTGCCTAGGAATGAATGGCTAGGGGGGTCTAATAAAAACCTAACCGCTAACGGAGCCTGTGGAGTACCAGGGCGCCCGCCACAGTATGTAGCCACTAGCGTGCACAGGGGGGGGCAAGGGGGGCACTTGCCCCCCCTTCTAAAAAAAAAATATATGCACCATTTTTGCAATTCTTGCACCTTGCATCTTACCACGCAATGTTGAGAATCACTGAGCCATGGTGCACCATTGAAACATACAATTTGCACAACCATGATATTCTCAGAATCATCTAGGCTAAACTCACGCACCATCTTCTAACTAATCAGTGATGTCAGCACCATATTCGAATAACATGCACCATTTTGGCATTTCGTATTCCATGTACGTGAACCATGGTGACTTCGGCACCACATTGAATTCTTAGCACCATTTTTGCAATTCGTGCACCTAGCCATCCAAAATAACGAGTATCACTGAATAACAGTGACGACTAATACAGCACACTAACATCATGCATCTTCTTCAAAGCTTTCAATACACCATCATGATGTCCACAGAATGATCTAGGTATCCACGTATTATGATGATCGCATGAAATGTCTTTTAATCAATTAAGTATCTAATACCTCATACTGATATGCACCATCATGAAACTTCATGCACCATCACAGCTCTTCAAGCACCATTTCAGCGTTTATCATATCATCTAGGCATCTAAAGCACCGTAATGCCGTGAGCATCACATAAAATACATTTTTTTTGTATGATATGCACCATTTTTGCAATTCGTGCACCTAACCATATTGATAAGCTTTGAAAAACGGTGACAACTAATGCATCATCTAGCATCATGCACCTTGAAGAAGCTTTCCAACCACCATTTTGACATTCACTATATCATCTAGGCATCTTATGCACCATTATGGTGTGGTTCACAAGTGAATTTGATGCACCATTTTGACATTTCGCATACAAAATAGCATTCCTTGTTTCTGGTCTATGTTGATTTCTGTGCCGTATTGAGTTTCCTGCACCATTTTTGCAATTCGTGCACCTACATATGGAATTTGTTGAGTATAACTGAATCATGGTAAAACTAATGCACCATACAAACATCATGTAGCTCTTTTGCATTCCATGCACCACCATGATGATCACATAAATATCTAAGCACCATCTCACGCGTCATCTAAGCATTTAATTCACATTTGAATTTCATAAGCTCCATTTTGCCATATCGTACACCAAATTGTATTCCATGTACCTGATCCATGTTGACTTCCGCACCACATTAAATTCTATGCATCATTTTTGCAATTCTTGCATTTTGGATCTAATCACCCAATGTTGAGAATCACTGAGTCATGGTGGCAACAAATGCACCCCTGATACATACAATTTCTTAGTATCTCATGCACACCCATGATGTTCTCAAAAACATTTTTAGGCTAATCTCACGCACCATCTTTTAGCTAATCAGTGTTGTCAGCACCATATTCGAATAACATGCACCATTTCGGAATTTCGTATTCTGAAACTGTAATCCATGTACGTGAACCATGGTGACTTCGGCACCACATTGAATTCCAAGCACCATTTTTGCAATTCGTACACCTAGCCATACACAATGTCGAGTGTCGCTGAATAACGGTGACAACTAATACAGCACACTAACATCATGTACCTTCTTCAAAGCGTCCACAGCTTTCCAATCACCATTTCAGCGTTTATTATATCATCTAGGCATCTGATGCACCATTATGTTGTGAGCATCACATAAAATACTTTTATTTTGTATTCTATGCACCATTTTTGCAATTCGTGCACCTAACCATGCAACATGTTGATATTCTTTGAATAACGGCGACAATTAATGCAGCACACTAGCATCATACGCCTTCTTCAAAGCTTTTCATGCACCATTTTGGCATTCATTATACCATCTAGGTATCTTATGCACCATTATGATGCGGTTTACATTTGAATTTGATGCACCAGTTTGGCATTTCGCATACAAAATAGTATTCCACGTACCTGGAACATGTTGATTTCTGTGCCACATTGAGTTTCCTGCACCTTTGCACGAATTGCATGTGTACCTTAATATGAAACATGACGAGTATAACAGAATCATAGCTAATGCACCATACATACCATTCATTCCATGCACCACCATGATGTTCACAGAATCATCCAGGCACCATCTCACGCACCATCTTTGAATCAAATATGTGTCTAATTGCGAAATAATGCACCATTGTTAAATTTTATGCATTACTAAAGCTTTCAATGCGTAATCGTGGCGTATATCTGTAGTAAACCGTGAAGGCATTCCAGGAGAAATTTTAGGAGGAATCCTTGAAGGACTTTCTGGAGGAATCCCTGAAAGCATTACTAAAGAAGTGCTTTAAAGAATTCTTGAACGTAGCTCTCAAAAACTGGAAGAGGAGTCTAGAGAAATTCCTGTATAATTTGCAGGAGGAACTACTAAAGGAATTGCTGGAAAAATTATTGAAGGAATTCCCTGGAGGCATTTCTAAAGGAAACCTTGAAGAATTTCCTGGGGGAATCCGTAGAGGAATTCGTGAAAGAATTCATTGAGGAATTTGTGGAGAAATATTTCGAAAAACTCCTGGACAAATTTCTGGAAGAGTTCCAGCAGGGGCTCATTAACGAACCCCTGGAGTAAACTCTGGAGGCATTCCTGGAAGAAACCCTGGAGAAATTCCTGGAAGAAATTCTGGAGGATTCTCTGAAGGCATTCCTGAAGGAATCCTTGGGAGAATGCCTGGAGGTTTCCTTGAAAGAATTCCTGGAGGAACTTCTGGAAGAATGTCCAGAGGAATTTCTGAAGGAATCCCTGAGGAAATTTCTGGAGGGACATTTGGAGGAGTTTCTAGAAGAATTCCTGGAAGAAGCTATGAGAAATTCCTGGAGAAATCCCTGATGTAATCCCTGGAGGAATTCCTGAAGGAATGCGTGAATCAATAACAGGATGAAACACTGGAGGGGTAACAGAAGGAATCCATGAAATAATTCATAGAGGAATTCCAGGATGAATTGCCTGAGGAATTCCTGAAGGATTTTTTGGAAAAATTCCTGCATGAATTTGTGGAAGAATTACTCGAGGAATTCAATGACGAATCCTTGCAGAAATAACTGGAAAAATCTCTGGAGGAAATTGTGGAGCAATTTCTGGAGGAATCAGTGGAGTCATTCCTGAAGGAATTTTTGGAAGAATCCGCGAAAAAAAATTCTTGGAGGAATTTCTGGAGGCATGCTTTCAAGGATCATTGGAAAAATTTCTGGAGGATTTTCAGGAGGAATACTTGGAGGAATCCCTGGAGACATTCATAGAGAAAATCCTAGAGAAAGCTTTGGAAAAATTCCTAGAGAAATCCCTGCTGTAACCCTAGGAGGAATTCCTGAAGGAATTTGTAAAGCAATTCAAGGATGAATCCCCGGAGAATTATTAGAAAAACTTCTATAAGAATCCCTAGAGGTTTGTCTGGAGAAATTCCTAAAAAATGTAGGAATTCCTGAAAGAATTTCTGGAGGATTTCCTGAAGGAGTTCTTTGAAAAATTTCTGGAAAAGTATTTGCGGCTTCCTGAAGGAATGATTAAAGGAACTCCTTGAGCAAAAGAATTCCTAGAGGAATTTTTAAGGAATATCTAAAAAAATCATTGATGAATCCCTGGAGAAATTCCTGGCGAAATCTATGGGGGATTACCTGATGTAATTTTTCGAAGAATTCCTGGAACAGTTCCAGAAGAAGTTTTTTTTCTGGAGTAAACCGTGGATAAATTCTTGTAGGAATACCAAGAGGAATTCTTGGAGGAATCCATGACGAATTTTTAAGATGATTTTCTGGAGCAATTAATAGAGAAATTTTTATAGTTGTCCCAGGAGAAATTTCTGGAGAGATTCCTTGAAAAATTCCAGAAAAAAATCCTGAAAAAATGTCTGTAGAAATCCCTGGAGAAATTTCTCGAGGAATTCCTGGAAGAGTTCCGGGAGAAATTTTTTCAAGATTTTCTGGAGAAATCCGAGCAGGAATTCATTTAGGAGTCCTTATAGAAATTCCTGGAGGAATCTCTGTAGAAATTCCCGAAGGTATTCAAGATGGATTTTTTGCAGGGATAATGGAGGAATTTTTGCAGGAATAATGGAGGAGTTCCTGGAGGAATTTCCGAAAGAATTTTTTGAGGAATTTTTTGCGAAACATCCCTGGAGAAATTCCTGGATGATTTTCTTGAGGAGTTTCTGGGGAAATTCCTGGAGGAATCCATGTTTGAATTCCGGGAGGTATTTCTGGATAAATTCCTGAAGATTTTTTTGGTGGAATAACAAGAGAAATTTCTGGATAAATTCTTTAAGAAATTTCTGGACAAATATTTAAGGCTTCCCGGAGGAATGTCTAGAGGAACTCCTCGAGGAATTTGTGAAGGTTTTTTTTTGAGTAATTTCTGAAGAAACTCATGGATGGACTCCTGGATGAATTCCCGACGAAATTCCTGGAGGAATCCATGGAGATCCTCAAAGGAATTCCTAGAGCAATTCCCAGAAAAGATCCGGGAAAAATCCCTGCTGTAATCCTAGGAGGAATTCAAGGATGAATCCCTGGAGAGTTCCTAGAAAAAATTCTGGAAGAATCCTTAAAGATTTTTCTGGAGAAATTCCTGAAAAAATGAAGTAATTCCTGGAAAAAATCTGGAGGATTTCCTGAAGGAATTCTTTGACAAATTTCTGGACCAGTTTCGGGAGAAGTTTTTTTCTGGAGAAATCCGTGGATGGACTCTTGGAGGAATACCTAGAGGAGTTCTTGGGGGTATCCATGAAGATTTTTTTAGAAAATTTTCTGGAGCAAAAACTAGAGAAATTTTTATAGTTGTTCCAGGAGATTCCTGGAAAAATTCCAGAAAAAAAATCCTGAAAAAATTTTTGTAGAAATCCCTGGAAAAATTTCACGAGGAATTCCAGGAAGAGTTCCGGGACAAATTTTTTCAGGATTTTCTGGAGAAATCCGAGCAGGAATTCCTTAACCCGGGAGCGGTCGCGTCGTGTACTGAGTACACGCACCATGAAAAATGCGCGCTTGTGGAACACAGCGTGAGCGCGGCGTCGCTGCAGGTAGTCAAAGACGCGACTGCTCGAGGGTTAAGGCGCAGACAGACGTTCAAGTTTGACTCAGCAGCTTGTGTAAAAAACATGGCCTCCACAAATTGCCAAGTGGCAATCAGCGAACAGATGGCGTTAGCGACGTTCATATTCAATCGCTGCTTCACATGTGCGTTGCGACCAACAACTGTCACCACGGTCGTCTTCCAGCCGGATGGCGGGAAAAGACTGCACGTGTTGCACGCTAATAATGTTTCCACATAATTTGTGCAGAGTAAATTACTTTTATTTAATGTCTAAAATATTTTGCACAAATTAGCGCAGGACTCTTGTAAATTGTTTTACACATTATTACTTTTATTTTACATAGATTTGCTTGAATAAAACTGCATTTGTATGAACTGCACTCGCATTGGGAAATCTTTGTGAATGTGACGCAAATGTAGGAATGATTTTGACAGTGTTTGTTTTGATTTTATTTTTCGGTAGGTGGTGAATTGGGTGGTAAGTAAGCGGCTGGAAGCATGTGGTTTCTCAAACTGTCAACTGCACTGTGGCAATCGGTTGCCTAGGTGTCGCTAGTGAAAATTTACATAGAAAATTTGAATAAATTTGTTCGAGCTAGAACGTCTGTCTGCGGTTAAGGTATCCTTGCAGAAATTCCTGGAGGAATCCTTGTAGAAATTCAAGATGGAATTACTGAAGAAATTTTTGAAGGAATGAATGGAGGAATTTCTGGAGGAATTCCCGAATGATTTCTTTGAGGTATTTTTTGCGAGACATTCCTGGAGGAATTCCTGGAGAAATTCCTGGATGATTTTCTTCAGGAATCTCTAGAGAAATTTCTGGGAGAATCCATGTTTGCATTCCGGGAGGTATTTCTGGATAAATTCCTCCAGATTTTTTTGGAGGCATTTATTTATGAGTTCTTAGAGGAATAACTAGAGAAATTCCTGGATGACTGCTTTAAGGAATTCCTGGACAAATATTTAAAGCTTCCTGGAGGAATGTCCTCGAGGAATTAATGAAGGATTTTTTTGAGAAATTTCTGAAGAAACTCATGGATGAATTCCCGAAGAAATTTCGGAGGGATCCATGGAGAAATCTCTGGAGGAATTCCTAGAGAAATTCCCGGAAAAGATCCGGGAAAATATTTTAGGATTTTCCGGAAGAATTAGTCGAGGAATTTCTGGAAGAATCCCTGGAGACAATATTGGAGGAATCCCTGGAGGTATTTCATGAGGATTCCATGGAAGTTTCCCTGGAAGAATTCCTAGAAGAGTTCTAGGAGAAATTGATTTAGGATTATGTGGAGGATTCCGTGAAGGATTTCCTGGAAAAATCCCTGGATGAATGCCTTGAGAAATTTCTGGTGGAATCCATGGAGGGAGGAATTTCTGAAGGAATTCCTGAAAAAAAAAATCCTGGAGGAATCCATGGAAATATCCCTGGAGGAATTCCTGGAAAAATGCCTTGAGAAATTTCTGGTGGAATCCATGGAGAGAGGAATTTCTGAAGGAATTCCTGAAAAAAAAAATCCTGGAGGAATCCATGGAAATATCCCTGGAGGAATTGGAAGGATTCCGGGAAACATTCCTTTAAGATTCTCTGGAGGAATTCTGACAGAAATACCTAGAGGATTTTCTGGATTAATTCCTGGAGGTATTTCTGGATGAATTTCTGAAGAAATTCATGAATAAATCCCTGAAGAAGTCCTTGAGAATTTCCTGTAGAATGTCCTGGAGGAATCCATGGAAGAATTGCTCGAGAAATTTCAGGAAGAATTCCTGGAAGAGTTCCGGGAGAAATTCCTTTAGGATTTTCTGGAGGAATTTGTAGAGCAATTCCTTGAAGAATCCCGGGAGGAAATATTGAACAAATTCTGGCGGACATTCCTTAAGGATTTTTTCTAGAAGAAATTTCATGAGGAATCTCTGGAGGAATTCCTGGGGGTAATTCTGGAGGAATTCTTGGAGGTAATTCTGAAGAAATTTCTGGAGTATTTACTGGAGGAACTATTTGGGGAAATTCTGGAGAAATATATGAGGCTCCATGGAGAAATTTCTGAAGGAACTCCTCGAGAAATTTCTGAAGGAATTTCTGGAGGAATTTCTGCAGGATTTTTTTTAAGAATTTCTGAAGAAATTTTTTAACGAATCCCTGCAGGAACTCCAAGAAAAAGTTCTTGAGGAATTATTTGAGGAATGCAAGGAGAAATCCCTGTAGTTCTGGTGAAAATTCCCAGAGGATTTTTTAGAGGAATCCCTGGAGGAGTTCCCGCCAGAAATTCTACTGGCGCTCTTCCTTAAGAAATTTCTGAAAGAATTTTTGCGGAGGAATTTTTGCGGAATTTCTGAACAAATTCAATCCTCGGAAGAATTCCTGTCGAAATGCCTTGAGAATTTTCTGGAGGAATCCATGGGGGAATTTTTCGAGGAAATCTAGGAGTAATTCCTGGAAGAGTTCCGCTTCATTTAGGATTATCTGGAGGAATGCAAGGATCAATTCTTGGCGGAATCCCTAGATGAAATATTGTAGGAATTCTGACAGTCATTCCTAAAAGAAAATTTCAGGAGGAATCTCTGGAGGAATTATTGGAGTATTTACCAGAGGAATTATTTGAGGAATTTCTGGTGAAATATATGAGGCTTCCTGGAAAATTGATGGAGGAATGCCTGAAGGAACATCTCGAGGAATTTCTGAAGGAATATCTGGAGGAATTTCTGAAGATATTAATTATTGCATCCCTGGAGGAATTCCTGAAGAAATTTCAGGAAAAAAATCTCGAGCAGAGGAAAATATCAACAGCATAATATTTTTTATTTTTTTTATTTTTACTAACGTGTATTTTAACTTAAATGCTAATTCTACACTCCATAATAAAATATGTTATTTTGGCATAACAACTGTATAATGGAATTGGAAATTTATACGTTATTACCATATCTTATTTTGTTATAAACTTGTCTGTCATAAACTCATAAGCGGCAAAATAACAAAAATCATAACAAAAAATGTTCCTGGAATACCAATATAATAACAAGTTTTATTAGATCAAAAACATTTTAATAACATTGAATCTTGCAATAAATTTGAGAACTTGTTATGACTGTGTTAGAGTTCATCACATTTTTATACATTTTCAATAAAAGAATAATAACAAAACTTGGTCTACAACAAAGCATATAATTGAAATGTTATTTAGTGGATGAATCTCAATAATTTGATCATAACAAAATAAGATTGCCAGGCAAGACATGTTATAAAAAAGTAATACTTTGATAAGCTCATAATAACAAATTATGATATAAAACAGGCTATGTGATTCTGTTGTTATGAATTTGATATTCTCCTCTGCTCGGGATCCTGGAGAAATTCCTAGGGGATTCCGTGGAGGATTCCCTGGTGGAATTTCTCGCGGAATCATTCGAGGAACTCCCAGAATTCCTGAAAGAGTTTCGGGTGAAATTACTTTAGGATTTTCTGGTGGAGTCCATGGATGAATTTCGGGGAGAATTTTTTGATGAATTTTTGAAGAAATTTATGAATGAAT
This sequence comes from Aedes albopictus, assembly GCF_035046485.1. Taxonomy (NCBI): domain Eukaryota; kingdom Metazoa; phylum Arthropoda; class Insecta; order Diptera; family Culicidae; genus Aedes; species Aedes albopictus. The sequence continues at coordinate 151,649,130 of NC_085136.1, read as the reverse complement.
TCCTGCAGGAATTCTTGGATAAATTGCTGGAAAAAATCCTGAAGAAATTCCTGAAGGAATCCGTGTAGGATTTCCAGGACAACTTCCTTGCGGAATTTCTCGAGGAATTCTTGAAAGGGTTCCGGGAGACATTCTTGGGGAACTCAGGCAGAAATTCCTAGAGGATTTTATGGAGGAATGCCTGGAGGAACTGCTGGAGGAATTTCAGGAGTTCTTCCTCGCCAAATTTCTGAAAGAATTCCTGGTGGAATTTCTGGAGGATTTTTTGTGGAATTTCTGAAGAAATCCATGAAGGAATTTCTGATGAAATTGTTTGAGAATTCCCTGAAGGAATCCTTGGAGAAATTTCTTGAGGAATACCTGGAAGAATTCCGTGAGAAATTCCTTTAGCATGTTATGAAGGCATCCGTGGAGGAAATATTGGGGAATTCTGACAAACAGACATTCAGGAGTTTTCCTAGAAAAATGTCAGGAGGGATCTCTGGAGGAATTTTAGGAGTATTTACTGAAAGAATTCCTGAGGGATTTATTTGAAGAATTTCTGGAGAAATATATGAGGCTTCCTGGAGAAATGTCTGAAAGAACTCCTCGAGGAATTTCTGAAGGAATTCCTGGAGGAATTTCTAGAAGAAGTTTCTGAGGAATTTCTGAAGAAATTCAGTAATGAATCCCTGAAGAAATTCCTTAAGAAATTTTTGGAAAAACAATCCTAAAGAAATTCCAAGAGGATTGCTTGGACGTATTCCTGGAAGAGTTTTGGAAGAAATTCCTTTAGGATTTTCTGCAGGAATCCGTGGAGGGAAATCACTGGTTGCATATTGGAGGAATTCCTAAAGAAATTTCTTTAGGAACCCCTCGAGGAATTTCTAAAGGAATATCTGAAGGAATTTCAGAAGAAATTTATTGTTGAATCCCTGAAAGAATTCCTGAAAAAAATCCTGGAAAAATCCTGGAAAAAATCCTGGAGAAACTACTGGAGGAATCTGTGGAGGATTTCCTGTAGAGATTGCTCGCGAAATTTTTGGAAGAGTTCCGGGAAACATTCTTTTAGGATTCTCTGGAGAATTCTGGCTGAAATTCCTAGAGGATTTTCTGGAGAAATTCCTGAAGGAATTTCATGAGGAATTCTTGGAGGATTTCTTTTAGGAATTCCTGTAGGAATTTCTGGCGTTATTTTTCGAGAAATTTCTGGAGGAATTTAAGAAGGATTTTTTGAAATGATTCATTGATGAATCCCTGAAGGAATTCCTGAAGAAATTCGTTGAGAATTTCCTGGACAATTTTCTGAAGGAACTCCTTGAGGAATTTCTCATAGAATCCCAATATGAAGTACTTGGTGATGTTGGCACCACAACATGTTGAAACCCCTACTTGGGAATTCATATTGCGTGTAACACCATCATTCTATTTTGCACCATGATCATACATATATTGCACCATTATTATAGTGCCCCCCCTAAGCAAGAACCCTGCGCACGCTAGTGTATGTAGCCCTTACTGCGCTAACCGGAGCAATGGTGCAGTGGACCTTGTGTTTCTCCGAGACAATCAGCTGCCCTTCTTTAGTCTCACTTGAGGCTAAATAAGGACGGGATTATGAAGATGTTGTTAATTAGTTTAAATTTTCACCTATATGGTTTCGCATTATGCGATTTACACAGTACATTCTGTGTATCCTCGCCTTTGGCGTTTTCCAATCGATACCGATTTGGTTTTATTGTTGCTGTTCTTTGTTGTGCTGCTGTTGCGAAGAGTTTAATCTTACCTAGTTTGGGTAGTGGCTACGGTTAGGATAGCTCAGATCAATCTTCAGCATAAAAGAACAGCAACGATCAATCTTTGCAGACTTATGCAAAATGGTACAGCCCAAGTGGCCTTGGTACAAGAACCTTACTTTCGTAAGGGAAATTTCTATCTAGGAAACCTTGTGAACCCGGTGTTTGCCACTTTCAGTAAACATGAAATGGCAAACTCGCGTGTCATGCCTCGAGCCTGTGTGCTTGTCAACAACGCAATAGTTGCTACACTCATCTCTGAACTAACCACCAGAGATGTATGTGTTATCACAATTGATGTATCTGTTGGAAACCTCAACAGGAAACACGTCTATTGTTCTGTGTATTTACCACATGATTAACCATCCCCTACGGATGCTTTCAAACAAGTCATCGCATACTGCACTTCAAAAGGCCTTCCGCTAATTGTTGGCAGTGATGCTAATGCTCACCATATCATCTGGGGCAGCTCAGACATTAACTTGAGAGGCTCCAGTTTGATGGAGTACTTAAGTAGTACAGATCTTGCATTACTTAACATAGGCAACCGCCCAACCTTCATGGTATCTGCTACAGAGGAAGTGTTAGATATAACACTTTGCTCTAGCAGAATTAGTCACGAGCTGACCAATTGGCATGTGTCAGATGAAGAATCTTTATCTGACCATCGCTATATCTTTTTTGAACATTTAAATGTTACTTCGCAAACATTGCGTTTCAGGAATCCTCGGTCAACAAACTGGGATCTTTATACTGATTTGGTTGCAGCCAAATTTCATGGATATTCACCATCCATTGACACTCCAAGTGATTTAGATGATGCCGTTGATACTACAACGACCTTCATCATGGAAGCTTTTGAAAAAGCATGCCCTCTACGGTCTGTGAAGATCACAAGAGGAACCCCTTGGTGGAACTCTGATCTTGCGAAACTCAGGAAACAATGTAGAAAGAGTTGGAACAGACGACGTTCGGCTGGTTCGGAGGCTTTCAGGTCGGCTCGCAAGGCCTACAGGAAAGCTCTCCGGTCTGCTGAACGATCCGGCTGGAAAAACCTTTGTACAAATGTTTCCAGCTTGAGTGAAGTCAGTCGGTTAAACAAAATCCTTGCGAAATCTAAGGATTTCCGGGTGAACGAACTTCGTTTGCCAAATGGCGATCTGACTTCCTCTGATGAGGAAGTTCTGGAATGCTTGTTCAGCACACACTTCCCTGGATGTGTGGATATTACATCTTCGGATGATCCTGATGTCTTTTCTTGTAGTTATGATTCTTTAGCTTCGGCTCGGAGTATTGTAACTATAGAATCGATTGAGTGGGCTCTTAATAGCTTTGCTCCTTTCAAATCTCCTGGGGCAGATGGGATTTATCCTATTTTGCTTCAGAAGGGATTTGATTGTTTCAAACATGTTTTGAAAAAACTACTTGTTTGCAGTTTTGCTACAGGGTATATTCCCAAATCCTGGAGGGATATTACTGTAAAGTTTATTCCGAAAGTGGGTCGTGCGTCGTATGAAGAAGCAAAGAGTTTCAGACCTATCAGTTTGACCTCTTTTCTTCTGAAATGCTTAGAACGCATTGTGGATCATCATATCCGTGATGTTCATCTGGCCAACGTGCCTCTTCATGTGAACCAACATGCCTACCAATCTGGTAAGTCCACTGTGACTCTTTTACACAAGGTTGTTTACGATATCGAGAAAGCATTCGCTCAAAAGCAATCTTGTTTGGGTGTTTTCTTAGATATCGAGGGTGCCTTTGACAACGTGCCTTTCGATGCCATATTGGAAGCCGCACGGAGTCATGGTATATCTCCAATGATTTCCAATTGGATTCACCAAATGCTCAAAAACCGATATCTCTTCTCGACATTGCGTCTAGCAGGGATTAGGAAATTGAGTGTTTGTGGATGCCCCCAAGGGGGAGTCTTATCACCGCTTTTGTGGAATCTCGTAGCAGATACGCTATTGAGGCAACTCAATAATAGCGGTTTTCCTACTTATGGTTTTGCCGACGACTACCTAACATTGTTAGTTGGTATGTGCATCAGCACCCTTTTCGACCTGATGCAAAACGCCCTTCAGGTAGTTGAGGGTTGGTGTCGCCAATATGGCTTTTCGGTTAATCCGAGTAAAACATCTATTGTTCTTTTCACGGAAAGGCGAAACCGTAATGGCGTTCGACCTTTGCGTCTCTTTGATTCTGAATTCGATGTGACTGAACAGGTAAAGTACGTTGGAGTCATTCTTGATTCCAAGCTTTCCTGGACACCTCACATTGAGTTCAGAATCAAGAAAGCTTGTATGGCCTTCGGGCAATGCCGGCGTACTTTTGGTACAACTTGGGGTCTAAAACCCAAGTATATCAAATGGATCTTCACAACTGTGGTTCGGCCAATATTGGCTTATGGATGTCTTGTGTGGTGGCAAAAGGGTGAAGTGAGAACGGTCCAATCAAAATTAGGCCATCTCCAAAGGATGTGCTTAATGGCGATGTCTGGAGCGTTCTCTTCAACTCCTACGGCAGCGCTAGAAGTTCTCTTTGACGTTGCCCCACTACACATTCATCTCAAACAAGAAGCCCTTTCTTGCACTTACCGGTTACGGGTACTCGGTCTACTAGAGGAAACTCCTGTGAACCGCAGTTCAACACACACCTCGTTGTTTCCACTTTTGGTGAATTGGGACAAAATTGTCCTTGCTCCAAGTGATTTTACAATTGCTTGTAATTTTCCATATAGGACATTTTCCACGAAATTCCCTTCCCGGGAAGAGTGGACATCTGGTTATCTGGAAAGAAGTATTTCAGACGGCATCGTATGTTACACTGATGGCTCCCTTCTCGAAGGTCGAGCAGGTGCTGGTGTTTATTCTCGTGAGCTAAGGCTGTATCAGTCTTATTCACTTGGTAGACACTGTACCGTTTTTCAGGCCGAAATCTTTGCTCTTATGTGCGGAGTGCAATCAGCACTTCAGCAGCACGTAATGGGCAAAGTAATATACTTCTGTTCAGACAGCCAGGCTGCTATTAAAGCACTTGCTTCGGCCGACTCCAGGTCGAAGATAGTTATCGCTTGTCGAACTCAAATCGAGGAGCTGAATTCAGCAAACGCTGTTCACCTTCTATGGGTACCCGGTCATTCTTCCATCGCTGGAAATGAATTGGCTGATGAGTTAGCTCGCTCTGGAGCATCACATGACTTCATTGGCCCTGAGCCAGCTATTCCGATATCGAAGTGTTGGATTGAGCTTCAGATTCACACCTGGGCTGTCACTCAACACAGACAATATTGAAATAGTTTGGAGTCATGTCGTCAAACCAAATTGTATAGTGCTGAGCCATCTCTACGGGTGGCGAAGTATCTAACTAATCTGTCTAAGCAGAATTGCAGCATGCTGGTCAAAGCATTGACTGGCCACTGCCGACTCAGCTATCACATGGCGAATATTCAGCAAGCTGATTCATTTGCCTGTGATAGCTGTGAATCCGATTATGGAACTTCGTATCATTTGATATGTATTGCTGTGTGCATTCAAGATGCAAACAGTGCCCAAATGCGCTTCAAACGCGGTAACACAGTGTTACCAAAGGCAACTTAGCAACCATAGTCAAAACCATCGCCAACCTAGGATTGAAAAGCTTCCACTGACATCGGGTTACTTGTTAGAAAATCTTACCGCATTTGGTGCTCCCGCATTTGATATTTGCATTTTGAATGCACACAGCAATAACTGTCCAGTTTTCGCGCAACTGCGTTTCCGAGTATTCGGTAAACACTTATTAAGTGAAACTGACTTCAGAAACCTGAATCTTCAGGATATTCTGTTGTTCTTAACCCGCTGTGGTAAAGAGCTATAGGCTCTCTTTCGCTTTATGCGTTATTACAGTGCCCTTTTCAGGGCGCTGTTTGAACCCATTGTGGTACGCTTGTGCGTTAGTACCCTCTTCCAGGGTATTTTTCCTATTTCCCTACCTGTCCCTATCCCCATCCAAATCCTTTTTCCTTCCTTTTCCCTCAGGTAGATGATGAAATAGGCTGTTATTTTGGCGATGGCACAAATGTCCCAAATGGAGGATAACGTGCCTCTGGAGCCGGCCTTCTGATACCTGATTAGAAGACATGACACCCCTTTCTTCCTAGTTCCATGCTGCAGCATTGCCGCTCGCACTGCGTTCTTCTCCACGAAAATCGTTCTGAATTGTTCGTCGATCCGTTTGTTCTGTAAACTCCTTTGTCCATATCTGAAGATGATCTCGGCTGCGTCGTCAACGGCTGCATTAATTGTATTCTAGCAGTTTTCTACAGTGGCCTCATGGAGCGCGCCCTCGTCTGGCAATGCTGCTTCGAGATTCTGCGTACGCGTATGCTGAGGCGACATACGGTTGTGCCAGTCGCCCTAGGTCTTACTGAGGCGACCGTCAGTATCGTGCATTGTTGATGACGTTGTTGATGTCCGTCGAACAGATCGTGGTCGATTCGGAATTTCGTCGCTGTGGTGATCTCCTAGGTGTAACGATGAATTAAGTTGTGATGAAAGAAGGTTATATAAATGGCCATGTTTTTGGAGGCGACCAGTCGTAGGTCATTTTTATTCGTCAGATGGTGGGCACTGAGTTTTCAAATTTATAAGACTCAATTTTTCATCCCCTGAATAACTGTGTCCCCTGAATCCCCTGAACGGAACAGGCACATATTGCCGCCTGCTGGTCTAAGCTACGGCAGGCGATGGGAGTGGGTAGTCAAGACCTCTTTCGGTCCCGGGTCTCAAGGCGTTAGGCGTAGGGAATCTTGGGAATGCGAGAGTCCTGAATGTTAAAGAAAATACTGTGTACAAAGGTTTTCATTGTGGCATACTTACATGCGGTGTGAACAATGCAATGGCGCAGTTGCTGCTGAGCCTGCGGTGGGTGACACCTGGTTGCGGCACTGGAATCTAACTACGGATAATCGGGGTGGCCGTCGCGCACATGGCGGGCCCTAGAAGACAGCGGAACAGGCTTCTGGCGACGATTTGTAGTGGTGGCCGCCGGGATCGTACTTGGCTGGGGAAGGTTTTGAAATTTGATCATAGCGACTGGTTGTCGTAGAGGCCGCCGGGCACGTGACTTGCTGGAGAAGGTTACGGGACTTGATTCTAGCGACGAAATGCCGTGGTTGCCGCCGGGCAAGTGGCGGGCTGAAGAAAATCACGGCGCTTGATCCTGGCGGCAAACAGTCACTGTGACCGCCTGGCACGTGTGTCCATGATGACGCTTAGTTGCTTCTAACACGGAAAACAGACGCTATTGCGAGCCGCTCCCCCTGGAGATCAGACGCTCTGGTTTGTAGAATCAAGCCCCCTTCCATGTCAGCCTACGACCAAAGTTTTCACCGGAGTTGCCTACCGGATCTTCCCAAAAGTTGCTGGCAGTTTCCGTCCGGTACCACAAGGAGTTAGGGATAGGAGTTACTGGGCAGAGGTTAGTTATCTTAATGGGAGTCACCCAGCGTTAACCGTGCCGCTCAAGTGTCTCAGGCTCCAAGATATTCATGCAAGTATCATATGATTGAACTGATTATTTATGACTTAACGACTCTACAAGCTTAAACTTAAATGCACTATACTAAGTTTGCAACGTACATACATATATTTATTTGTTCAGCATCATTAAGACAAGACATAATCAACAATAGTACGCCACAATACTCGGTTTGTGGCTGCCGCTCTCCATCCTCGGTCGCGCCCAATGGTCGCTAAGTCACGCTCCACCTGGTCCGCCCATCGTGCTCTCTGCGCTCCACGCCTTCTTGTGCCAACCGGATCAGTTGCAAACACCAGCTTTGCAGGGTTGTTGTCCGGCATTCTTGCAACATGCCCTGCCCACCGTATCCTTCCGGCTTTGGCCACCTTCTGGATGCTGGGTTCGCCGCAAGGTGCAGCGAGCTCGTGGTTCATCCTTCTCCGCCACACACCGTTCTCCTGCACACCGCCGAAGATCGTTCTTTGCACGCGTCGCTCGAAAACTCCGATTGCTTGTAGGTCCTCCTCGAGCATGGTCCACGTCTCGTGCCCGTAGAGGATCACCGGTCTTATTAGCGTTTTGTACATGGTGCATTTGGTGCGTGGGTGAATCTTTTTCGACCGCAGTTTCTTCTGAAGCCCGTAGTACCACTTCCGCTGATGATGCGCCTCCAAATTTCACGGCTCAAGTTGTTGTCAGCCGTCAGTAAGGATCCGAGGTAAGCGAATTCCTCCACCACCTCGAAAGTATCCCCGTCTATCGTAACATTACTACCCAGACGGATCCGGTCGTGTTCGGTTCCGCCTACCAGCATGTACTTTGTTTTTGAGGCATTCACCACCAGTCCGACCTTTGCTGCTTCGCGTTTCAGGCGGGTGTACAGTTCTGCCACCATTCCAAATGTTCTTGCGATAATGTCCATGTCGTCCGCAAAGCACACAAATTGACCGGATTTTGTGAAAATCGTTCCCCGGCTGTTGAGCCCGGCTCGTCGCATCACACCTTCCAGAGCGATGTTGAAGAGTAGACATGAGAGTCCGTCACCTTGTCACAGTCCCCGGCGAGATACGAATGAACTGAATAGTTCATCCGAAACCCTTACGCAGTTTTGCACACCGTCCATCGTTCTAGTCTGGTCAGTCTAGTCAGCTTCCCAGGAAAGCCGTTTTCGTCCATGATTCTCCATAGCTCTGCGCGGTCGATACTATCGTATACCGCTTTGAAATAGATGAACAGGTGATGCGTTGGGACCTGGTATTCACGGCATTTCTAGAGGATTTACCGTAATGTAAAGATCTGGTCCGTTGTCGACCGGCCGTCGATGAAGCCGGCTTGATAACTTCCCACGAACTCATTTGTTTTAGGAGACAGACGACGGAAGATGATCTGGAATAGCACTTTGTAGGCCGCATTCAAAATAGTGATCGCCCTGAAGTTCTTACATTCCAAATGGTCGCCTTTCTTGTGAATTGGGCAGATTACCCCTTCCTTCCACTCCTCCGGTAGCTGTTCGGTTTCCCAGATCCTGACTATCAGCCGATGCAGACAGGTGGCCAACTTTTCTGGGCCCATCTTGATGAGTTCAGCTGCGATACCATCCACGCGGTACCGGCCGGAAATTATGAGCAACCTTAGGGAAGATCGGGTAACCAACCCCGGTGGGAACTTTGGTCGTAGGCTGACAGGGAAGGGGGGGTTTGCTTCGGCAAACCTGAGCGTCTGTACTCCAGGAGGAGCGGCTCACAACAGCGTCTGATTCCCATGTTGGGGGCGGCTGATCTACGTCCGAGTGCCAGGGAAGGACTCTACCCAAGCAACACACATGGTTACAAAACAGTGACGGCAGCGTATGTAAGGGTTGCGCAGTAAGTAACAGTCACTTCTGTGCAACCCTTACATACGCTGCCGTCACTGTTCTGTAACCATGTGTGTTGCTTGGGTAAGCTCAACTGTGAACTATGGTCCTCGGGAAAGTAGGGGGTTGGTGTCAGGCCCTACGAGCCAGCCGTAAAAAAACATTGTAACGGAAAATCAGCAAATTTGCAATGTGCACGATGCTTTGTTACGAGAGTAGATTTGAAGGCCTTAGCCACAAAATATTATAGGGAACTTTGGCTATACCTGATGCTCTGGAAATTTGTCTTTAATAATATGTATGATAATTGTGCATCATCTCCACTAGTTATTTGTGAAGAAATGCTCGTGAGTATTTTGTTTTAGTTTTGTTCCATACTCACGAAGCAAGCGTGTGCGAATAAATTCATACACAGTTTACTCTCGAAACCATAAGTAGGCCTTGTGTAGGTTTTTCACTCACGAGTTGCTTCACGATGAGAGTATTTCCATCTCTGCCATTATAAAACTAAACCAAGTATCTGAACTTCAGAATGGTTTGGATGACCCAGGAAGCCTCTCAGATGTGTATCACATGATTCATTTGATCTTCTATGGAAAGAAGCTGAAAGTCTCTATAATAAAGCGAATTGAATTGATCTTCTATGACCACTAAAACGCACTATACTAAGTTTGACATGTAGGGGATTCTGGGGTAATACGCACCACTTAAGGAAGATGCGTCCAAATGCATATAAAAAGGCAATAATTTATTGGTTTAATGCATGCATTCATTGCATATACTTTCATTCTAAGAGAAACCAAACAAAATTTCAGCCTTAATACATTTCAGCTCTTGAAAATAACGTTTTTTGTAAAGACTAACATTACGGCTTCGTATGTTTATGCGGGGCAGTATGCACCCTTGCTCGGGGTAAAATGCACTACAACAATGGGGCAGGATGCACTCAAACAAAGGGGCAAGACGCACCACAACATTGAGGCAAGATGCACCGTCGAGAGAAATCTTTTTACTTCTTAGACAAAATGCATGTTTTATAAGGTTTTAAGACAAAAAATAGCTCAATTTTGTTTGCGATTACTTACAGAGCAGTAATAGATATTATTACAGCTTGTTTTCTATAGGTGCGTTTTGCCCCAACCAATGGAGTGCATATTGCCCCAATCAATAGCAAAAAATAAAATAGTCTAAAACATATAATTTACGTAGATTACTGTTTAAGTTATTTTTCCTATGCTTAGCATTGCCCTCAATGAACTGAATAAACACAACAGCATTAGATGTTTGGTCGGTTTTCACCATCAAATCATTCGACAAACGATCGGGAAAATTACATCAGAATCGTGCTTTTCAATTTTATTCATTTTTCTCACTAATTACGTAACGCAGATATGTGAAATTTTCCAGAAGCTCATTTATTAAGACGTTCTATTAGACTGATAAGGTTTCAAAGCTCTAAAACCGTTAATCCCTGAAAAACAAAGGGGGTGCGTTTTGCCTCGACAGTGCGTATTACCCCAGATGCCCCTACCCGATTTTTGTTACGAGTATAGATATAAAAAAGAATGATTTGAGCAGTCCAAACGCACCGACAGTGATGTAAACGTAGTCTCTTATATTTCTTTTGGGAAAGATTTGAGTTTGGTGAAACTGGCAACACGGTTCAGTGCCAAAACAGAAAGTAAATTGTTGTGGTAAGAGGTAGAAGTAGTGCGAGTAATAATAGCAAAATGCAAGATAGCTTTTAGTATTTATTCAATAGTTTTTAACATAATAAATAATGTAATTACAGCATTGAAGCTGCGTCAATGAAAGCTGCTTTCAAATTGTGTATTCGTGCCGAAAACAATTCCACCTATGGGGGGTGGATGTAATTAACATGTATGGTTCGAATGAAATCAGTTCTAACATTATTATTTTCCTTCCAAACCAATCAGCTCAACCGACACTAGAACAGGAAGATCTAGGTTGCGGGAGGGGGCGGATTAAGGAGAAACTTCAGAGAACACAAACATGGCTGCCACAATGGCCAACTTGGTCCCCTGCTCACGTTTTCAAGAGCACCAATCTTGAGAATTCGTAAACAAATGCTCTCGATTTGGAAAAGCTGCCTCTTTTTGTAAGTGAGCAAAGCCAGGATAAACAAGTGCGGCTTGATTTGATGCTTCGTCAGATTTGTGCCCCTAAAGTTTGTATGCAAAATTGCAAAGGGATTTCTTGATGTTTCACCTTAAGTAATGTCCAGGACTACATTCTCCTCTACCCACTAAACACAAAACACTAAACTTGGCAACTCGTTTTTTAATAAAATAATTTAAATACGCAAAATACCCGTTTCATTACATTTCTATATCAAACCAAAAATATATAACTCCGTTCGAGTACCCCTCGATCGACAAATTTGCAACCAATTCGTAGTTGCACTTTTTGTTTACCGATTGTCTCCATCGATTCATGACCAAACCAACACCAAAGATATGAAAGCAATCGCCATCAAGTATGGAAATGGAACCGCACAAATCCCAAAACCAATAGACAGACGGACGGACGGTCTGGGTATTGGCTATTGTATCGTCTAAAAATTTACCAGATTGTAAAGCGTGCAAATCAAACATCTAGGGTCTTGTACCATTTGGACAGGTGTACCTATTTTGGGCACTTGCCGCTATAACTAAGCCAATTTAAAACCGATTGATTTGAATTTTTGTATAGAGTTAAATACTGCACGAGCCTAGCTCTATACAAAAAATCAAATCAATCGGTTTGAAATTGGCTTAGTTATAGTGGCAAGTGCCCAAAATAGGTACACTTGCCCAAATGGTACAAGACCCTACCTAGGAGACAACGTACGCCGAGCGAAATGCCATATTAGGACCGAGGTGGATCGTGCTCATTTGGCGGCTACTTTCAATGGCGTCGAATGGCATGGTGTTTATGTTTAGGGCCACGATCTCGTACACTATCTCTTGAATAACGAATTGCTATGAGAGATGAAAGATAAGCTCTCATCGTATGGGATGGTGAAACCGAAATTGAGCCGGGAAAATCTATTTCTCTCGACTGACATTTGTACGGAGGACACACCGATTGGATTGAGGTTTGTGTCTGATTAGAAACTGTTCATATTTTGTGTTTAAATTGGAGCTTTCGTTGACACTTTGTGTTATATGATATGTTTTCCTAAAGTTTTTGAGTGACCATATCTCAATGCTCTATATCATAATATCAAATACTCGAAGAAACCCTGCAAACTCGAGGGAATATTTAAAGCGTGTAATACAGAGTTCGAATATTTGAAAAAAATATTAATGATATCATAGTGCCATGTGTATATTTGGAACATGCACTATTCTATTCAATTTATGGCCTAAGTGCTCAACCTTCAAAACTTGACATTTTTATTTTGTTAACCAGTGTTAATTAATTACATTATGACATTGACAAAATCGTTCTATTAATAATTGTGTGGCAGCACGTTTTATTCTTTAACCCTAAAAGGGATACCTGGGGTCCAATGGACCCCAGGCGCCTTTCAAAGCTCGTTTTTGATGGAACACACTCAGCGAGGTGACGAAACTGAGGCCATGAAGGTATCTCTTTTAAGGTTAATCTTGGAGACAATGCACACTGGTATGTACTACACCTCGTCCTTTTTTTACGTCCATGCTTGGCTAAGCGACATAAAATTCTACCGCTAAGACAATGAGCAAACTCAACAGTTTTATATTTTTTAAAACATCTTCGTGATTGGGAGAAGTGTACAAAAATATAAAAATGTGTATTTTGATCATTATTTTGTCGGTAGAATTTTTTTTCGCTAAGCCAAAAGTGGACGTAAAATAAGGTTTGGGTGTATTGAACATTCGAATCCTTTTTTGAATTTCTATCTCTGGCAAGCACATTCCATTTTCCTCGCATTTTCCACCTTATTTAAATTCTACAAGCACGCTCAGATAGCGAATGCATCCTTGTCGTCACGAAGCATGCATCTGTCGTGCTGCAGAATTGCTGTGTCAAAAGAATTGAACGTTTGCCATTCCTTCGACAGCATATTAATTTTTCAATTTACATTCCACCCTCCATGGATGTTGTTACAGTGCAATGAACGTTTTTTTTTATCAATCTTAGATTTTTCTCCGTTCTGGCTGTTGTAAACAATTAAAACAATTTTGTTATATCTGCAGGGCAATGGATCATTTCTGGAGCAATCTATTAAAATCCTCGGTCGCTGTATGGAGCGCGAGCGCGGTGCAGTTTTAGGATAAAACAAGTGCGAGACCTGAAAGGTTAAAAACCATGTTTTCATTATAATTTCTGAACAGCAGGTCGTAACTTTTCAAAACTTAATTTTTAATTTGTTATCTTCATTCTGGGTTATGTTTGCAAGTCGATTTTCGCAAGCTCTTTAAAGGAAGCAACGGTGTATTGACTTCTCAAGCAGGAACTGATAAAGAATCATAACTACAAGAAAAGACATCAGGTTCATCCGAAGATGTAATATCCACACATCCGGGGAAGTGTGTACTGAATAAACATTCCAAAACGTCCTCATCAGAGGAAGTGAAATCACCATTTGGCAAACGAAGTTCGTTCACTTGAAAATCCTTAGATTTTGCAAGGATTTTGTTCAATCGACTGGCTTCACTCAGACTGGAAACATTTGTACAAAGGTTTTTCCATCCGGATCGTTCAGCAGACCGAAGAGCTTTCTGGTAGGCCTTGCGAGCCGACCTAATAGCCTCCCATCCAGCCGAACATCGTCTGTTCCAACTCTTTCTCCATTGTTTCCTTAGCTTCGCCAGATCAGAGTTCCACCAAGGGGTTCCTCGTGTGGTCTTCACAGACCGCAGAGGGCATGCTTCTTCAAAAGCTTCCGTGATGAAGGCCGTTGTAGTATCATCGGCGTCATCTAAATCACTTAGAGTGTCAATTGGTGGTGAGTATCCATGAAATTTGGCTGCAACCAAATCGGTAAAGAGATCCCAGTTGGTTGACCGGGGGTTCCTGAAACGCAAAGTTTGCGAAGTAACATTCACATGTTCAAACAAGATGTAGCGATGGTCAGATAAAGATTCTTCATCTGACACATGCCAATTGGTCAGCTCATGACTAATTCTGCTAGAGCAAAGCGTTATGTCTAACACTTCCTCTCTACCAGATACCATGAAGGTTGGGCGGTTGCCTATGTTAAGTAATCCAAGGTCTGTACTACTTAGTATTCCATCAAACTGGATCCTCTCAAATTGATGTCTGAGCTGCCCCAGATTATATGGTGAGCATTAGCATCACTACCAACAATTAGCGGAAGGCCTTTTGAAGTGCAGTATGCAATGACTTGCTTGAAAGCATCCGTAGGGAATGGTTCATCATACGGTAAATAAACCGAACAATAAACGTATTTCCTGTTGAGGTTTACAACAGATACATCGATTGTGATAGCACATACATCTCTAGTAGTTAGTTCAGAGATGAATGTAGCACGTTGCGTTGTTAACAAGCACACATGCTCGAGGCATGACACGTGAGTTTGCCATTTCATTTTTACTGAAAGTAACAAACGCCGGATTCACAAGGTTTCCTAGATAGAAATTCCCCTTACGAAAGTAAGGTTCTTGGACTAACGCCACTTGGGCTGTACCATTTTGCATAAGTCTACAAAGATTGATCGTTGCTGTTCTTTTGGGCTGGAGATTGATCTGAGCTATCCTAACCGTAGCCACTACCCAAACTAGGCAGGATTAAACTCTTAACCTTCCAGGACGCGCGCCATCAAGCAACCGAAACTGCACAGCGCTCGCGCTGTATACGAAGAGCGAGGTTTTTTGGTAGTGTTGTACTTTTTACAACAGCGCGCGCGCTGAAGGGTTAATAATCACAGCACAACAAAGAACAGCAACAATAAAGCCAGATCGGTATCGATTTGAGTGCGCTAAAGGCGAGGATGCACAGAGTACACTGTGTAAAACGCATAATGCGAAACCATGTATAGGTGAAAATTTAAACTAATTAATAACATCTTCATAATCTCGCCCTTATTCAGCCTCAAGTATGAAATTGAAGAAGGGCAGCTGATTGTCTCGGAGAAACACAAGGCCCATCGCACTATTGCTCCGGTTAGCACAGTAAGGGCAAATACTGTGGAGGGTGCCCTGGTACTCCACAGGCTCCGTTTGCGATTAGGTTTTTATAAGACCCCCCTAACTATTCATTCCTGGGCGCGGTAAGCGTAAAGCCGCATAACACCTTGAATTAGGGGTCACCTGATTAGTGGACTCCTACCACTGGAACAAGCGGTCCGTAGTGCTATTCTTAGCCAGTTGAACTAACCGCTACCGACACTACACAGCTATCTAGGCTGATCGGGAAAAGAAGTTAATATTGGTGATCAACGTCATACGGGCCTGAAAAGCCGGTTTAACTATCCAGTTCATTCGAATCTCGACGGGGACTACGGCAAGGTGATGGACTTTCCTGCCTACTATTCAACATTGCCCTGGAAGGTGTTATGCGACGAGCCGGGCTGAACAGCCGGGGTACGATCTTCACGAAACCCGGCCAATTTGTCAGTTTAAAAAAAGATACGGACACGTTTAATGCTACCAGTTAGCTATTCGCTCTTTAAAGGAAGCACGACACTAGACAACGGACTAGCATGCAACGCCCAGTGGCACAGCCGAAAACTTTTCCTGACAGCTGCGGCGGGAATCGAACCCACCCCAGTCAACACATGATCGCATATGATGTTGAATAGGATGCAAAAATGGAGGCGATATACGCACACTTTACACACGGTTAAATGGAAGCATGTACGCATATGGCCTCCACTTTAGTATCCTATGCAACATCATATAAGACTTTGTGTTAGCTGGGACGCTCCTCAACACGATGCTACTAAGAGCTTGGTGACACTAGCCGCACGACCACGGGCCGCAGTTTTGTGGATGACACAGATATTATTGCTAGACCGTTTGGAACGGTGACAGAACTGTACACCCGCCTTAAACGTGAAGCAGCAAAGGTTGGACTGGTGGTAAATGCGGCTACAATAAAGTGCATGCTGGTAGGTGGGACTGAGCGAGACTGGACAAGCCTTGGTAGCGATGTTACGATAGACGGGGACACTTTCGAGGTGGTAGAAGAATTCGACTACCTCGGCCCTTTGGTAACGGCTGAACACAACATGTACAAAACGCTAATAAGACCAGTGGTCCTCTACGGATATGATATTTAGATTATGCTCAAGGAGGGCTTTCAGGCACTTGGAGTGTTTGAGCGTCGAGCTCGAAACAGAGCACGATCCTTGGCGGTATGCATGAGATCTGTATGTGGTGGGGAAGGGTGAACTACGAGCTCGCTGCACTCTACGGTGAACCCAATATCCTGAAAGTGGCTAAAGCTGGAAGGATACGGTGAGCAGGACATGTTGCAAGAATGGCGGACAGCAACCCTGCAAAGTTGGTGTTTGCTAACCATCCGGTTGGTACAAGAAGGCGTGGAGCGCAGAGAGCGAGATGGGCGGTCCAGGTGGAGCGTGATCCGGCGTGCGTTGTTGGAGAGCTGAAGCTGCAAATCGAGTATTATGGTGGCAAATTGTTGATTCAGTGATATCATGAAATTTATGTTGAACTTAACCCTCAAATGGATACCTTAAATGAAGGTCTGTTTTGGGACCCTGGGGTCCATTGGACCCCAACATATATTCTCGTGCATCCTCGTAATCCTTACTTTTGAAAAGAGTGATGTTTTCAGCAAAGATGTTAGGTATGTTAAGGCCTGTCTAGTGATAAACAATTTAGTTCAGGAAATTTTCGCTAGGTGGCGCTAGAGAGCATTCCAAAATACCTCCAATCAATAGGATGGGACGTACCTAAGCAAGCGCAGTAGATGCTTATAACAATAGAGTAAATCGCACTTCTGTATATGTCCTATGGCACAAAAGGGGTCGTTCAAATATTACGCTAAGGGGAGCGCGGGGGGTCTAGCACTGTGTTACGATTTATAAAAAAATCAACAATTCCCACACAAAAATTAATACGTGGGTAGAGAGGCATTCTAAAATTGTCAAATCTTGCTTTACGTATTATTTGGATGAAGCCAAAGAGACATCACAGGGAAACAGGCGTAAAACTGACGAAATTAACATCTTATATATCGCAAGATCCTGACTACTAGTAGGGTTGGTGTCTTCGGAAAAGTTGTTTGCTTGGGAAAAGGCTTACAGATTAAGAATTATTTGATTTGATATTTCACCACAGGGCGGCGCTAGTGAGCATACATATTTTATATCATACTAGCTATACCCGGCAAACTTTGTCTTGCCTACTGCGTTTTTGACATTTCAAGTTTCTATCCAAGACCAAGTCCCCGGTCATAAATCGCATGGAAGATTGATTTTCAAAAACTCTCAATTTTTCCATGTTTTTTGCCTCATAGACCTTCCTTGGGTGAAAACTAACAGAACAAAACTAAGACGATCAAAATCGGACCTTCCGTTCGCAAGTTATGCGCGGTCCCACGTATGCCACTGCATTTTTATATATATACTAGCTGTACCCGGCAAACTTTATCTTGCCTACTGCGTTTTTTTGACGTTTCAAGTCCCTAGTCAAGTCCAAGTCCCCGTTCAAAATGCACTAAAACCCGATTTTCAAAAAACTCTTCAGTTTTCCATGTTTTCTGTCTCATAAACCTTCCTTGGGTGAAAACTAACAGAACAAAACTCAAACGACCCAAATCGGACCATCCGTTCGCAAGTTATGCGCGGTCCCACGTATGCCACTGCATTTTTATATATATAGATATATATATATATATATATAGAGAGAGAGATAGATATTAGACCTGTTCACTTTTTTTGACCTACCCGTGTCGCATCAAATTATCAATCCACATGCAAAAACAAGGCTTCAGTCCAAAATTGAGCCAAATTGATTAAGGTTTAGAGGTGTATCAAATTGATTTTGTGTTTTTTCGAGCATTTTCACGAAAATGTACTTCAATATCCAGAAAATTGCACCAAAAAGGTACCGAAAATACCGTTAAAATATAATTAGAACAATACTCTACAACTTTGCCGAAGACACTACGG
This sequence comes from Aedes albopictus, assembly GCF_035046485.1. Classification (NCBI taxonomy): domain Eukaryota; kingdom Metazoa; phylum Arthropoda; class Insecta; order Diptera; family Culicidae; genus Aedes; species Aedes albopictus. Next base: position 151,630,910 of record NC_085136.1, on the reverse strand, counting down.
TGATTAACCTTCGCGTACCCAACGTCTATTTCGGATGATTTTCGAATCTTGAATCAGCTATGAAAAAGGCATTTCTCAACCGATTTTTTTGAAGTCAATTGCATTCGCTCCAGCTTTGTCCAAATTGTCAAGGACTACCATACGGAACCGGTTCACCCATCCGTTCCGGAGTTATTCCAGATTCCGTTGGGGTCATGACCGGCCGGAAAATGACACATTAATGCATTTTACTCTGAATCAATTGTTATTTTGCAAATTTGCACATATTACACGCCAGGAATACAGAAACTATATAAATGCAAGGAACCATTGACTTGAAATGACACAATCAAGCAGTCTCATGAACCGGATATGTCCCGGGTGCCCCCAGGGATGTGGCCAAAGTGGTTATTCTAGCAACATTGTCAGAATCATTCATGCGGCACCTCGAACTTCATGATTTGTCGAAACATGAAGGAAAATAGTCCTTCCACGCTCCTAAGACCCCTCGGGAACGGCCTGGCCATACCCGGAGTGTTCCGGGTGCCTCCAGGGATGTGACAAAAGTGGCCATTTCCACAATATTACCAAAATCAACCGTGCGACACCTCTAACTTCATCATTTGTTGAAACCTAAAGGAAAATAGCCCTTCTAGGCCCTTATGGCCGCTTGGGACTGGTCTGGCCATACCCGGAATGTTCCGGATGCCCTCAAGGAAGTCGTCATTTCTCAAACATAGTCAAAATCAGCCGTGTGACACCTCAAACTTCATGATTTGTCGAAACATGAAGGATAATAGTCCTTTTAGGCTCCCATGACCCCTTAGAGTGGTTCTGGCCACACCCGAAATATTCCGGATGTCCCCAGGAGATTGATCAAATTGGCCATTTCCGCAACTTTGGTCAAATCAATCGTGCAGCACCTCAAACTTCATGATTTGTCAAAACGTGAAGGAAAATAGCCCTTCTAAGCTCTTATGACCCCTCGGGAACGACCTGGCCATATCCGGAATGTTCCGGGTGCCCCAGGGATGTGACAAAAGTTACCATTTCCACAACGTTGTCAATATCAACCGTGCGACACCTCTAACTTCATGATTTGTTGAAACATATAGGAAAATAGCCCTTCTAGGCCCTTACGGCCACTTGGGACCGGTTTGGCCATACCTGGAATGTTCCGGATACCCTCAGGGAAGTCGTCATTTCTCAAACATTGTCAACATCAGCCTTGTGACACCTCAAACTTCATGATTTGTCGAAACATGAAGGATAACAGTCCATTTAGGTTTCCATGACCCCTTAGAGTGGTTCTGGCCACACCAGAAATGTTCCGGAAAGTGGTCAAAATGGCCATTTCCACAAGGTGAAATCAATCACACTTCATGATTTGTCAAAACATGGAGGGTCCTTCTATGCTCTTATGACCCCTCGGGAACGATCTGGCTATACACAGAATGTCCCGGGTGCCTCCAGGAATGTGACAAAAGTGGCAATTTCCACAACTTTGTCAAAATCAACCATGCGACACCTCAAATTTCATGATGTTTAAGCAAAAAAATAGTCATTCTAGGCCCTTATGGCCCCTTGGGATCGATCTGGCCATACCCGGAATTTTCCGGATGCCCCCAGGCAGGGAAGTGGTCAAAATGATCATTTCTACAAAGCTGGTCAAATCAATCGTGCGCACCTCTAACTTCATGATTTGTTGAAACATGAAGGAAAATAGTTCATCTAGGCCCTCATGGCCTCTTGGGATCGGTCTGGCCACATCCAAACTATTCCGGAAGGCCACAGGGAAGTGGCCATTTTTGAAATATTGTCAAAATCAGCCGTACGACACCTTAAATTTTATGATATGTCGAAACATGAAGGAAAACAGTCCTTCTAGAATCCCATGACGTCCTGAATTCACCCGAAATGTTTCGGATGTCCTCACTCCCACAACTTTGGTCAAATCAACCGTTACACCTCAAACTTCAGGATTTTCCGAAACGTGAAGGAAAATAGTACTTCCAGGCTCCCATGCTCCTTCTGAACGGTCATACCTACCATGGCTGTCAGGAAGTTGACAAAATTCGCCATTTCAACAATGTTATCAAAATCAACCGTGTGATTTCTAACTTCATAATTCGATGAAGCGATGAAGTCATTCTGGAGAACTTCAAGCATTTGAAACTTAACCCGAAATGTTCGAGATGCCATCAGTGCTGTAGTTTTTTTAAATAAAATAGAATAAAGAAGATTAAGAGCAATGAGCATTTGGGATCAATCTGGTTGCATAGAATATGCAATAATGTTGAGAGCATCAACCGTAAAATTGAAATATAAGATTTTTGAGACATGAATAGAATGTTGTATTTGAACATGCATGGTCAGAAAAAAACCTTTTTTTTTCGATCGGATACGAATCTGAAATCAGGATGCAAAACACTCTCTTTTAAATCCTTATAAAGTTGGCACAACATTAAATTAGCAGTATAAGAATGGGTTTAGCATGCAATGTTTGAATACTTATACCGCATTTAGTTCACCACTGGACTGCGCACTCTGTCTTCATAAAACATAAATGAAAATGCGCGATTGCATCAAACCAATTTGATGTCATCGGCGCACTATTTCTACGATCTATGCTGAATAAGTGCTCTGAAGACATCGAGTTGATTTGTTGCAATCATGTACTTTTATTTACGTTTTCACACTCGTGAAAACTAGTGCGATAGTGCAGTGGTAAACTAAATGCACTGTATAACAATTGGAAAAGCTATCGTTACTCGACTACATAAAACAAGTCTTTGTCAACGGAAGATAGTTACCCTACATTTCCTCAAAACTTTTCAGATATGTGAAAATTGTATCGATTACATTGCTTAACAAACCGAAAGGTTTTTATCGTTGTTTTGCGAGTTCAAGTGCCTACTCCTTTGCAAGCCAGTCCAGAAATTTACGTTTTCTGGTTTTATCGTTGCGGTAGTAATTAGGGTTGACTGCTATGAACAGAAAATATGCATTCGATTCTGCGTTTACATGCGACACCACCTTTCAACTTATTACAAACCAGAGCCACATTCGCTTTGGCGTCGATAGTCTAAGCGTCAAATAGTCTAAGGTCTTCAGGATGATTATTCTCATAGCATCATGCACTTTGAGATGTCGCATGATTGATTTCGACACTTTGTGGTAAGGCGCTGTCCATAAACTACGTAGACTCAATTTTTGGCAACCTTAGGTCCCCCCTCCCCATCGTAGACTTTCGTCCATACAAGATTTTTGAAATTTGTATGGACCGTAGACTTTGGCCAAACCCCCCGCGTCTCCCCTCCAAGTCTATGTAGTTTATGGATAGGCCCTAATAATGTTATCCTCGACCATTTCCTCACGGGGCGTACAGGACATTTCTAACAATCAAGGGATCAAGACTCACTATGTTCTTTTATGTTTTGACAAATCGTGAAGTTCGAGGTATCACACTTTTGATTTCCACAACCTTCCAGGAGACACCTGGGACATATCCGGTGTGGCGAGGTTGCTTCCAAGGGGCCTTGGGAACCTAGAATAGCTATTTTCTTTTATGTTTCAACAAATCATTAAGTTTGAGGTGTCGCACGGTTGTTTTGATCAACTTTGTGGAAATGACCATTTTGACCACTTTCCATGGGGCATTCGGAATATTTTGGGTCTGGCCAAAACCACTCTAAGAGGTCATAGGAACCTAAATGGACTGTTATTCTTCATGTTTCGACTAATAATGAAGGCTGATTTTGACTATGTTTGAGAAATGACGACTTCCCTGAGGGTATCCGGAACATTCCAGGTATGGCCAGACCGGTCCCAAGTGGCCGTAAGGGCCTAGAAGGGCTATTTTCCTATATGTTTCAACAAATCATGAAGTTAGAGGTGTCACACGGTTGATTTTGACAACGTTGTGGAAATGGTAACTTTTGTCACATCCCTGGGGCACCCGGAACATTCCGGATATGGCCAGGTCGTTCCCGAGGGGTCATAAGAGCTTAGAAGGGCTATTTTCCTTCACGTTTTGACAAATCACGAAGTTTGAGGTGCCGCACGATTGATTTGACCAAAGTTGAGGAAATGGCCAATTCGACCACTTTCTTGGGGACATCCGGAATATTTCGGGTGTGGCCAGAACCACTTCAAGGGGTCATGGGAGCCTAACAGGACTATTATCCTTCATGTTTCGACAAATCATGAAGTTTGAGGTGTCACACGGCTGATTTTGACTATGTTTGAGAAATGACGACTTCCCTGAGGGCATCCGGATCATTCCGGGTATGGCCAGATCGGTCCCAAGTGGCCATAAGGGCCTAGAAGGGCTATTTTCCTTTAGGTTTCAACAAATCATGAAGTTAGAGGTGTCGCACGGTTGATTTTGATAATATTGTGGAAATGCCCACTTTTGTCACATCCCTGGGGGAACCCGGAACACTCCGGGTATGGCCAGGCCGTTCCCGAGGAGTCTTAGGAGCGTGGAAGGACTATTTTCCTTCATGTTTCAACAAATCATGAAGTTCGAGGTGACGCATGAATGATTCTGACAATGTTGCTAGAATGGCCACTTTGGCCACATCCCTGGGGGCACCCGGGACATATCCGGTTCATGAGACTGCTTGATTGTGTCATTTCAAGTCAATGGTTCCTTGCATTTATATAGTTTCTGTATTCCTGGCGTGTAATATGTGCAAATTTGCAAAATAACAATTGATTCAGAGTAAAATGCATTGATGTGTCATTTTCCGGCCGGCCATGACCCCAACGGAATCTGGAATAACTCCGGAACGGATGGGTGAACCGGTTCCGTATGGTAGTCCTTGACAATTTAGACAAAGCTGGAGCGAATGCAATTGATTTCAAAAAAATTGGTTAAGAAATGTCTTTTTCATAGCTGATTCAAGATTCGAAAATCTTCCGAAATAGACGTTGGGTACGCGAAGGTTAAATTGCGTATTTCAAAGTTATTCAACAATTTTCGGTAAAAAATCACCAAAAAATACAATATTTTTACGATTTTTCATGTAAAAGTCATGTAATTTTACATTGTTTTAGGTGACTAATTTTATGAGCTATTGCTCCTATGTGTTACGAACATTTCGTTCATACAGCATTTTAGTGTAGGAATTCGTTTTCATTGACTAATTATCAAAAGTTTATCACGTTGATATAAAAATTGTACAGAGTTGCCAGCACAAAATAAAACAAAGTTACCCATGATTAAAACGTCGTTACACTTCTTTGTCTCATCTGCATCAGTTTAAATTTGGTGCAGTTGGTTAATTATGAGATTGTGGATTCGAAGATTCAAGGTTCGAGTCCTGGAATAGCATTTTTTGCGTCTCGATCCTGCTATAAGTTGATGAAACTACGCACTGCATCTCATTGCAATTTGGCATCATAGCATTGTTTCGGAACCGTAGAGTGCATAGTAAGAATGAAGTTTCCCTTCATCGTGTAGTTGTGCTGATTTGTGGGTAGATAGATAACAAGTAAGCTCCACCCACAGTTGTCTGTAAAATGTTGCATCCAGAAGCAGTTCCATCATCGTATTGAATTGTTTTAGCTAAATTGATCATTATCAAACAGATGCTCAATATTTCGCCCAGCTGATATCGTCGACACGATTTATTGTCAACAAGTATAAACTAAATATCTAGCTAGTCCTGGAATGGGCTTAATTGGCAGGTCCCGATTATTATTCTTTGGGATATTGCGTATAAGTTTGTGTAAGTCATGGCAGATTCATCATCCTAACTGCTACAAAGAAAGAAAAAAAGATTATCATGTGTTGAGCTTGAACCTGGGACCTTCTGATCCGCAAGCTCGAGCCTTACCATCTGCACCATTTCTGATACTTAAATCAAAAGGCATTAGAATACGATAGCATGACGTCTTAATCATGGGTAACTTTGTTTTAATTCGTGCTGGTAACTCTGTGCGATTTTTAGTATCAACGTGTCATACTTATGATAATTAGTCAATGAAAACGAATTCCTACACAAAAACGATGTATGGACGAAATGTTCGTTACACAAAGGAGTAATCGCTAATTAATTTAGTCACATAAAACAATGTAAAATTACATGACTTTTATATGTAAAATCGTAAAAATATCGTGTTTTTTCGTGATTTTTTAACTAAAATTGTTGAATAACTTCGAAATACGCAATTTAAACACCGTAGTGTCTTCGGCAAAGTTGTAGAGTATTGTTCTAACTATATCTTAACGGTATCTCCGGCATCTTTTCGGAGCAATTTTGTGAATTTCTGAGTAAATTTCTGTGAAAACGGCTAAATAAACACAAAATCGGTTTGATACACCTTTAAATCTTCATTAATTTGGCTCAATTTTGGACTGAAGACTTGGTTTTACATGTGGATCGATAATTTGATGCGTCACGGAGAATCGGAGAAAAAAGTTTCAAAGTGAACAGGTCTAATATATAGGGCCCATATAGCTGAGGCGGTAAACGCACGGGTATTCAGCATGACCATGCTGAGGGTGACGGGTTCGATTCCCGGTCGGTCCAGGATCTTTTCGTAAAGGAAATTTCCTTGACTTCCTTGGACATAGAGTATCTTCGTGCCTGCCACACGATATACGCATGCAAAATGGTCATTGGCAGAGGAAGCTCTCAGTTAATAACTGTGGAAGTGCTCATAGAACACTAAGCTGAGAAGCAGGCTTTGTCCCAATGAGGACGTTACGCCAATCGGTAAGGTCTAATATATATATCTCAGGTTCCCGATTACTTAAAAAGATGGTGTCTTTGGCATAGTTGTTCGGTAGGTCAAACATTCATCGTTGATGAGCCACCCAACTAACAATCACTCATTTAACAGGCACCATTATGACGGATTAATTCAGCATAATGTTGAATAACATTTGAATTATTTTCACGTACAACCTATGCTCGGGTTTTGTTCACACAAATTTGGAGAAGTTATAAAGTACCATGTTGTGCACCAACTTCATTTTTTGTTGTACAAAGCGTTTTACAAATTTACAAGAAAGTTGTTATTAAGCATTGGAAAAAATGACTGAAAATAAATAAAATGCAAAAATGTTGAACTCTCACGAGAGTAATTATTTGCTCTATTTCATAACCTCCCTAGCAGCACCTGCAACATCATCCAAAATGTGGTTTTCTATGCTTTGGTCTAAAAGAGTTACAATAAAAGCGCACGCAACTTCCATCTTGTCAGTTGAGTTGCATTTAAACTCCGAATATCGTTAAGTTGCAGCTTTGTTTCATAGGAATTACAAATAACATCGTATTTAACATCGATTTATGGAGGCGGAGCTTACATATTCCTCACAAGTGGCAATACAGTCAGCTTGCATTAAATGTGCTATGTAACACACATGAAACATCTTACTCTGGATTGTTTGTTCAGATTAGGTTCCAAATGTGTTGCGGAGAACTTGCGCGTCTTTTAATTTTGACAGCTTTCTAGCTTGTGGTGAAGACGGTACAATGAAGTAACGCGTAACTTCAGTAGCTTTTATGGTGCATTGAGCAGCAAATCTTTCACAGAGCTTCTGGTGTAGTATGTAAGGTGAGTGGTTAATACTCCTGGTGTCCATGGTTCGAGTCTGAATATATTTTTTATTTTTTTTATCATTCCCCCTAGCTCAAGTTGCATAACGATTTAAAATTTGCGCTTTTTGCGTTTCAAAGAAGAAGCAACTGTGTTCTGTTGTCCTTAATTTGAACAGTGAATAAATTGCACTGATGTTGCTGGTACTGGCTTTGAAACAAGTCGTGTTGCTTGGGCTATTATGAAATAAGAATTACACATAAAATTACCTAAATCCGGATTAGAACTCGAGATCTGTCGCTTGCCAGCCGCATGCCTTCTTATCTGCGCCATCCTAGAGATGGTGAGATGCAGCACCCAAAGCAAAACATAATCTTCCAATGACTCAATAATGATCACTCCTGAACTTGTGTTCAGCAGTGGTGAATTAGCACAGCACGTGAATATCAACTGAACAACGCCTCTTACTTCAACAGCTGTTCAGCAAAAAACACTTGTTTTCCATTCTGATTTCGCTGTCAGTATTTTTATCGCACGGTGAGAAAACTTGTATCGAATGCGGCCAAAAAGTGTTGGTACTCATTGAAGATATTGTTTCCAGACGTACTAATTGCGATTTGAATATATTTTTATTTTTATCATTAAATATCGATCTTTAAAAATGTATGACAATATGTGGTGCGGTATGGTCTTGGACATGGTGCATTCACAGCATCTGTTCAGGTAATCTACTCATGCTTAGTCGAAGATCCGTTAAGCATTTTTTTATTTATGCTTTTGTCATGGAATCTTGATATTATGTTCAACAAATAGTGCATAAGGATGTTTAGGGACACTTGGAATGTGTCGATTTATGAATGCTGTTTGGTTATCTAGGTGACTGTGGGAACAATATTCAGTAAACACGACAACACGGAAATGTCAAATGCATTGATCCAAGCGTCTCGTACAATCGAACTGCTGCGAAAGATAAAAATATAATAATCAAGGTACAAGATATCTTGATTCAGACTAATAATAATATTTACGTTGATTACGTCTCTTGGCACTCAATGTTAAACTACATAATTCTATTCTATTTTATTTTATGTGATTTGTTTAAAATATTGGTTCCTTGATAATTTGGTTGTCTAAACAGTTTTAGCCATGATTCATCCCATAATCCGAACAAAGTTCAGAGTCTATGACGGGCTGAAGGCATTTATTTGACAAGTGAAAAGCACATTGTTCAGGAGCATATGCTTATCGATACATCAGCTTAATAAGATGCAGACAAATGTTTTGTTAAACTCTTTTGTCAACGAATTAATGCTTGTCGAATAAATTTTCTTGTTAAACTTTTGAAAAGTGTTTTAATTTATCATTGTTGATACCGACGAGGAAAGTTGAACATTGACTACTTTCTCAATTGAAAAATCATTTAAACAGTAATGTGTAGAGCATAATTTTAGTTCAGCTATCATTACCATTATTAAGCAACAATTCAGCATGCTTGCTTGTTTGTGACTTGCAATTGTTAGTTGGGCATTTGATTCGGATCTCTGTCATTAGTTTACGCTGCGCTTCCTGAAGGGTTAACACATTGAAACCTACAGACTTGCGGATACATGGTTGAGTAATGCAATGATTTTTTTTATAGTGAATTTAGATTGCACCAATAGATTATGACGTCGCACAACCCAGACATAGTGGTGCTAGTAAGCATTCAAATTTCATATCTTAGAGGAATCCCGTAAGCAATTCCTGGAGGAATACTAGGAAGGAATCCTGCTGGGATCCCAAGAGGAATATTAGGAAGGGATTCCTCGAGTAATTTTTATTATCAAATAGATCTAGATGTATTAAACATTTTTTCCGAAGACACGAACATTCTATGCATTCAAAATAGCATGATATTCAAGCTTTCGATCCGTAATTTGAATACACACTAGCGCCATCTACTGGACTAATTTCAATTCAATTAATTTATCATAAGATTGACCTTGGTCTGTAGAACAAATTGTCGAAGATAGCATTATTCTAAGAAGTCATGATCAAAATATACCATCATTCGTGCCGTGGGGTCCAATGGACCCCAGGGGTACAAAATCGCCCAGTTCAACTTTGACATCGAAAAAAATCTATAGTACACCATGAACATATTGGTATTTTTGCACAAATAACTCATCGCGGTGTAGTTTGAAGGTACTGTAAAAATGGGGCCGATATGTTAATCCAAACTTGTTTGCGATCACTTCAAAGTGGCTCTGGGGTCCAATGGACCCCAGGTATCCATTAGAGGGTTAATAAATGAAATGAATATCCAAATGAAAGTTCCAAAATTTATTTGATCAAAATTGAGGTTCCAGTGTTTCAAGCTAGATGAAAAAATAATATACCATCAAATTTACGTGATTTCTGCTAACGCAAGAACGACATTTACGATACGCGCGACGTGAGGCGAGATATTCTTACTGCAAGTGTTGTGTCTCGTCTCACGTCGCACGTATTGTGAACGTTAAAAATAATCTATTTTATTTAAAATCTTTCCAGCTGTACTATGAAAGGTCAATAGTAATAAATTCAAATAATAATAGCAGTCGTTCTTGGACGGCTCATTTGCATCTAAAATTTTGGGGTAGTCTCCATGCATCTGAAGTAAACTCTGAAGATAATGAAACAAACCTGAACCTGAGCACGTCACTGCACTCAGTGCCAGTGCTTTTCTCCGCGGAATGGAAGATATCCGCAGATAAATCAGTCATTCAATATGTTTTCAATTGTGTGAAGATTCTGTCCGATGCAGCTCATGCAAAAAAAGGTGCACAAAAGACGTTCTTGGAAACCTGCCTCTACCACCAACGTCTGCATCTCGAGGGATTCTGTCTGAGCGGGCTGTCGTTGGTTGGTTGGTGTCACATTCACATTTATGGTCATGCATTCCCGAGCGCAGCTCGCGACTTCTTCAAACGGACCAACGCTTGGGAATGTTTGCTTTGAGGAATCAATAACTCTTTTGAATAAATATGCCAGAAGAAGGATCTCAAGCAGAAGGGAGATCTTTGTGATTTAGGAAAATGTTGCCACCACATGGGCAGGTCATAGGTTATGTATACACAGGTTAGTTTCTTTGTGTAAACTGCATATGCACCTCCATGAACCTATCACCGGTCTTCCAGGGTGAGAAACTTTTTCCAAGATCGATTCATTCATAGGTGGCGTACAAAGCTTAGTAACGTAAAACGGAGTGACGTTGATTGCTTTCGTAAATACCTAGAAACCCGTATTTATGAATAACTTTCGTTTCGGCACATGCAAAAGGTGTCTGAATTCGAATCTTGGTAGAGTTCAGAATCTGTTCATATTGGCAATTTATGTAAATCCTCTGAACAACGAAGTATTCAAACTTTTAATACTTTGGAAATGCTATTAGAACTCTAAGCTGTGAAACAGGTGTCGTAGTACGTCACATTAAAAATAAAATGTAACAAGAAATTGGGGATAGACCAATTCCACCCCATCCCACGGTACCCATCCAGCAGTCGGTAGTCGTGATCCGTTCCCTGTCGGTAATCTGTTGGGTGAAATCTCTGAAGGAAAAGAGACACCTTGTTCGGTTGACTACCGTTTTCGCCGGCTGACGCCATCTGTGCGCGGCGAAATCTTTTTGGTGCGGTGATCTCACGCGGATGCCGAAGAAGTGAATGCTGCATGCAGTTGGTAGCAGTACAAATCTGCGATGTTTCTTGCTAATTTTAATCGTGTTTATTGATCATGGCTTTTTCTGATATTTTCCTATACCCCCCGCAGGTGGAGGTCTCTTGAACTGCCACTTGTGGTGAAAGTAATAAATTCAATATTGGTTTATGTTTTTTACAGCGGCATCGAAACGGTAGCACCGATCGGCCATGGAATCGTGAACGCAGCGCCCCGCCTGGGTAAATCTTGATAATGACAGCCTACGAACATAATTAATCGTCAGTAATTAGTAGTGAGAGGCAATAAGTTGCGGAGATCATTGTAGAGATAAACTAATTGTCAGTTAACTTATCGTAAACAACTGCAACATATTAGATAGAAAAGTGATATAATCAAACAGCTTAAAGATAATTTCGTTGAAAGTAAATCGTTATTTCTTTGATATCCAAATGCATGAGTCTAAATTGATATCGTTCCCATATATTTTTTTAAAGCGCTACACCGTCTTCAGCCAGAGGCTACACAGACTGAACATTACATACACGAGACAACGTACAACACACATAACACCCAGTGGCCTAATGGCGAATTTTCCGTTTGACGAAAAGTTTTCCCCGACTGGAGCGGGAATCGAACTCGCACTCCGAGGCATACGAAACGCCTAGACGACTGACGCCGCTAACCGCACGGCAACGAAGCCCACAAAGGTAGTTTTAATCGGACATCATGGTATAATTCCTATAATAATTACTCGTAAATCACGCCTAAATCAAATGTTTGCCCTGAAACTGATTCTGACTTCAAAAACATGGACGAATCGCAACCGGCTGGTTGTCGTTCATGTTTCCGTCTATAAGCATATTTCATACTTTCAACTCATTCAACATGAAGATCTACTTTCCAGTTAAACCGATAAGCTACATCCTAAAAAGCAGTTGATAGATCATTTATAGATTACAACAAAAATCCGCGGACTGGCAGGGCAATCTGGAACTTTTTATTAATCGAGATCTCGGAGTTTTTAAGCTTTCTTGTTGAATTCTGCCTTTCTCGTACACCAAGTATACTGGAAAGGCTATATACATATTACATTTATTTGTTCAACATCATTAAGACAAGACATAATCAACAATAGTACGCCACAAAACTCGGATTGTGGCTGCCGCTCTCCATCCTCGGTCTCGCCCAATGCTCGCCAAGTCACGCTCCACCTGGTCCGCCCATCTTTTTTTTTGTCTGTATTAACGAGATTTTTAACCCTAGGCTAGTTCATCTCGGGACCCACGTTTCACTTCCCTTCCGAAGGAAGAACCCACATTTTCGTGAGTATGTCGGGAGTGGGATTCGATCCCAGGTCCTCGGTGTGATAGTCAAGTGATCTAACCACCACACCAGGTCCGCTCCACACCACGCATCTTGCTCTCTGCGCTCCACGCCTTCTTGTGCCAACCGGATCAGTTGCAAACACCAGCATGGCAGGGTTGTTGTCCGGCATTCTTGCAACATACCCTGCCCACCGTATCCTTCCGGCTTTGGCCACCTTCTGGATGCTGGGTTCGCCGTAAAGTGCAGCTCGTGGATCATCCTTCTCCGCCACACACCGTTCTCCTGCACACCGCCGAAGATCGTTCTTAGCACGCGTCGCTCGAAAACTCCGTGTGCTTGTAGGTCCTCCTCGAGCATGGTCCATGTCTCGTGCCCGTAGAGGATCACCGGTCTTATTAGCGTTCTGTACATGGTGCGTGGGTGAATCTTTTTCGACCGCAGTTTCTTCTGGAGTCCGTAGTAGGCCCGACTTCCGCTGATGATGCACCTCCGAATTTCATGGCTCACGTTGTTGTCAGCCGTCAGTAAGGATACGAGGTAGACGAATTCCTCCACCACCTCAAAAGTATCCCCGTCTATCGTAACACTACTACCCAGACGGATCCGGTCGTGTTCGGTTCTGCCTACCAGCTTGCACTTTGTTTTTGAGGCATTCACCACCAGTCCGACATTTGCTGCTTCGCGTTTCAGGCGGGTGTACAGCTCTGCTACCGTTCCAAATGTTCTTGGGGCCGTTAATAAACCACGTGGACTTTTTGGGGGGAGGGGGGGTCTGGCCAAAGTCTACGCTCCATACAAATTTCAATACATTTGTATGGATGAAAGTCTACGAGAAGGGAGGGGGGGGGGGGTCTGAGATGACCAAATTTTGGTCTACGTGGTTTATGAACAGTCCCCTTGCAATAATGTCCATGTCGTCCGCAAAGCACACAAATTGACCGGATTTTGTGAAAATCGTTCCCCGGCTGTTGAGCCCGGCTCGTCGCATCACACCTTCCAAAGCGATGTTGAAGAGTAGGCATGAGAGTCCATCACCTTGTCGCAGTCCCCGGCGAGATTCGAATGAACTAGATAGTTCACCCGAAACCTAGTCCGAAACCCTTACGCAGTGCACACCGTCCATCGTTGCTTTAATCAGTCTAGTCAGCTTCCCAGGAAAGCCGTTTTCGTCCATGATTCTCCATAGCTCTGCGCGGTCGATACTGTCGTATGCCGCTTTGAATTCGATGAACAGGTGATGCGTTTGTACCTGGTATTCACGTCATTTCTGGAGGATTTTCCGTACGGTGAAGATCTGGTCCGTTGTCGACCGGCCGTCGATGAAACCGGCTTGATAACTTCCAACGAACTTATTCGTTTTAGGTGACAGATTGGTGACAGACGACGGAAGATGATCTGGGATAGCACTTTGTAGGCAGCATTCAAAATAGTGATAGCATTCAAAATAGTGACAGCATTCAAAATAGTGAGCCCTGAAGTTCTCACATTCCAAATGGTCGCCTTTCTTGTTAATGGGGCAGATTACCCCTTCCTTCCACTCCTCCGGTAGCTGTTCGGTTTCCCAGATCCTGACTACCAGCCGATGCAGACAGGTGGCCTTTCTGGGCCCATCTTGATTAGTTCAGCTGCGATACCATCCTTACCAGCTGCTTTGTTGGGTTTGAGCTAGCGAATGGCATCCTTAACTTCCCTCAGCGTGGGAATTGGTTCATTTTCGTCCTCCGCTGCACTGGCGTCGTCGTTGCCTCCGTTGCCGTGGGCTCCTGTGCCTACGTTCTCCACGCCGTTCAGGTGCTGATCGAAGTGCTGCTTCCACCTTTCGATCACCTCACGTCCGTCCGTCAAGAGGGCTCCGCCTTTATCCCTGTATATTTCGGCTCGCGGCACGAAGCCGTTGCGGGATGCGTTGAGCTTCTGATAGAACTTCCGTGTTTCTTGGGAACGGAGCAGCAGTTTCATTTCTTCACACTCTGCTTCTTCCAGGCGGCGCTTTTTCTCCCGAAAGAGGCGGGTCTGCTGTTTCCGCTTCTGCTTGTAACGTTCCACGTTCTGTCGAGTCCCTTGCTGCAACATTACCGCCCTCGCTGCGTTCTTCTTCTCCGAAATCGTCCTGCACTCTTTGTCGAACCATTCGTTCCGTCGATTCCGTTCCACGTACCCCATGGTGCTCTCGGCTGCGTCGGTGATGGCTGCTTTCACTGTACTCCAGCAGTCCTCTAGAGGGGCCTTATCGAGCTAACCCTCGTCTGGCAACGCGGCCTCGAGATTCTGCGCGTATGCTGAGGCGACATCCGGTTGATTCAGTCGCTCTAGGTTGTACCGTGGCGGTCGCCGGTACCGTACATTGTTGATGACGGAGAGTTTTGGGCGCAGTTTGACCATCACCAGATAGTGGTCGGAGTCGATGTTGGCGCCACGATAGGTCCTGACGTCGATAATGTCGGAGAAGTGCCGTCCGTCAATCAGAACGTGGTCGATTTGAGATTCCGTCTGCTGTGGTGATCTCCAGGTGTAACGATAAGGGAGGCTGTGTTGGAAAAAGGTGCTACGTATGGCCATATTTTTGGAGGCGGCGAAATCAATGAGTCGTAGGCCGTTTTCGTTCGTTTGCTGGTGGGCGCTAAACTTACCAATCGTCGGTCTGAATTCCTCCTCCTGTCCTACCTGAGCGTTCAAATCTCCTATGATGATCTTGACGTCGTGGCTTGGGCAGCGGTCGTACTCGCGTTCGAGCTACGCGTAAAATGCGTCCTTGTCATCATCAGTACTTCCGGAGTGTGGGCTGTGCACGTTTATTATGCTGAAGCTGAAGAATCGGCCCTTGATCCTCAACCTGCACATTCTTTCGTCGATCGGCCACCAACCGATCACGCACCTCTGCATATCACCTATCACGATGAAAGCTGTTCCCAGCTCGCGTGTGTTGCCGCAGCTCTGGTAGATGGTATGATTACCTCTAAACGTTCGCACCATGGATCCTGTCCAACACACCTCCTGCAGCGCTACGATGCCGAACCCGCGATCCTTCAGTAGATCGGCGAGTATGCGGGTGCTCCCAATGAAGTTGAGAGATCTGCAGTTCCACGTACCGAGTTTCCAATCGCAAGTCCTTTTTGTTCGCCGGGGTTGTTGCCGTTGGTCTCGATTCGTATTATTCTGTTGCTGATTTTCCGTTACAATGGTTTTTTTACGGCTGGCTCGTAGGGCATGACACCAACCCCCTACTTTCCGGAGGACCATAGTGCACAGTTGAGCTTAGAGTCCTTCCCTGGCACTCGGACGTAGATCAGCCGCCCCTTACATGGGGATCAGACGCTGTTGTGAGCCGCTCCTCCTGGAGAACAGACGCTCAGGTTTGCCGAAGCAAACCCCCCCCCTGCTGCTTTTAGGGGCTGTCCATAAACCACGTGGTCATTTTTTTGGGACTTCTCAACCACCCCCCCCCCCCCGCGTGGTCATTAGTCCATACAAATTTTTTTTTTCGTCCATACAAAATGGTCATTGGCCGAACCCACCCCCCCCTCTCATGACCACGTGGTTTATGGACAGCCCCTAATGTTTCATGAATGCCTCCTAGGTCTCCTCCAGAAATTCTTATTACGATACCTACAAGAATTTCTATAAGGATTTCTCCTGGCATTCTTGCTGGGATTCTTTTAGGCAGTTTTCCTAGGATGCTTCCAGAAATGCCTTTGATTTTTCCAGGGACTCATCCAGAAATTGCTCTAGAATTTTGATGCATGGGTTACTCTTAAAAATTTATCGTGGTTTTACTCCTGGAACTCCTCTTGGCCTTCTTCAAAGAATGCCAGCTGAAAGAATCTCAATATAAACCTCAGAGGAATCCCTAAAAGAATTTCGGGAAAAGTTGAAATTTCCAGTGAAATCCTAGGAGGTATTACTGAAGAAATCTCTAGTGAAACCCTATAGGAATATACGGGAAAAACTTATAATTAATTAGAAGGCAAAGAATGTTGCTAATTGACGAATTGAGAGACGAATTTGTGAAAAAAATCGAGTTGGGAATACAACCTACGACTCCGTATTCGTTAGACCGCAGTATGGCCATTTCTTTGAGAGTTCCTTCGGCATGGTTGTTTGTTTTTTAATTTCTGCGGTAGTTTCACTGGAATTTAATTTTTTTTATTCTTAGGATTTTTTAGCTATTTCAATGGCTCTAATTATTTCTGCAATTTTTTTTCAGTTATTATGCAAATTTCTCAGGCAATTTTATCGTGATTTAATTCAAGATTTAATTGTATTTATATTTTGTTTATATTTTTATTTACGTGTATTTTAACGTTTGCTAATTCTACACTACTTCCGAAAATTGCTGAACTGGAAATTCGGGTATTCCCAACTGGGCTTGCTCAAAGAAAATCCTTTGAAATTCGCGAAAAACTTTCTGGCAGAATCCCGGAAAAAATTCCTTCAAAAATATCTTAAAACTTTCAAAGTAGTTACCAAAAGATTTCTATAAGAATTACCAGAGAAATTCCTGAAGAAAATATTAAGGCTTTTTTAAGAAATTGCCCAAATCCAATCTCAAAATAAATTGCTGAAACATATTCTATAAACAATTCTGCAAACATTCACAAAAAAATCGAAGAAATTCTCAAAGAATTTCCCAAAATCATCAAAGGAATTTTTGAAAAAAATAGTAAGAATTCCTGAAAATAATTGCCGTAGAGTCCCCGTTACAAGGATTTTCTTTTTTTAAATAAATTTCCGAAGGAAATCTCGAAGAAATTTGCCGAATTAATTTCCAAAGGAATTACCGAAGTAGTTCTCTAAGTAATAATCGAAGTTTCCAAAATTACCCAAGGCATTGCTGATGCTATTTCCAAATCAATCTTCAATGCATGTAACATCGAAGCTGCCGAAGGTATTCCAAAATCATGTGCTGCAGGAATTCCGCACACAACTACTAAAGAAATCTAGAAGAAATTGTCTAAAGAATTTTCAATAAAATTATTGAAGCGATTTATGAGAGTTTCCGAAGGAGCTTTTGAAAAAAATTGGCGAAGGAATACCGGATAGCATACGTTGATAATGAAAGTCCAAACTATCGACAAAAATACAAAAAAAAAGTAGAATGACTGTAAAATGAAAAAAAAATGTGAGGAAGTTCCCAGAGTCATTGTCGAATGAATTACTTAAGGCTCCACTAAAATAATTCTCAAAAGAATTTTCTGAAGAGTAATTGGAGCATTGGAAAAAGTTAATATCAATAGAATTGCTTACATTAACAAAACAATGCTTAAAAGACTACTAAAAAATTGACGAAGGAACTCCCGAGAAAACATTTCAAAAGGTTTTGCCAACAAAATAAAAAAGCTGAAAATACTCCTAGTCCTAATGGAATTTCCGATGATTTTTTTAAAGAATGCGTGAAAGCTGTTTCGTATTAAATTCCAAACATATTACTACATAAATTCTTTAATAAATTTTCGAAGGGGATCCAAAGGATTTACTGAAAAATTTGCAAAAGAATTGAGATAAATTGCAAAACAATTTCCAAATAAATTGCCGGGAATATTCCCTGAGGAATTACCGAAAGAATGTTTTGCCGAAAACACAAATTTCTTGTATTATACGTACAAACCAGACTCGCTACAATGTTGGTTTCACGTTAGTCAAAATTTGCGGGCTAATTTTTCCTGCGACGCAGTATATCATTATACTAAAAAATTGAGGGTGGATCGGTATTTCCTTTTACAAAAAAAAGCAAAACAACCAACCTAAAAACTGATAAAACTGGCACCTTCTAGGCACCCCCTAGGAAAAAATCCTAAATACGCCAATGTTCTTTATAGAACGACGCCATTGATGTTGTAGTCATTCAAGATCGGACTTTTGTTGCGAAAGTAGGAAATCACCATGCATTTAGGTACACTCAAAGTCAGCTTATTCCGATGGCACCAGTCGACGAATTGGTCTAACAGTGATTGCTAATGCAAGCAATCGTCGATAGAGCGTATTACAAAGTACAATTTTAGGTCGTCGGCATAAGCAAGCCTACAGCCGGGTCCCAGGATAAAAATCACATCGTTGAAGAACAGAAGAAATAGCATAGGGCCCATACTGCTTCCTTGAGGAACACTTGATGAGCTCGTGAAGCACGAATCGAGCTTAGCTTGACACGAAGCATTCTTCCTTTCAAGTTGGAAGAAAATCAAGTTAACCGACTCGAAGTACCGAGCCTGGAAAGTTATGTCAAAAGAATATCATGATCAATTGAATCAAACGCTGCCTTGAGATCAGTGTAGATGACATCAACTTCAAACCACGACCTGATTTGAACATTAGGACGCAATCAGTGAAGCACTAGATTGAAAGTAGTGAGATGGATTTTGGTATGGTGTGATGATCAAATCTCCATTTCTGAAATATAATGGTGCAAACAGTGTGGGTATTATAGTTTATTGACTAATTAAACGCTGATTGAGCAAAAGTTTGGGTTACTGTGTTTTTGTATTATTTATTTCTTGCAACTTCAACAACACAGTTACCCAAACTTTAGCTCAAACTGCATCAAATTAGGCAAGAAATCATATAATCCACGCTGTTTGCACCATTTCTTTGCAGAAATGCAGAATTGATCATCTCACCATAAAAAATCCAGCTCACTACTTTCAATCTAGTACTTCACTGATTGCGTCCTAATGTTCAAATCAGGTCGTGGTAAAATCAAGCAGATTCGTGGTTACAGAGCGACCGGGCAAGAACCCGTGCTGGTCGGCAGAAATGCAGCATTTAAACTGGTCCTAGATAGCACCGACTCTTACAGCAAACCCGACATTGGATTTGTCTTGGGTTAGCTAAATAATAAATTTATTTAAACAGATATTACACATGAAAAACAAAACTACTTACAAATTCGACGATCTGCTTCGGAAACATCTCATAAAACTAACAACTGAATTCGCATTAGCAGGCCGCTTATGCAGAATAAATGACTTGGGGTGTTCAAATATAATTTAATATGTTTAAACATTCAAGATACGCAACTTTGCGTAATAACTTTACTTTCCAGAGACGGTTCGACATTTATAAAATCAATCAGCAACGGTATACAGAATAACGAAAATAAACACGACGAATTAAAACTTAAAATTTAATAGGCTGTTTGCGAACGCGAATTAACCCTCTAATACCCAACCCCGCCTTTAGACGGGGTATAGTTTGAGCATTTTTGTAATTTTAGTTTCATGGAAAATCAAAATTTTTATATTTTTGGCTGATATTCAGGACAGTTTTGTATGTCTCAAAATGGTTTTTGGTGTATTTGGAAGCGTATTTACATTATTAAAAAATCATTGAAAAATTGATGTTTTAGTCACTTTTTAGAAGTCATTGTTTATTTTGTATTGAATCGTGACAATTAACATATTTTAAATTTTTCCCAAATCATTCTATCTCAATTTAATAGTTTAAGGGAATCGAATACACTCTAAAATTATTTTCCTCAAAATTACACGGAAAATAAAAATTTTAATGAAAAAAATTTAAAATAAAAATATGTCAACAATAATCATAAAATCTCAAAATGTTTTCATCTCAAAAAATCCGTACACCAAATTGGCTTCCAGGAAAAATATAAAAGTGTGGGGATGTTCAAAAATAAAAATTAGAAAAATCCAAAACTTCACGAATTCGAGAATTAAAAAGAATCATCTTCCAAAACATGTTTAAATCGATTTTTGATGACGAAAAATGATATTTAGATCAAAATCAAAAATTTGCAGCGTTCAAAGTTCAATGGAGTTGCACGCTGACAACAGGGATTGTGGGGTTATACCTTCGTTTATTACGTTTCTTTTGTTAGAACAGAAATAGTACAATTTTATCATGCAGTTCTCTCTTTATTTTTTTTTTTTGATTTTCTGGGATGCTCTGAATTGCTTTGAATAACATATATTTCTTACATACTATTTATTCCTTAGATCGAAATCCGTCAAACATTGCCTTTGGTCCACATCGATTTTCCAAGTATTGCAACTGAGAAATTGTTTTTGGGCATATATTAAAAAATTGTTCAATTCAATCGGTTCCGTTTGGCCCCATAGGAACCGAGTCTGACACGACTGTTTGCTTGCTATCTGTCGTACTAATATTATCCCCAGGCTCCTTAATACCCATCCAGGGTAGTCGTCGTTCCAGCTCCTGTCGATATTTCGGATGACTTATGGCGTACACCCATGGATCCAAACAGGACACTATCTTGGCACACACCGCTGGAATCATGGTGAAGAACGGCGTAAGCAGTGTCCTGTCTCCAAAGGCACCGATCATCGTGACGATTGCATACGGGGTCCATGCACAAACAAACAGGAAGAATATGGTGAAGGCAGCCCGGGCAATCCGCATTTCTACGGACTGAGCTTTTTCGTTACGGTTCGCTGCTAGCGATTCTACGTTCATTTTACGAGCTTGATTCTTCAGCATAAGTTCGTGCTTGCTTACGTGACCAAACAAGCGTCCGTAGAAGTAGCAAATGAGAATCATCGGAATAACGTAAGCCCAGGTGAAGATGCATCCGACAAAGACACGAGTATCCGAATCATCGGTCAAGTAGTCAAAGGAGCACGTAGTAAGAAATCCTTCCGGAATGTATCGACCCCAAATTTTGAACACGGGTAGCAACGTGAATGGCATTGCCCACAGCCAGGTGATGAAAATCAGAATACCACATTGTACTCTATTCAGGCGGCCGTCCAGAGGGTTGGAAATGGTGCGGTATCGGTCGTACGCGATGACTGCGTTGGTGATGGAGCCTCCGATTCCCGATAGACTCCCGAGTGCGGCGTACACAGCGCAACCCGTTTCAAAGCCAACCAAATGCCCGGCGAAGGAGTTTACCAGGAACATTGGCATTTCACACATCATCAGAAGGTCGAAAATGGCTAGATTCACCACGAACATGTTGGACCCGTTGCGTAAGGATTTCGATCTGGAATAGATAAATCATAATGTGAAAAGGGCTCCCAGAGAGATTCTTGATGGACGAAGGCACCATGTTCTTTTTTTTTTCTCTAAGCGAAGGGGGATAATCTGCTCAACACACACCCTATCGGTTCAGCTCCAGGTAGTGTGGGGTTAGGGGTCCATCTCTTACACATAATGTTGAAGACAGGACTAAACCGTCGACCCACCTAACACATTCCTATTGCCGCCACTGAGAGAGGCTAGTGTACATCGCATCGTCAAGGTTAGCTGCGTGGCCATGCAGCAACGAACATCGATGACTCACTTTGAGGAGTCCACCAAGGCAGCATGCTGCCACTTGTCCAGCATCCCGGGAGGTCCTTACCACTTCCTTTGTAGAAAGGTGGGTAGGGTCAACCACCACACCCATATCCAATTGTTCTGCAAGTATTGATAACTGATACTGCGGGCACCACTGCCGAAGTTTCATGCCCTATCAGCTAGCATTAGAAGGAGTTGCTGACAATGGGACCTACCGGGTATCTTGATATACCGACCAAACTAGATATAGCTTTCTAGTCTGGGAGGTAGAATTGCGGTGCACGCGATATCAGCTATTAATATCTGTGATGTAGCTAGGTACGATCCGAGTGTCTGTTCACCAAGGAGGTGCGGATCAAACAGCGTCTGTTCTGGCATCCAGCGGCTGAGTAAGAAACGCTGAACAACGCCCAGCTAGATCCAAGGTGGTAGCCCCATCAGCGTGGTCGTCCCAGTGTTGGTTGGGACGTTAAACAGAACTGACACGATGGCCCTCCGGCGAGACAGGAGTGTTGGCGTAGGCCCAATAAGCCACCCGTAAAAATCCTCATTGCGAATAACATAGGAGAAAATACGACTCGATTCAATCGGCAAAGACCCATGCGACGAAATAAGGACTACGATTGGAAACTTGGAACATGGAATTGCAAGTCACTAGGTTTCGCAGGATGTGACAGGATAATCTACGACGAACTACATCCCCGCAACTTCGACATCGTGGCGTTGCAGGAACTTTGTTGGACTGGACAGAAAGTGTGGAAAAGCGGGCATCGAGCGGCTACCTTCTACCAAAGCTGTGGCACCACCAATGAACTGGGAACAGGATTTATAGTGTTGGGCAAGATGCGACAACGTGTGATCGGGTGGCAGCCGATCAACGCAAGGATGTGCACGTTGAGAGTTAAGGGCCGTTTCTTCAACTACAGCTTCATCAACGTCAACTGCCTACACGAAGGGAGACCCGATGACGAGAAAGAAGCGTTCTACGCGCAGTTAGAGCAAACATACGATGGTTGCTCGCCGCGTGACGTGAAAATCGTTGTCGGCGACATGAACGCGCAGGTAGGAAGGGAGGAAATGTACAGACAGGTAATCGGGCGAAACAGCACGCCGTATCGGAAGATAACGGCCAGCGATGCGTAAACTTTGCAGCCTCCCGTGGTATGGTAGTCCGAAGCACCTTCTTCCCCCGCAAAGATATCCACAAAGCCACCTGGAAATCACCCGACCATCAAACAGAAAACCAAATCGAGTGCGAATATAGATTCGGATCACTACTTAGTCGCTGTATGCATGCGCTCAAAACTTTCGACAGTTATCACCACACGTCGAAGTCGAACGCCGCGGCTCAACATCGAGCAACTTCGTAACGTAGAATTGGCTCAAGACTACGCGCAGCAGTTAGCAGTGGCCCTACCAACGGAAGAGCAGCTTGGCGCAGCTACACTTGAAGATGGCTGGAGGGACATCCGATCCGCCATAGGTAGTACCTCGGCTACATCACTAGGCCTCGCGACTCCGAATCACAGAAACGACTGGTACGACGGCGAATGTGAACAGTTGAAAAACGAGAAGAATGCAGCATGGGCGAGAATGCTGCAACACCGTACGAGAGCGAATGAGACACGTTACAAACAGGCGCGGAACAGGCAGAACTCAGTCTTCCGGATTAAAAAGCGCCAGCAGGAAGAACGAGATCGCGAAGCGATGGAAGAGCTGTACCGCGCTAAGGACACACGAAAGTTCTACGAGAAGCTGAACCGCTCGCGCAGAGGCTTTGTGCCACAAGCCGACATGTGCCGAGATAATCTCGGGAATATTCTCACGAGCGAGCGTGAGGTGGTCGAGAGGTGGCGGCAGCATTACGATGAGCACCTCAATGGCGACGTTGCAAGTACCGAAGGTGGCGTGGTAACAGATCTAGGAGTATGTGCACAGGACGGAAGACTTCCGGCCCCTGACCTTCAAGAGATTGACGAGGAGGTTGGCCGGTTGAAAAACAACAAAGCCGCTGGAGCAGATCAACTACCAAGCGAGCTTCTAAAATACGGTGGAGAAGCACTGGTGAGAGCACTACACTGGGTCATTACCAAGATTTGGGAGGAGGAAGTATTACCGGAGGAATGGATGGAAGGTATCGTGTGTCCCATCTACAAAAAGGGCGACAAGTTGGATTGCGGGAACTACCGCGCGATCACACTACTGAGCGCTGCCTACAAGATACTCTCTCAAATTTTATGCCGCCGACTATCACCGATTGCAAGAGAGTTCGTGGGGCAATATCAGGCTGAATTTATGGGTGAACGCGCTACAACGGACTAGATGTTCGCCATCCGCCAGGTGTTGCAGAAATGCCGCGAATACAACGTGCCCACAACGTGTGCGTAGTTCGAGTATCAGGGACACTCTCGAGTTCCTTCGAATCTCGCAGAGGGTTACGGCAAGGTGATGGTCTTTCGTGCTTGCTGTTCAACATTGCTTTGGAGGGTGTAATAAGAAGAGCGGGGATAAACACGAGTGGGACGATTTTCACGAAGTCCGTTCAGCTGCTTGGTTTCGCCGATGATATTGATATTATTGCTCGTAAATTTGAGACTATGGCGGAAACGTACATCCGACTAAAGAGTGAAGCCAGGCGAATCGGATTAGTCATTAATGTGTCGAAGACAAAGTACATGATGACAAAGCGCTCCAGGGAGGAATCACCGCGCCCGCCACCCCGAATTCATATCGACGGTGATGAAATCGAGGCGGTTGAAGAATTCGTGTACTTGGGCTCACTGGTGACCGACGACAACGACACCAGCAGAGAAATTCAGAGGCGCATTGTGGCAGGAAATCGTGCCTACTTTGGACTCCGCAGAACCCTACGATCGAATAAAGTTCGCCGTAACACGAAGTTAACTATCTACAAAACTTTGATTAGACCGGTCGTCCTCAATGGGCACAAAACATGGACCCTACGTGCAGAGGACCAACGCGCCCTTGGAGTTTTCGAACGGAAGGTGTTGCGTACCATCTACGGCGGAGTGCAGATGGAAGACGGGACTTGGAGAAGGTGAATGAACCACGAGCTGCATCAGCTGCTGGGAGAACCAACCATCGTCCATACCGCGAAAATCGGGAGGCTACGGTGGGCGGGTCACGTCATCAGGATGTCGGATAGCAACCCGGCTAAAATGGTTCTCGATAGTCATCCGACCGGTACAAGAAGACGTGGAGCGCAGCGAGCTAGGTGGGTCGGCCAAGTGGAGGACGATCTGCGGACCCTACGCAGAGTGCGGAACTGGAGGCAAACAGCCATGGACCGAGTGGAATGGAGGCGGCTACTATGTACAGCAGAGGCCACTCCGGCCTTAGCCTGACCGGTAAGTAAGTATGTAGCTAGGAGAAAACGTAGTGCCGAGTCTAACCCCCCCCCCCTTCCGAGGATAAAGGTGACCTGTAAAGCTGGCAATGCGACACCAGTCATCAAGAGTGTACGCCTAAAAATCGAGTAACGAAGTCCGTAGCTAGGCAGTTAACCTTGAGGGTACATACAATAGAGTCAATGAAATATAGATGATACCATTTATATTCCTGCCTATCCCCGACAGCAAGAGATGTTGCGGAAACAACACCAGCGATATTCTTTCTCTATAGTTCATTACCTCTATTGTGCACACTATCACTAGCGTTTTTTGGAAGCACTAACTAACGATGGGCCTAGAAAGACGAGGGTATATGTAAAAAGGTTCTGGTAATAGATAGGTAAGGAAGGTAATCCTGCCTCCAACGTTGGTTTTAAATGCGATCCCTATCCGTAGTACTGAATTATCTTTTATGTTGAGCAGATTTTCTTAAACCCAAAATTAAAACCTAACATGCAAAAGACTACTTTTTCTGCGGTAAATCCTTTGTAAACTTTTCTACCTGAGCATTTTTTCAATTGATACTAAAATTAAATGGGAATATACAAATCACAAAACACAGGCGGTATCCATTAGGCCTCCAGGCAAGTCACTTTTGAGAACTTAACTCAATGAACAAACAATTCAATCTAATACTCACGTTGAAAAAATCCACACAACGATACCGTTGCCGATCAGCGAAACATTCATCAGCACGAAGTAGATCATTGCCAGCAGCAGGTGCATGTAGTATGGTGGTGCCGGGAAATCCTTCCAATGTTCATGCACCAAGTGCTGCTGGTCTGCAGGTAGATTCCAGCCCAGCATCTTGGGCATATCACCGGTACGAGCCATCGGAAATATGGCCGCATCGGTTTCGTTTATCAGGAACATTGCGGGGTAAGGGGAAGCTTAAATTCTAAAGTTATTGCGGGTATTTATTCGATTTGACACTTTAAAACACACGAATTGGTTGAACAACTTATAACGTAATACACCAAAAGAACACCGTTGCAAGAAACTACAATTCTATACAGCTAAAAGGAACGATTTGGACCGATTTCGAAGGAAAACGCTTCGCAAATGTTCGCCTTGGTGTTACCGGGAGTCCATTTTTATAGTGGGTTCTACCATCCTGGTAAAGGGTTTGCGTGATTACTGACACCAGGTAATCAAATTACCAGCAAAGCGCGTTATACTCACTGGTCAATTATTTTCACACGATTAGGCTTCGACGGGAGTCGGTAAGCCAAATGTGAGAAAAATCAAACAAACAATGTGCAAATCCAAATCCGTTTAGTGAGGAAAAATGCATTGGAAACAAAGTCCGGATGCGCCAAGTGGAAATAAATCCGATTATCCTTTTGCTTTGCAGGAATTGTAACACTGATCGAATGGTTCCTCGGCGGTTTGTCACTCACACGTTTGAAATAGACACAGAAAAAAGGCAGGGTGTGCCATTAACTAGGAAGATACTATTCATGGATTAGATTTTTTATGAAACGAACAAATTGGAAATTGCAATAGGCGTTGTACACTACTATGTAGGTTTTAAACTACATACTGCCGTTCTTCTTGAAAAAGACGTAATCGATATTGACGATTTTGGTTCATGCTTACCTTACCCGGTCAGACTAGGGCCTGAGTTTCCCCTCTGGTGCACGTAGGAGCCGTCTCCATTCAACTCGGTTCATGGCTGTTAACGCACTCTGCGAAAGGTCCGCAGATCATCCTCAACTTGATCGACCCACCTAGCTCGCTACGCACCACGTCTTCTAGCACTGATCGGATGACTCTCGAGAACCATTTCAATCGTGTTGCCATCTTGACATCTGACAACCCGCTCACCATACTACTTACTTTCAGTCCTGGGTGGTGCAGAGGACCGAATTGAAAGATTTCCATCCTGGACGATTATCAGCCACCGCCTTGACCTGTGGCCAGGTCAAATTTCTGTCGACTTGCTTGATGCCGTTGTTAAGGCTGCGCCGTCATGAGCCTCTGGGTCTGCCTCTGATGCGATGTCCTGGCTGGGTTCCAATCTAACGCTTGCTTGCAGATTTCGTTTCCACCCCTGCGCGCAGGATTTCGTTTCCACCCCTGCACGCAGAAAAATGAGACTTGTTTAAAACAATAAAACGCATGGTTGATTTTCAAACTGAGCATTTACTTATTCCAAAGTTATATTTATTTGTTCTAACTTGGAGTTTATCGATCAAAACAACGAACTCCCATCATTCCATATAACGTTAAAAACTTCATTTTATTTCTACAAAATGGGGACCGTAAACATGGCCCGGAAGCACTCACACATCTTCAAAGTTCTTACCCCAACATCGCCACAACGAGGAAAGTGTAGCAAATCCATCATCCCAACTTCCAAGTGCAGTCTTGGCCGTGATGGATAACGCGCAGGTACTCAAGACAGCATCCACAAAAAGTTGGTCGATTTCGCCTTTTTGTCTTTTTTTAACCGTTTTACTTTCCATCCGCTTGCCGAGTGTCCAAAAATAGATTTCCGAGCTGTTGCAGGAGTTGCCGTCACCAATACAATCACATTCCGGCTTTGTTAGTCACAAAAGTGCAGTCGTTTAAAATACTCTGTTATTTTATGTTGAAACTACCAAATCTTTGTTTGTTCTAAAAAACTGTCAAAAATTTCGTCAAATGAAAATATTTGTATTATCAAACAATCCAACAGTTCAGTTTGAACAAGAAATCAATTTGTCGCTATAGTAAACTGAAAA
This sequence comes from Aedes albopictus, assembly GCF_035046485.1. NCBI lineage: Eukaryota > Metazoa > Arthropoda > Insecta > Diptera > Culicidae > Aedes > Aedes albopictus. The sequence continues at coordinate 151,602,991 of NC_085136.1, read as the reverse complement.
ATCGGTTGATTTGAACTAGAATTTAATTGTGTTTACAATTTATTTCTCTGCGTGCGTAGAGTGTGACCGACCCACCTCCACTTTCGCTCCCGAATTTCTGTCGCTATCAGCTTTTGATGACATCGACGATGAAGCCCCACGTTGGAGATCCAATTGTGAGGCCACCATGCACGAATTATATACCGCAGGCATATATTGATGAAGACCTGCAGCCGTTGCGTGTTCTCCACTGATACACACCAGGTTTCACTGGCGTATAGTACAGATTTTACGTTCGATCGGATTTTGGTGCGTTGACTAATCTGGTTGTTCTTCCATACATTTCTTAAACTCGCAAAAGCAGCCCTCGCCTTCTTGATCCGAGCACCTATGTCGATCTTGATGCCGCCATCGGCCGCCATTTGGCTACCAAGATATTGGAAGCTTTCAACATTCTCCACTGATTGCCCAGCTACCGTAAAGCTGGAAGGGTTGACCGTGTTTCATTTCAACGATTTGGTCTTGTCGACGTTGATGGTAAGACCTGCCGCTGAGGAGCGATTGGCAAAATAATCGAGCTTACTCTGCATATCAGAGCACCGTAGAGCTAGGAGAGCAACGTCATCAGCCAGTTAGAAGTCATTTAGGTGCTCCACGGTAATGGGCTGTCAAAGCAATCTACAATCTGGTTCACGGTCAATCGCACCAACCAGGATCTCGTCGATTACGATAAGAAACAGTAGCGGTGATAGTATACATTCTTGCCTCACTCCAGCAACGACCCGGATTGGATCGGAGAAAACACCATTGTGCAGTACTTTAAACGAAAATGCCCTGTACTGTGCTTCAATGAGGCCGATGATTTTCTCTGGGAGACCCTTTCGCCTGAGGGCTTCCCACATGTTTCCGTGATTGAGACGGTCGAAAGCTTTTTCGTAATCAATAAACACCAGGTGGAGAGACTCTTATAATTCATTGATTTGCTCCAAGATGATTCGGAGCATGACAGCGTCAATCTTCTCATGTATCCGATTGAGGATCACTTTGTAGAGGACTTTGAGAACGATACACAGTAACATGATGCCCCGCCAATTATCGCATACAGTTAGGTCACCCTTTTTGGGTACCTTTACTAAGACGCCTTGCATTCAGTCGGCCGAAAATGTCGCGGTTTCCCATATATTGCAGAATAATTGATGCAGTAGTTGTGCGGATACTACGGGGTCAGCTTTGAGCATCTCAGCTGATATGCGATCGACCCCTGGGGCCCCGTTCGATTTCATGCTACGGATGGCTGTTTCTACCTGGTGCCCTCATGGAGCTTCGGTGTTGACACGGGTAATGCGTCGAACTCTTGGCGGATCAAGCTGAGATGTTGAGGGCGTGACCGACACTTGAAAAATAGTTAAAAAGTGCTCGAAAAGTTGAAACGCTGAACTGGTCAGTAACTGTCCAGACGTATTTTTCACGGGCATCGTTGCATTCAGCTTGGCCCCACTAGGGAGACGTGAAACATCGTAGAGGAGACGGATGTCGCCGGTGCGGTGTTTGCGGCTTTCTCGCCTTCGTCGGCTAGGGCCTTCTCGAGAGCCGAATAGCGCTGACGGGCTACGGCTTTGGCTCCTCGTGTTTTCGCTAACTCTATCGCGGCTTTGGCGTTCCTTCGCTCCTCTGTCTTCCTCCAGGTATCATCTGTGATCCACTGCTTTCTTCGGGTGCGTAGCTCACCCAAATTATTCTCGCCGGTGGTGATGAAGGCGCTCTTGATGGCGCTCTATTGATCTTCTACGCTTCCAGCTTCTGGGATATCCGCAGCACGGTTCTCTAGCTCCTCGAAGAAGGACCTTTTCACCGCAGCGTCTTCCAGTCGGCGTGTGTTGAACCGCCACCCGATTTTCTCCTCCTGTCGATGGATCTTAGCAATGCGCAGTCGGATCTCGCTGATTAGGAGATGATGATCGGGCGCAATGTCGGCGCTTCGTTTGTTCTGCACATCAAGAATCAAGAATTTGATTTTCCGTTACGCCATCACGGACAACCCATGTCACTTTGTGCACTGGTCAATGAAGAATGAGCGATCCCCCAATCCCCATGTTATTGTTGCCACAGAGCTCTGTAAACAGCTCTTCGTTTTCGCTCATTTCTCCGAGCCATGGCGTCCTATGACGTGCTTTTAGTCCATGTTGTCGGAACCAACCTTCGCGTTGAAGTCGCGCATGAGGATCTTGCTATCACCTTTCGAAATCTTATCCACGACAGCATTCATTTGACTTTAAAAGTTTCTTTTTCTTGCAATTCGGCAGCATCATCGGTTGGCGGATAACATTGGATCATGGTAAGGTTTCAAACCCGTGTTCTGGATCTGGCTATAACTATCCTCTCATTAATAGGTTCCCCCTTCATGAGCGCTGCGTGGGCTGAGCAGGAAACTAACTACACGGTGGCGAGGAGCGTGTTCACCTCGAATGCCAGAGTATAGCATAATTTGACCCGAAGCCAATTTGTGTTCTTCAAAGTTTGGCCAACGGACTTCGCTCAGTCCTAGGATCTCAAGCATCATATTGCCATTATTCTACAAATTCGACATCTTTTGGAATATATCTGGTGAAATAATAACACTGTGTATGCTCGCTATAGTCGAATGCAAGATCTAGTCGAAATCTAGCTTCTTTGGAAGAAAATTTGGAGAACTATCAGGAGTTTGATGCACAATAACCAGAAATGTACCAAAATCTTCAATGTCGCTTACGTCACTTGCAGAATTACGGCAGCATACGGCATGCCTCATTGGCTAGTTGTGCCAATCAGGCCCGTGCACAGACAAGGCGACAAGGGAGGGGTTTTTCCTAATTTTGGTAAAAGTTGGAGGGGCGCCTAGTGTATGGAACATCACCAAAGGGAGGGGTTTAACCCCCAAAACCCCTCCCTTGTGCACGGGTCTGGTGACAGTTTACCCTGCTGGGCTAGGATTCATACATAACATGATCCAATTCTTGTCCGTTGTTTCGCGCTAAAAGTCGTTGCCGTTGAATAAGTTCGTAATAATATATTTTCGGTTCCCGAGCAGGAGAAAATAGCTGTAGAATAACAAACTATGGTATGGAAAACCGAATACCTACAACCTGAATGAGGTATTAAGAAGCCCTGCATAAGAGGTAAAATACCTAAAATAATAACTGGTGTGTATTCTGTGCATAACACGTGAATAATGACATCAGGTATGGCAATACCTAAATAATAATCGGCGATTTTTTCATACATATAGTGATATTTCCATAGATGAATAATACCTCAAGCAGTTCTCAACACCAAACCAATAGTCCTTTGAGGTATTTTATCAATACCTGCAAAATACCAAAGTAAGTTATTTTCAACACCAGAATAACCGACCAATACCTTGTCTTGGTATGATAACTGACTTTGTTATGAGGCAGCTATGTGTCAGTTATTCGTTCCTGCTCGGGTTTCTATAACGTTTTTTTTTGGTATCGGAAACAGTAGGTTGTTGGCCCAAGGTCCCCTATGTAACGTGGTGGGGCTGCCACCTTAGGGAACGTCCATGAAATACGTCACGTTTTGAGGGGGGAGGGGGGGGGGGTTCAGCAAAGTGTGACGACCCATACAAAAATTTCATAGGTCTTATACAAAAAATGTGACATAGGGGGTAGGGTGGTTGAAAATGGACAATTTTTGCGTGACATAATTTATGGACGCTTCCTTAGGCATAGCTTCCGGTGGAGGAGCATTTAATACTCAGTCGCTGGATGCCAGAACAGACGTTATTTGAGCCACATCTCCTGGGTGACCAGACGCTTGGGTCATACCTCTTCAATCTAGCTGAAGTCAGAAGGACAACAATGCCCTGGATGCACTACCAGCTAAGCACACAATTCTTAGCTGGTGGTTTTTGTCATCGCTTGACCTGTGGAAGCATGAAGTAGAATCTTGTGAGGACCAGAGCTATGTTGGACGCTCTCCTAATCGACTCACCGTTTTGCAGCCCTAGCAGGTTACATATTAACTGGTTTAATGAGGCTGTAAGAACTATGGTTCCGATGCATGGCCATTGGCCAATATCGGTATTATTTATTGACTTTCGGTAAGACATCCAATTTTTAATGACAAACTCAAACTCAAACAGATCTGCAATCCAACGGCTTTGTTCTATGCAGCCATGAACGTTACAGCAAAGCTATGGAAGGCCATGGATTTCCTGATCTATTTCATGAAAAAAAAATCAACACGACCGACCTCGTCGATCAAGTCAACGAGACAGATCGCCACACGTTATCCAAATACCGGTAACAAGCGTAAATGCTTCTAAAGCTGTTATTTTTCATCACTCCCTCGTCCATAAACACTTGATCTTGTCGGTTCAAATCGCGCGATCTGAAGCCCAACCACACTCGCCAACTAAAGTGCCTAAGCTAACCGAGCACATGTGGTGGTGGGCGGAAGAGTTCCATCATTCGCAGATCAGCACAACCACACAACCAGCCCACCGTCGTCCATCGCCGCGCCGCCCGGGTCGGATCATGGCAAAGTGATTTGATGAAATGAAAATAATCATCGAAATTCCATTGCAGAAGTTCAGAGGCTGACCGACTCTAAGCTGCCCGAACTGCCCCAACCCGTCAAACAGCTTGGATGAATTCAAGTTTATTTTGATTAGCCACTCAGCTCAAGAGGTTGAAAAGTAAGTAGGTACGGGAGTTTCTTGACAGCTGTTTGTTTATGCTAGCGGTGTTTGTGCATTGAATAAGTCAGTGTTCAGCTCAGTCCGGCACGCTTTGCTTGCACTATCCAACTTTTGTGTTCGATTTCAATCATTATCTCTCTCTGACATGGTTTCCCTCTGATATCGATTGCTTCCATGAAATGCTATCCCCTCCCACTACCGTTCGAGCATTCTGTGCGGTGCAACACCAAACGTGTGACCAATTTAAAAACAGTTGAATTTAATGTGCAGTTTGTTTTATTGAATTTTCATCGTTCCTGTTTGTTGCTGCTTCAAATTCAGTCGGGCCATATCATCCACGCACGAGTAGTAAGCTCAATTAAAATTTATTGACGATGGTCATTTAACTTTAATAGCGCTGCGCCACCAATTATTGACGATTAACTGACTGCTTGTCTGTGTAGTGTGTATGGTGCTGTCAGTCAGATTTTGGAGAAGTTTTAGGATGAAATAATCATTAGAATAACAGCTTATGATCGTGCAGTTGGCTTCATCATTTGTCGAGGTGCATTGTGTGCCATTCAGTGGAGATTTGATATCCAGTTCAGTTGGGGGACACTTGACGCTACATAGAATTTCAGTTTATTTGAACACTTCACATCGATCAGTTTACTCTGATCCATGTTTAAGATTGAATTGTCAGAAATTGACAGCCGATTGAGTGGTACTCCATCAGATCCAAACGCCTAACTTTCTGCAAGTATCAAGAACTGATGTGACCTCTTGTAAGCCCTAACATCTAGCACCAAAAGGAGTTGCTGAAAGTAGGGCCTTCGCCCTTGCCGGAGATCCCTTTCCAACCACGGGCGCGGATCCAATCCAGTAGACCGATGCCACGACATCAACGCTACCTCGATGTTCTCTCCGCGGCCACTTAACCGTTACAGCGGTCGTTTTCGACCCCAGGGCACCATGATGACCTACGTAGCCGAATCTGAACCCTTGAAAAACCTTTTGTATAGCGTTTGAAATAGCCATGCTCTGAGTCCACACGTCACCTCATCTGTAGCTCCAAGACGATGTGAGCGGTAGCCCATAAAATGGCATTCCAGTCAAGCTAATCTTTACACACACACATCGTGGAGCGGACCTGGTGTGATGGTTAGAACACTTGACTATCATGCCGAGGACCTGGGATCGAGTCCCACTCCCGACAAACTCGCAAAATGTGAGTTCTGCCTTCGGAAGGGAAGTAAAGCGTGGGTCCCGAGATGAACTAGCCTAGGGCTAAAAATCTCGTTAATACAGATAAGAAAAAAAAAATCTTTACACATCCTTAGAACAAGATAGTTCGGAGTCGTCTGTAAGAGGTTGTTTAAGTTTAAGTTGCCTACCTCTACCCTTTCGTCAAGGACCTCTTCCGCCAAATTTTTGTAGGTAGCGCCCTTGAGTTCCTTGTCGCGCTTCAGCTCTAGGATCATTTCACCCGTACAAGTACGTCTGATACTGCGCACGTCGGCTACGCATCGCCTTCAAGACGTCCGAGTACTTAGACTGTTCGGTTTTGATGACGAGCGCATCACCTTTCTCGCGCTTTGCACCTCCTTTCTTACGCCTTCTTGGTTTGGCATCCCTAATCTCCTTGACCAGTAGTTTTTACTTCTCCCTCTTCCGCTCGACTTTCGTCCCCCCTTAATTCGCCCTACTCCCTGTTCCCTACCATCCGGGACGGGTCAGGCTTTTCAGGCCCATCCTTCCCAGCTTCCTGGGACGCGCCTGGCCTTCAATGTGACACCTGGCCTTCAGTGCGACTTTAGCAGCTTTGAACACCAACACCACTCGCCGTACGATGCGCTCTTCCTCAGTTCGTATTCGCTGCATCCGCTGCCTAGCCCGTAGACAGGTGCGGCGCAGTTCCCCAACGGCGCTTGCGAGCACCGTTAAGCTGGTGGTCCCCCATTTCTAGGGTGGACTTGCCAAGATATGATCGCATCGCACACGGTCAGAAAATTCACTCATTTTGGAGCTAAAGTGGGACAACTCAAAATTTAGTAAATTTTATTTCCGGCGATAACACTGGCCCAAGTGCGAAAATCTCATCAGTTTAAGTTGTATAATATTCTTGCTGATGTGAAGAATATTATACGGCCTAAGCTGTTGGGATTTTTGCACTTGGGCCAGCGCTATCGCTGGAAATGCAATTTACTCATTTTTTGAGCTGTTCCAGTTTAGCTCAGTTTTGTGTGAATCTTACTCATTTTAGAGTAACTTTTTCTTAGCGTGCACGCACGCGAGAGCGCCACTACCAACTCGTCAACGCTTAAACCACGTAGGTTTCGCTCACGGCGGGACGCCTCCCAAAATACCCCGTCATCGAAGTACAGTCGAGACTCTTATAAGATCACTGGTCGGGGGGCGCAATAGGAATCCGATTAATAGGAGACTAAGGGTCGATTTCTTTACCTCGGCTTAATCGGTAAGCCAGGCTTACCCATATAGTTAAGCCTGGTTTAACGCTTAAGCCAGGGTGAAGAAATCGGCCCTAAGAGCTTATGGGATTTCGGATTTTTGGGGGTGTGGCCTATTATCTCGGGTGTGTTAGGAGTTAGCGCAATACTTTCTTCCGCAAAGTTTTAGGGCTTGATAAGATCTACCATTTAGAACTTTGGTTCATATGATTAGTTGGCAATTTGGCCGCTAGAGGGACCATCAACAGTTTGATGCTACATTGCACTACAGGAAACATATCAGTTTGTCAAGCAATCGTTACGATATGCGACAGCTCAAGACCGTGATAATTTGGAAGGATAGTGTCTTCGGGAAAGTTGTTGGGTACGCCAATAACTTACTGACGATGAGTTGCGAAGTTCGAAATTGCTCCACTGGGCGGCGTCTCCTATAACGCTCAACCCTGTCTAGTAGGAGTTCGTTTAATAGGAGTCCGTTTAATAGGAATTCGTTTAGTAAGAGACTCGACTGTATGATGTCTTCCACCTGCGAAGGCTTGGCCTTGGGCTTAGCTGCCTGTTGTTGTTGTAGTAGATACTGTAGCGAACCACCAGGTGATCACTGTGAATGTATATTTATCGTCTACTCTCCAATTAGGCCAGGACTACAAAAAGTACGTCAATAATCGACTCCGCACCGTTCGGACAAAAGGTACTCTTGGTACCGACATTCGCCAGGTCGACATCTAGTATGGTCAGTATCTCTAGCAGGATCTGACCTCGCTGATTCGTGAAACGGCGTCCCCATTCCACGACCCAAGTATTAATGTCACCCGCTATTACCACCAGCCTTCGCCCTGTTAGCACGGTCGTCATACAGTCCAGCGTCTGTGTGAACTGCTCGATCGTCCACCGCGGGGGCGCATATCAGCCACAGAAGAACACCCCGTTTACTTTGGCGACCACGAAGCCTTCATGGGTAAAAGACACCAACTTCAGGACTGGGTATTTACCCGTCGTTCATATCGCCACCATTTTTCCGGACCCATCCGCGACCCAATTGCCATTGCCGGCGGGTACTCGGTATGGGTCCGCTATGACGACGATATCCATCCCCACTCAGAAACCGCCTGATAATGCAGTTGCTGAGCTGCATTACAGTGGTTCAAGTTCAGCTGCGTTACCTGCACGGGGCTGTCCATAAACCACGTGGTCATTGGTGGGGGGGTGGGGTGTTCGGCCAAAGACCATTTTGTATGGACAAATAAAAAAAAATGTATGGACTAATGACCACGCGGGGGGGGGGGGTGGGGCGGGGGTGGTGTTGAAAAGTCCCAAAAAAATGACCACGTGGTTTATGGACAGCCCCCACTGTGATTTGTTCACTGCGACTTTCTTGAAGGGTGGGCACCTAGGACCACCCGTTAGTTGCCTGTTGTTCACGGATTTCCTGGTAAAAATCAGACAAATGGGTGGCCTCGTCTAGGTTTTTTACCTTCGCCAAGGACCTCTTCCACCAAACTTTTGTAGGCAGCGCTCTTGCGTTCCTTGTCGCGCCTCAGCTCTGGAATCATTTCTCCCGTACGAGTACGTCTGATACTGCGTACGTTTTCTCCCAGATCCATGAGCTTGGCGTTGCTTCGCATAGCATTCAAGACGGGTGATCGGCCATTTGGCCGAAAGGGTCGTTTGGCCGATTTATTACACTAGTTTACAAAATAAAACGAAAGTCGTGAACTTCTGTCAACGACCAAAATTTTTGAAGCATAATTTAGCGCTGATTTCCAAACCGTGCTTCAAAAAATTTAAAGTAGAACAGTTTTAGAGTTTTAGCTTAATATCGAGTTTTACAATTTCTTAAAATATGAAATTCAATGAAATTCAAATATCTTGCGTTTTGCTCAACCAATTTTAAATCTTTCTCCATAAATTAAAAGCTGAATACAATACCATTCGATCATCTGAATGCAGGTTTTGCGTCAGATTGATGAAACTCAAGATATTGATGAGTTTTGGGGATGATCTCCTTAAATTTTAGCAAATTTTCCAAAAATATATGAAGAAATGTATTTTTTTCAATAAGAAAAATACAATTTAAAAATTCTTTCTCAACATTTTTTTGACATATCATATGCAGGCGAGTTTCAGTAAAAAATACAGCTCAATCGGAGCATTGATTACGGAGAATAAGATGTGTGAAGTGAGCGACTTTGCTTAAAAATAGAACAAAAATCGATTTAAAATCATCAACCTTGTATGGGAAGTCGAAAAAATTTCCGCTCTACTGTAATTTGTTTCCTTCGCGTTTTCGAACTCAGGGCATGATTCTACACCAAAAACGATCGTCAGCTTACCGAGTTCAAAAATGCTGTAAACTAGTGTTATCAAAAGAATTTGGAGGCGTGGACAAGCTCTGGATAACATTCGAGCTAGGATTAGTTGGCGTTGAAAATGAGAATATTTTTGTCAGAGATTTTCCCTTCTTTGAATCATAGGCGGTTCTTTCAAGTTATACATAAATAAGAAACAGTGGCATGATCACTTAAGTTCATCATACTTCTTTCGGCCAAACCTTCAAGACGTCCGAGTATACTGTTCAGTCTTAACTCTTAAGCGCGCGCGCTGTTGTAAAAAGTACAACACTACCAAAAAACCTCACTTTTCATATACAGCGCGAGCGCGGTGCAGTTTCGGTTGCATGATGGCGCGCGTGCTGGAAGGTTAATGACGAGCGCGTCGCCTTTCTCGCGCTTGGCACCTACTCTTTTGGGCCTTCTTGGTTTGGCGTCCCTAATCGCCTCGATCCGTAATGTTATTCTAAGCCGACAGCTACACGGTAACTGTCCTACATCTGCGTGAACTACTCTGTCAAACACCGAGTAGACGCATAGCAGCTGCAGAAGAAGACTTCGTTGACTTTGGCAACCACGAAGATTTCGTAAGATATAGCACTGGACTGAGTATTTACCTGCCGTCCATACCAACATCAGTTTGGACCCATCCGCAACCCAATTGCCGTTAGCGCAAATCCGCAAATTAGGTTGAAATCCGTTATTTTGTCGATATCAGGCTGAACATGTCTATAGGTCTTAAGTGCAGATGAGAGACTCTCTTTAAGTCTCCTCTCTTTCGATTATCCCTCTAATACCCAACCCCGCCTTTAGACGGGGTATAGTTTGAGCTTTTTTGTAATTTTTGTTTCGGTGGAGATCAATTTTTTTATATTTTTGGCTGAAATTTAGGACTGTTTTGTATATCTCAAAATAGTTTTCGATTTATTTAAAAGCGTATTTGCATTTTTTAAAAAACATTGAAAAATTGATGTTTTAGTCACCTTTTAGAAGTCATTGTTTATTTTATATTAAATCGCTACAATTAACATATTTTAATTTTTTCCCAAATCATTCTATCCTAGTTTAATAGTTTAAGGGAATCGAATACACTCTAAAATTATTTTCCTTAAAATTACACGGAAAATAAAATTTTCTATGGAAAAAAATAAAAATAAAAATATTCCAAGAATAATTATAAAATCTCAAAATGTTTTCATCTAAAAAATCCGTACCCCAAATAGGCTTCCAGGAAAAATATAAAAGTGTGGGGATGTTCAAAAATAAAAATTAGAAAAATCAAAAACTGAAATTCACGAAATCGAGAATTAAAAAGAATCATCTTCCAAAACATGTTTAAGTCGATTTTAGATGACGAAAGATGATATTTAGAGCAAAATAAAAAATTTGGGTATTAGAGGGTTATAAAGTGCTTGTATTTATATTTTTTTATTTACTTCTTGCATCGGAAGGTAGGTTAAACAATCCTTTTCCGATCGAGACATCACAAATTGTCAAAATGTCCACTGTGACATTGTTATAATTTAAAGAGAATCGGAACAAAGAGAGCCTCTCTTTTGAAGATTGGAGCTTTAGATATGTTTGTCGCCATATCTGTTGCTGTTTCAGTAACTGGTTGCGTCACAGAGGTTCAGGTTTGCGTGCTTACCTTCACCGTGCTTTACCAGCTGAGGCTCACTTGAAGGCCTAACACCTGGGGCCTTCTGCCGGGTGTTTGTTGTACTAGAATTTCCCGGCGCAGATCAAGAACTTGGGAGGTTTGCTTCAGCCTTATGCCTTTATGACTTTCTCCTGCCTGCCTTTACAGTCCCAGGTTAGGTTCCAGGACTTGTGTTCTGGCTTCCAAACATATGGAAATTAAGTAGATACTACTTTTGATTGGTCAAACTAAAGCCGTTTGTTTGAATCTATTTTTCTTTTTCTTTGCAGTGATAATAAATTGTAAGCGGGTAACAACGTGTTGTGAAACACAATACAAACAAACAAAAATAAATAAATAAATTGCTGATTAGTTACCTGCAGTTAGGCTGCAAAACGGTGAGTCGATAAGGATCGCGTCCAACATAGCTCTGGTCCTCACAAGTTCCTACCTCATGCTTCCACGGGTCAAACGATCACAAAGACCGCCAGCTAAGAGTTGTGTGCTTAGCTGGTAGTGCAGCCTGGGCACTGTTGTCCTTCTGACTCCAGCTAGATTGAGGAGGTACGACCCGAACGTCTGTTCACCAAGAAGGTGCGGCTCAAACAGCGTCTGTTCTGACATCCAGCGGCTGAATATGAAACGCTGTATCGCGTCAGCTATACCTAAGGTGGCAGCCCTACCAACGCGATGTAGGCAGCGCGACATCGGTAAGGTCTAAGCCTTTCAACTGAAGTAAGAAATAGAATATGCGAACGATACTCTCGGAAACCGACCCGTCAACGAAATAAGGACTATGATTGGATACTCGGTATCTGGAACGTGAGGATCTTAAATGAACCTGGACGAGTGAGCCTTTTGCAGAAGTTGCAGAAAGTTAGTGTGCGCGTGGCTGCTATACAGGAAGTGCGGTGGCCCAAAACTGGTGAACGTGAATTCAGGGCGGTGGATCCCGTCGCCAACACATCGTTCAAATATAACATCTACCACAGAGGCAGCGATAAGGCGGAACATGGGGTCGGATTCATAGTGATCGGGAAACAGATGAAGCGAGTTATGAGGTGGAAGCCGATCAACGAGCGGATCTGCGTATTGAGGATCCGGGGCAAATTCTTTAACTACAGCCTAATCAATGTCTATGCGCCGATCAACGAGAAAACCGATGATGTGAAGGATGCGTTTTATGAATGTCTTGACAAGACCTATGAATGATGCCCAATGCACGACGTAAAGATTGTCATCGGTGATGCCAACGCGCAGGTCGGAAAAGAGGACTTTTTCCGTCCAATCATCGGCACGGAGAGCCTTCACTCCGTCACTAATGACAACGGCCTGAGATTAGTCAACTTTGCTGCCGCCAGGGGGATGGCCATTAGTAGCACCTACTTTGCACGCAAGGATATCCGCAAGCACACCTGGAGACACCCAAACGGCGATACTTGCAACCGAATCGACCATGTGCTGGTAGATGGCCGACATTTCACGGACGTAATTGATGTTAAAACTTTTCGAGGTCTCAACATCAACTCAGATCACTATTTCGTAGTTAGTAAGATTCGAGCTCGGTTATCAACCATGTCGGACTCTAGGAACCGGCGATTGATGCGTTTCAACATCCAGCGGTTTTCAGCAGACGGTACGGTAGCTGACTATCACCAGAAGCAGGATGAGCTGATAAGTGAGATCAACGAGAGCGATAATCTCAACACTCTGTGGGAGTCTATCCACGGAGCGATGAGTACAGCAGCGCGGGAGGTGATAGGTACTGCTCAAAGACGACCTAGAAACGGGTGGTTCGACGAGGAGTGTCAGAGGGTAATGGACGAGAAGAATGTTGCCAGAAGCCGGATGTTGGTGTCAGGGACCCGGCAGAGCAGGGAGCGATATAGGGAAGCAAGAGTAGCCGAAAAACGAATCCACCGCAAAAAGAAAAAAATAGTACGAGGAAAATGTGATTGCTCAGGTGTAAGAGAGTATGGAACAGAATGATATGCGGAGATTTTACGAAACTGTCAATGGCATGCGGAGAAAAACAGCGCCTTCTCCCGTCATGTGCAACGACCGTAATGGAAACTTGCTGACAGACAAGACAATGGTGGCTGCCAGGTGGAGAGAGCACTTCGAGGTATTGTTGAACGGTGGGAGTGGAAGAGCGACGGACAGAATTCGAATCGACGACGACGGCTAAGCTGTGGAACCTCCAACGCTAGACGAGATCAAGACAGCCATTAGGAGACTGAAGAACAACAAGGCTGCTGGGAAGGACGAACTCCCGGCCGAGCTTCTCAAGCACGGTAGTGAGCAGCTGTATTAACTCTCACACCGTATTATATTGAATATATGGAAAGAGGAAGAACTGCCTGCTAGTTGGTTGGATAGTCTCATTTGCCCTCTTTTCAAGAAAGGGCATCGACTGGAGTGCGCGAATTACAGAGGAATAACACTCCTCAATTCAGCGTACAAAATATTGTCCGGAGTTCTGTTCCATAGGCTAAGGCCGATTGAGGAGTCCTTCGTCGGCGAATATCAGGCAGGATTTCGTTAGGGGCGATCAACGACGGACCAGATTTTCACCCTGCGGCAGATTCTCGATAAATTTCGGGAGTACAACTTGCAGACCCATCATCTGTTTATTGATTTCAAGGCGGCGTACGATTCAGTGAAGAGAAACGAGTTATGGCAGATTATGATCGAACATGGATTTCCGGTGAAGCTGATTAGACTGATTCGTGCGACGCTTGACGGATCGAAATCAAGTGTACGGGTTGCGAATGAAATTTCGTCATCATTCGTAACCTTTTGACGGACTGAAGCAGGGCGATGCTCTTTGGAACTTACTGTTCAACATAGCACTGGAAGGAGCGATAAGGAGAGCTGGTGTGCACAGGAGTGGAACCATTGTCACTGCAACCTGTGGTTACAATTTTGTGTACTTTTGTTGTTGCGTGCATTTTACCCACATACACCACTGTGTTTTGTGTCATTCAATTTGATTATTTTTAGTAATTTTTATTTGCGTAGTTAGAAATTAGGGAAATAAATTCGAGTATATTGAACCGGTGAGGCATTCGACTCCCAAGCTCCCCCACTCCAAGGCACACATCAGCAGCAACAAGCAGCAGAAACAATCGAGTGCGGTGTGTGGTGTTTTTGTTTTGATCGATAGATCGTTACGAACCGCGAATGAAGTGCGACGCGTTTTTGGTGACCGTTTTTTCACCCGTGAAAAGTGCCATTTAGTGCCTTCCGGGAACGCGTTACGCCAATGGGAATAGCCCCAATAGTATACGGGAGTGATCGCGTGTGATCACCGTCAAAGTGCCGGCCCGGTTTGTGAACGGTAGTGCAGTGCAAAAGTGCAGTGCTTGGGTGTAGGACCACCGCCATAGTGGGAAGCTAATCGTCACGGATTATTCGCTTCCCGGCGGTATAGTCAAGTGTCCCCACCGTCCTCGCTACACGGGCTCAGTCAGTAGAACTAGTCTCGCCCGTGTAGCTAAACGTCAAGGAGGACGAAGACAGGTAGGTGTAAAGGGGCTCACCACCTGTGGTAGTTAACTGCGGTTACTACCAGGGATGTCCACGGCGAGTGGATTAGCCCGGTGTTTTACACCACAGTCGCTAGCGGGGATCCGACAAAGGAGCCTGCTCTTCCCCCTAGCTAATTAGGGCCTTGATAACCCAACTAACAATTGCAAGTCACAAACAAGCAAGTTTGCTGAATTATTGCTTAATAATGGTTATGTTAGCTGAACTAAAATTATGCTGTACACATTACTGTTTAAATGATTTCTCAATTGCAAAAATAGACAATGTTCGACTTTCCTCATCGGTATCAACAATGATAAATTAAAACACTTTTCAAAAGTTTAATAAGAAATTTATTCGACAAGCATTGATTCCTTAACAAAAGAGTTTAACAAAACATTTGTCTGCATCTTATTAAGCTGATGTATCGATAAACATATGCTCCTGAACAATGTGCTTTTCACTTGTCAAATAAACGCCTTCAGCCCGTCAAAGTTTGACTCGGAACTTTGTTCGGATTATGGGATAAATCATGGCTAAAACTGTTTAGACAACCAAGTTATTAAAGAACCAATATTTTAAACGAATCACGTAAAATAAAACAGAATAACATTGAGTGCCAGAGACGTAATCAACTTAAAAATGAGGCATTTATTTATTATTATTAGTCTGTAACAAGATATCTTGTACCTTGATTATTATATTTTTTATCTTCCGCAGCAGTTCGATTGTACGAGACGCGTGGATCGATGCATTTGACATTTCAGTGCTGTCGTGTTTACTGAATATTGTCCCCACAGTCACCTAGATAACCAAACAGCATTCATAAATCGACACATTTCAAGTACCGTCAAGGCGCCATTCACCGTGGGGGCTCCATTCACCGTGTGCCTTCGAATATTTTTTCATTATTTCCATATTATGATTGAATGATATGACAATTTCCCTTCAATTTCACCAATACAACACTAATGTATTGTTACCATGTCAAAACGCTCATTAGAAACATATAAAAGTATCATTTTGACACTAAAGTGTGTTTACATGAAGCGGGTTTCTGCTCGTTCACTGCATTCATAGTGAAAAAACGAAAACTGCGCTAAGGTGATTTTAGCGATAAACTAAATGTAGTAACGTTTTTATTCCACCAAGTAGCAATTAAATTCACATATCAGGTATGTATGTTGCATTACCGAAGTAAGTTTAACAAGAAAGTACGATTACTCGTACTTTTTAATTGAAACAAAAAAGCACGGTGAATGGGTACCCTAAAAATCAATGGTCTCCATTCACCGTGCCCCATATTTTCCCATATATCTAGAAAAAATAAAAATTTGAATATTCGTTTTTCTAATAAAATCTTGCAAGTTATTACTTGAAATGAATTTAAACGAAGAAAATTCCCTTGGCTGGGTTGTTTTGATCATTTTTAAACAAAGTAGAATAAAATTTCTCATACACGGTGAATGGGTCCCTACTACCACGGTGAATGGGTCCCTACCACGGAATTAGGCGACCCTACTACCCTTTAGTAATTGTGCTAAATCACCAAATTTTGTGAAAAAATTTCTACTTCTGTGGATATTGCTTCAATGTTAACCTATAATGAAGGCAATTAAAAGCGGCACCAACAATGTTTATAAGACTGGTGTAAAATGACAGCCCTTATTTGCACCGAATCCTCTTAGATCCACGGTGAATGGTGCCTTGACGGTATACATAAACATTCTTATGTACTATTTAGTGAACATAATATCAAGATTCCATGACAAAAGCATAAATAAAAAAATGCTTAACGGATCTTCGACTGAGCATGAGTAGATTACCCGAACAGATGCCGTGAATGCACCATGTCCATGACCATACCGCACCACATATTGCCATACCTTTTTAAAGATCGATATTTAATAATAAATATAAAAAGATATTCATTTCGCAATTAGTACGTCTGGAAACAATATCTTCAATAAGTACCAACACGTTTTGGCCGCATTGGATACAAGTTTTCTCACCGTGCGACAACAATACTGACAGCGAAATCAGAATGGAAAACACGTGTTTTGGGCTGAACAGCTGTTGAAGTATGAGGCGTTGTTCAGTTGATTACCACGTGCTGTGCTAATTCACCACTGCTGAACACAAGTTCAGGAATGATCATTATTGAGTCATGGGAAGATTATGTTTTGCACAGGGTGTTGCATCTCACCATCTCTAGGATGGCGCAGATAGGAAGGCATACGGCTGGCAATCGACAGGTCTCGAGTTCTAATCCGGATTTAGGTAATTTTATATGTAATTCTTATTTCATAATCAGTGTTTTCGACATGTGAGCAAATAATTACTCTCGTGAGAGTTCAACATTTTTGCATTTTATTTATTTTCAGTCATTTTTGCCAATGCTTAATAACAACTTTCTTGTACATTTGTAAAACGCTTTGAACAACAAAAAATTAAGTTGGTACACAACATGATGCTTTATAACTTCTCCAAATTTGTGTGAACAAAACCCGAACATAGGTTGTACGTGAAAATAGTTCAAATGTTATTCAACATTATGCTGAACTAATTCGTCATAATGGTGCCTGTTAAATGAGTGATTGTTAGTTGGGAATGATGTTACCCGCGAGGTGAAAAGACGGATTGCGGCTGCAAATCGGGCCTTTTTCGGTCTGCGAAACCAACTGAGGTCCCGCAGGCTGCAAACGAAGACAAAACTCGCGTTGTACAAGTCTCTGATTCTCCCTGTCGCTTTATACGGTCATGAAACGTGGACGTTTAAAGAAGTTGATCGGAGAGCTTTTGGAGTCTTCGAACGTAAAGTGCTGCGAACAATACTCGGCGGTAAACTGGAGGACGGCATCTGGCGGCGAGAGATGAATATAGTGTAGCCAGCGAATACAACACGGCAGGCTGCGGTGGGCTGTACACGTAGCTCGTATGCCGGAGGAACAACAAGCTAAAATTATATTCAGCAGAGGACCAAGAAGGGGTCGTCGGCTTCGTGGAAGGCCGCGCTTTTACAGTTGAGGTGGACCTAAGGACTCTAAACGTTCAGGGCGATTGGAAGCGATTGGCCTAGGGGCTGTCCATAAACCACGTGGTCATTTTTTGGGACCTCTCAAACCCCCCCCCCCCCCCCCGCGTGGTCATTAGTCCATACAAAATTTTTTATTCGTCCATACAAAATGGTCATTGGCCGAACCCCTCCCCCCCCCTCATGACCACGTGGTTTATGGACAGCCCCCTAGGACCGAGGCCAGTGGAGGCGGATACTTCATTCGGCGTAGACTCACCGCTACGAGTTGTGGCTCATAAAGTATCAAGTATCAAGTAAGTTACCTTTTAACTTACTGCTTTTTTTTCTATACCCTCGTGCATCGATCTCTAATCGTGCTATGTAGCAACCAGTTCAACAAATTTCTATTTCTTCAACGAATTTTCAATTCTATTTCAATATGCTTCTACCCCGAGTAGATGTAACTAATAACTGTTATCCAATTTCTCGAACAAACTTGTGTCAATATTTGCTTGCGCAATAGTTCAGGTCAACCATCATCGGGTGAAATTGCAACTTCCCTGTTAATACGACGAAGCCACAGGAATCAGAAACTTCGCTGGTGGCTGGGGTGCCGGGAAGCCAATCATAATAGCATCGATATTGGCGGTAATGGCCATCATTACCGCCAATTTATTGTAATTTCAAAGCTGGAGGTAATAAGGTGCAGTCAGTTCGGTTGTGCGACAGCTCCTCACCACCGTGGCGAATGCAGTTAGCTATGCTATGCTTAGCACGAGTCGCTCAGCCTAGCGTATGCCTGCGGCGGGTGGTACAAATTGACTAAAGGAAAAGTTTCAGCAGTCAATTTAGTGGCTAAAAGTGTACAAACCACCAGTTTCAAGCATCGGTACGATGCACTCGAAGCAAAAGTAAACAAATGGAGTGAAGAAATGCATGATAGCCGGAAGGCATAAAGTATCAGTAAATGTTTGAATATACGTTACATTGCATTTCAAGAACCAGAAGATGTGTGTAGGGGTATTAGGGGCATAATGGACACCCGGGGCGAAATGGACACCCCTGTTTTTGACGAAACCGTTGAATTTTATGCAAAACTTGTAATGCATAAGTGTAAATGAACAAGTCATTGTTCTATTTTCCAAAAGTACCGTTTATATTCCTTCACAATAGCCAAAATATCATTGAAATTGAAATATGTTTTTCATATGGTGGATTTCTTATAATTTCGAAGCAGCAGCAAATAAGGTATTACGAGTGTTTGAGTGTGCCCATCATGAAAACAAGTGAATTGTTATCTTATCTACATGTATACGCAGATTTACCAATGGATAAAGAATTATATTTTTGATTAGAATTTACTCAAAATAGCAGTTTAAATGTTGTAGTCGATTCGGGGCGAAATGAACACTGGCAATTATGAATGGATGTACGCGCGTTGCATACTGTTAGGCGTTTTAGTGAGTTTGGAGAAAATAATTCCGATTATTTTTGCCTAAAGTTTATTTAATGAACTTTGATGTTATTAAAACTCGTCTAAGATGGAGTATTATATCTGTGGTGTTGATCTCCGTAGGCAAATTACTTAACTGGTCGATGTTATCAAAGATACAGCATAAAATATGCAGGGGTGTCCATTATGCCCCGATGGGTGTCCATTTCGCCCCGTACCTTTCCTGCCAGCCCCGAAAAACACACGGTTTACAATTCATTATTTCTTCACAACAATGACATTCTACCTGCTGTAAATGATTGAAATACGTAGAAAACAAGTTAAAGTTGTAAGCCAACCGATAATATGTTAAGTTTATGTCCGCTATACAGGCCTAACATACTCATTTGCTTAGGGTGTCCATTATGCCCCTAATCCCCCTATGGACGTTTCATTGCTGATGCAGCAGAATAAGAACCTTATTTTTATAACGTAAACTCTCTTTTACCATAAAGCGCCAATCACGCACTCGAATCTGGTTGAGTTGGAGTCTAAATTCCTGAAATGCCTCAACGTCAAAGCTTGTGTGTCCTAATTGACATTCTACAAGTGTTGCGACCCCCTACATATTGGCTCCTAGGAAGCAACAAATATTCAACCTCCCGGCTACTATTTTCCCACTGGACAGTTTTTATTTTTTGGTTAACGAGAAAATATTGCGACGAAACGGCCTTTATCGGAATCGTAAATCGTGACGGGCCACACTTGGCCAGCGACCAAGCACCGCACCGCACAGCATCTGCTCAGGTGTATCCATATGATTTGCACAACTCGACGCGAAATGGAACTGATCGAGGCAGAGACACGAAAGAGGTACATCTCTATTTCAAATATTTTAACGTGCCAACGTGGTGGTGGTCAAGATTTGTTTCAGCTGATAAAGTTGTCCCAGTCTGTTTGGGAGGACGGTTTAGGCTAGATCAGGTTCGTCGGAATATCTAATTTGAGTCAGGTAGGCAGGTGAGGTTAATGAGCTCCGTTGGTGATATTGTGTCTAGGTAGGTATGTGGAATTTATACCTTTTTTCTGCACAACATGCTGGGATGAAACGATTGAGCGATAAAGATGTTTATCGAAATAGCTTAGAAACTGCTGCTACTATGGAGGTCTGATTGGTGAGTATTCACTATTGATGGTGATGGTATATTTGATTAGGAACTCTAACGATCCTTAAAGTGGGGCCATTGTCACTTCTTGTGCACCACCTCATCCAAGAAGTTTCAATACTTGCTGATTTAGAATGATGATATTCTTAATATCACGACTATTTGTTTAATTTATAGCACTTCTCTCCAGCTATACTGAATTTTGATTACTGACATTGTTAGTTTCTCGTTTGAATTACCTCTTTGGAGTCGGAGGGGTCCCGGCGATGAAACCGAGCATGAGAAACGAATTTGAGGCCAGCAAGTTTGCGGCAGCAGTGGTGAAATTATTCGGCTTTAAATGATGTCTCTGGTTTTTACCTCCGATTGGAACATACAAGCAGTGCTGCTTTATGTTTTGACAATTGAATGCTATGCTCAATGCCAAGCCCAATACACATGTTAAATTTGCATTCCTTTTTTTTTTCTTTTTCCTAAAAAAATGATTTTCAACAAACCAAGACTTTTTAAGATTTGTAGCGAGCACCGACTTTGAATCGTAGTTGTTCGTTGTCGAGCGGCCGTCGATGAAGCTGGCTTGGTTTCTTCCTCCGAACTCATTCGTTATACGTGATCAAGAGTATTGCTCATCTGCCAAGTTCGTGACAAGCAGCATTCAGAGGGAGGAGATTTTGAAACACACATCTATGTGTGTATTTTAACTAGTTGCTAATTTTACACTAGCTGGAGGAGCTGTTTTCAAGACTCTAAGGAGCAGGAAAAGTTTTGAGAGAAGACGTTCAAGTGGCAATCCTGTTGCGGCTTCGTACGAAAACGGTCGAACGGCTCTGCTGAAATTGAAGGACGACGAGATGACTGTTCGGCATTCCACGAATCTCTCATTCGAAACGTCGGTTTGACAAGTTCGATTTGGCTCAGACTGCAAAAAATAGCAGTTGATAAACAACTTTGTAGAAGACCATATCCTTTAAAAACTTAATTAAGTGGCACTTTCAGCTATCGAAAGCAGGACGAGAACATTTGTTCCCGCTTACTCTCAGTTGTATCAAGTATTTGCCGTTCGAAACTTGCGCACTACATCATAGGCAGCTATATAATACTTCATTGTCTCGATGATACCCGTCCACATGCGTGCGTGGATTGGAGATGAACCTTTTGTAAGCTGATTGAAAAAGTAGCCAACATCCAATTTGGAACGAACGGGTGCCAAATTCTCTTTTAAGAAGGAGTTTGTTGCTGTAGCGTGTCGGTAATGTACTGTACAGGTGTGTACTGAACGGTTGCATGGATCGCATCGCTTACCAAAGTGAGTCCTTGATCTATGCAACTATCAATCCCTCCCTACTAACAAAACTCCTTCCCATGACAACTGTGGAGGGTCCAGTAGAACATACAATCTCTAGTAGCAGCGGTTGTTGAACTAACATTTCTTCCCTTCCCCGGTAGACTGTAACGACGTGGCCAGCGCCGTTATTGACCCAATAAAATTTGAGCCCTCGAAACTTTTCCATTGATGATGGTGGCAAATATAGATAGTAGAGTGAACATAGATACGCGGACATCGATGAGTAAAATGTTTCAAGCGTGTGAATAGTATTTTTCAAGAGTGTGACGATTGAATATGACCACAGAGAACAGACATCCAGGCTGGATCAAATTTCATTCGGAAAGTTGTGTAAGGGTTTGAATCTTTACTTGAGTAAGGTTGCAAACCAATACACGATGATAACATTAACGCCACCAAACACCATATTGCCACAGTCAGTGGTGAATTGAAACATTTCAAGTGGTGAATTTAATCAGTATGGGAAATTAACCGATTGCAGCGCCACGCTATTGCCACTTGTGTTGCCGATTTCAAATGGTCATTAAATTCCTTACACAGTTTCGAAACTGGACTTGAATGTCTGTTCTCTGTGATATGACGTCACGCGCTCTATTGGTGTTGTTGAAATCGTGACCCGGTGTTTGCTACTTTCAGTAAACATGAAATGGCAAACTCGCGTGTCATGCCTCGAGCCTGTGCGCTTGTCAACAACGCAATAGTTGCTACACTCATCTCTGAACTAATCACCAGAGATGTATGTGCTATTACAATCGATGTATCTGTTGTAAACCTCAACAGGAAATACGTTTATTGTTCGGTTTATTTACCGTATGATGAACCATTCCCTACGGATGCTTCCAAACAAGTCATCGCATACTGCACTTCAAAAGGCCTTCCGCTAATTGTTGGCAGTGATGCTAATGCTCACCATATAATCTGGGGCAGCTCAGGCAACATGAGAGGCTTCAGTTTGATGGAGTACTTAAGTAGTACAGATCTTGCATTACTTAACATAGGCAACCGCCCAACCTTCATGGTATCTGCCAGAGAGGAAGTGTTAGATATAACGCTTTGCTCTAACAGAATTAGTCATGAGCTGACCAATTGGCTTGTGTCAGACGAAGAATCTTTATCTGACCATCCCTATATCCTTTTTGAACATTTCAATGTTACTTCGCAAACATTGCGTTTCAGGAATCCTCGGTCAACAAACTGGGATCATTTTACTGATTTCGTTGCGGCAAAATTTCATGGATACTCACCATCCATTGACACTCTAAGTGATTTAGATGATGCCGTTGATACTACAACGACCTTCATCATGGAAACTTTTGAAGAAGCATGCCCTCTACGGTCTGTGAAGATCACAAGAGGAACCCCTTGGTGGAATTCTGATCTGGCGAAACTCAGGAAACAATGTAGAAAGAATTGGAATAGGTGACGTTCGGCTGGTTCGGAGGCTTTCAGGTCGGCTCGCAAGGTATATAGGAAAGGTCTCCGGTCTGCTGAACGATCCGGCTGGAAAATCCTTTGTACCAATGTTTCCAGCTTGAGTGAAGTCAGTCGGTTAAACAAAATCTTTGCGAAATCTAAGGACTTCCGGGCGAACGAACTTCGTTTGCCAAATGGCGATCTGACTTCCTCTGATGAGGAAGTTCTGGAATGCGTATTCAGCACACACTTCCCTGGATGTGTGGATATTACATCTTCGGATGAATCTGATGTCTTTTCTTGTAGTTATGATTCTTTAGCTTCGGCTCGGAGTATTGTAACTATAGAATCGATTGAGTGGGCTCTTAATAGCTTTGCTTCTTTCAAATTTCCTGGGGCAGATGGGATTTATCCTATTTAGCTTCAGAAGGGATTTGATTATTTCAAACATGTTTTGAAAAAAACTACTTGTTTGCATTTTTCGAATGAGGGTAATCAGTTTAGTACCTTTTAATTCCGCCCTATTTGCTTATCCTTTGACAGATACGCGTATTTCGACTATCACTTGAAATCTTCCTCAGTGTAAGTTATCCACAGTGGATAACTGACACTGAGGAAGATTACTAGTGGTAGTCGAAATACGCGTATCCGTCAAAGGATAAGCTATTAGAGCGGAATTAAAAGGTACGAAACTGATTACACTCATTCTAAGAGGGTATTCTGCTTAGATGGTTCGAAAAGTCGGTACAAGATACTTGTTTGCAGTTTTGCTACAGGGTATATTCCCAAATCCTGGCGGGATATTACTGTAGGGGAGACTGAGGAGACTTGATCCCTGGGGAGACTTGTTCCCCCCATATTTGCTCGGAATCAAAAACATTTTTCTTCTAGCATATTTTTTTTCAAAACTACTCCTGGATAAACGACTATGTCTTGGCTACAAATGATTTCGATTGTACATTTCATTATTTTTTAACGGCTGATGGTTTGTTTTCAATCCTTCAGAAATCTTTTAGACGATTCCGAAAAATCTCAATAACTTTGTGAAAATTGAACCAAATCGTGTCAAAATTTCACAGCACATACAGTGACCCCACACCGATGAATCACCTTAAATTTTGTACACTATTTATGAATCACCGTGTTGTTCAAATGGAGTGATCCATAAACTGTGGTAATTTTTGCCGATTCATAAATTGTGGGGTCACTGTAGTTTAAATAAAATACTTTCAAACTTATTTATCCAAATAAGGCTATCGTTAACATATTTTAATTAATTCAGCTTAGTATACACAATGGACCTGTTCACTTTGAAACTTTTTTTCTCCGATTCTCCGTGACACATCAAATTATCAATCCATATGTAAAACCAAGTCTTCAGTCCAAAATTGAGCCAAATTGATGAAGATTTAAAGGTGTATCAAATCGATTTTGTGTTTTTTTTAGCCGTTTTCACAGAAATTTACTCAGAAATTCACAAAATTGCTCCGAGAAGATGCCGGAGATACCGTTAAAATATAGTTAGAACAATACTCTACAACTTTGCCGAAGACACTACGGTGTTTAAATTGCGTATTTCGAAGTTATTCAACAATTTTCGTTAAAAAATCAAGAAAAAACACGATATTTTTACGATTTTACATATAAAAGTCATGTAATTTTACATCGTTTTAAGTGACTAAATTAATTAGCGATTACTCCTTTGTGTAACGAACATTTCGTCCATACATCGTTTTTGTGTAGGAATACGTTTTCATTGACTAATTATTAAAAGTATGTCTCGTTGATACTAAAAATCGCACAGAGTTACCAGCACGAATTAAAACAAAGTTACCCATGATTAAGACGTCATGCCATCGTATTCTAATGCCTTTTGGTTTAAGTATCAGAAATGGTACAGATGGTAAGGCTCGAGCCTGCGGATCAGAATGTCCCAGGTTCAAGCTCAAATACATGATAAACTTTTTTTTTCTTTCTTTGTAGCAGTTAGGATGATGAATCTGCCATGACTTACACGCAATCTCCCAAATAATAATGATCGGGACCTGCCAATTAAGCCCATTCCAGGACTAGCTAGATATTTAGTTTATACTTGTTGACAATAAATCGTGTCAACGAGATCAGCTGGGCGAAATATTGAGCATCTGTTTGATAATGAACAATTTAGCTAAAACAATACGATGATGGAACTGCTTCTGGATACAACATTTTACAGACAACTGTGGGTGCAGCTTACTTGTTATCTATCTACCCACAAATCAGCACAACTACAAGATGAAGGGAAACTTCATTCTTACTATGCACTCTACGGTTTCGAAACAATGCTATGATGCCAAATTGCCATGACATGCAGTGCGTAGTTTCATCAACTTATAGCAGGATTGAGACGCAAAAAAATGCTATTCCAGGACTCGAACCTTGAATCTTCGAATCCACAATCTCATGCTCAACCAACTGCGCCAAATTAAAACTGATGCAGATGAGACAAAGAAGTGTAATGACGTTTAAATCATGGGTAACTTTGTTTTATTTTATGCTGGCAACTCTGTACAATTTTTAGTATCAACGTGACAAACTTTTGATAATTAGTCAATGAAAACAAATTTCTACACTAAAATGATGTATGGACGAAATGTTCGTAACACATAGGAGCAATAGCTCATAAAATTGGTCACTTAAAACAATGTAAAATTACATGACTTTTACATGAAAAATCGTAAAAATATCGTGTTTTTTCGTGATTTTTTAACGAAAATTGTTGAATAACTTTGAAATACGCATTTTAAACACCGTAGTGTATTCGGCAAAGCTGTAGAGTATTGTTCTAACTATATTTTAACGGTATTTTCGGTACCTTTTTGGTGCAATTTTCTGGATATTGAAGTACATTTTCGTGAAAATGCTCGAAAAAACACAAAATCGATTTGATACACCTCTAAACCTTTATCAATTTGGCTCAATTTTGGACTGAAGCCTTATTTTTGCATGTGGATTGATAATTTGATGTGACACGGGTAGGTCAAAAAAGTGAACAGGTCTAATACACAACAGTGACATCGGGAGACGTGATCCCTCGAGGGTTACACACACATTATACATGTGAAAAATAAAGTTCTATTTGGAAGCCTCTATTTACTTGGAATTCTAGTCTATTAAACGATAAAATGTGTCAGATAATTAAAAACTTTAGTACAAACCAATAAAAGAGGGATCAAGTCTCCCCATTTTGAAAATACGGCATATCCTTAAAAATTTAAGGAAATCTTACAATTTCAAACACTCTATATTCATCGAAAATACAAGAAAACCCGAAAAGAAAATGGATAGGAAGACTCTGGAATTATTTTCCGTTTAGATAAACCATGTGCTCAAAGGGGGATCAAGTGTCACCCATTTTTGAAAAATACATTATAAGACATGCCTCCATAAAAACACAGTTTTGAAAACTTTAACAATAATTTAAAGGCATTCTGTTGTGTATTAACTTGCAATAGATGTTTACCTACCATTTTGTACGGAAATCTGATCTAGTTTTGTGTTTTTGTTGAAGTTTCAGGTAAATTAAGAAAAAGGGATCAAGTCTCCCCAGTCTCCCCTAAAGTTTATTCCGAAAGTGGGTCGTGCGTCGTATTAAGAAGCAAAGAGTTTCAGACCTATCAGTTTCTTCTGAAATGCTTAGAACGCATTGTGGATCATCACATCCGTGATGTTCATCTGGCCAACGGTGCCTCTTCATGTGAACCAACATTCCTACCAATCTGATAAGTCCACTGTGGCACTTTTACACAAGGTTGAAATCGTGACGTCATGCTCGTTTGGATACAGATTTTGACACTTCGTTTGGATACAACGGATTCATCTTCGCGGATCTATATGTTTGCTCTACTTTCTACAGTTGCAAATCCTAAGCCCCAAGCCTATTGGTTTTCTGTGCAATATCGCTAGCTCAGGTCAATCACGGAGTAGCAACTACGAAGTGTACGGTCAACAATGCTCGTGCTCATGCTCGTATTTAAATTGGTATTTTAACTTCAAGGGATTTATGACTGGCGAGATCTGTGCTTTAGAAAACGCGAGTCAAAAATCTATCCGAACGCAATGTCGTTCCACCATTAGCAAATAGAAAAAAAAACAGCCAGCTTTCTAATTTTTTTGCCAATTTGAATTGCCCAAAATTCCCTCAAATAACGTTTTATTAATTTTTGCTACCTGAGGGGGTGGTCGTGGGTACCGACTTTTGCCAAATCCCATTTACACTCAATCTGGTATGGTCAGGGCGTCAACAGTGTACAACCAAAATGGTCAAAAATAACGTTTTATCAAATTTTGCTTCCTGAGAGGGTGTTCGTGAAGTAAAGTGAAGTGATTTTTTTGGTAAAATGTGCACCACGTGGGTGGTGGTAATAATCACATTAACTATTTTACATGGTTATTTTGAAAAAAAAAATCTTTTTTGACTTAAAAATAAAGCTCATTAGTCGTCGACTAACCGTGACTAAGGAGGACGACAGGGCTGATTTAAGCTGAGTAGCCAATCATCAGCATCGATGGTAATGGTGGATAATTTGTCGCTCGAAATTTCAAAGTGATAAATCTATGCCGTCAAATATTCGTATGATCGCTTGCAATGAGTGTGATAAGGGGCTGTCCATAAACCTCGTGGCCATTTCTTTTTTTTTTTTAGTTCTGAACCATCACCCAAGCGTGGTCTTTTGTTCAGACAAAAAAAAAATAGTATGGACCGTAGTCTTTGCTCAAACCAAACCACAACCCCACCCCGCCCAACATGACCACGTGGTTTGGGGATGGTCCCTAATACTTTATTTTAGCTGCGTGGCTGCAGAATGCCCCGTTTTTGATCGCTTCAAAAACGTGAGCAAATAACCATTGAAAAGCAATAAGTTAATGATTCGTATGAAAGCTCAGTGATGCATAATATAATCTTAAGAGTTCATTAGGCATGGGTAAGCATTTGCACTTGTCATCCAACACTCATCCAAGGTTACCACGATTCACGTTGTGTTATCCATTTGTTCTGGTCTTTTTTTCAATCATTTGTCATGATATTGTGAAGGTAATACATAGAAGCTTCAGTAGTGAGACAATCATCCTCACTACATAATCTCGCGCTTAGTATCATACGGGTGTTTTTATAATGATCGATTTTTCTTCATCGATTTTCTTTTTGGTTGATAACTTGGCAGACAAATCATTTTGGGTTGTTTTTGTTGTTTGAAGCTAGTTCTAGTCGTCACTTACCGAAACACACCGAGAGATCATCCGAATATTGATCGGATTTCCCGGAATATTCCAAAGAGAAAATCGAAGACAAGAAAAAAATGAACCGATACCATTCCTTATTGTCTGATATTTAACTATCGGAATATCGCTAATAAACTGACAGTAAATAATAAAAAAAAACATCAACAAAAATATTGCAACTGAAAAATGTCACTGGTTTGACAGACTTGCAAAAAAGTTATCATCCCTTGCGGGGATCGAACCCGCGACCTTTGGATTAGAAGTCCAACGCGCTATCCTCTGCGCCAAAGGGACACACTTGCGTATCAATGTATATTGTCACTAGAGTTTATTCGCACAGAAAGTATTTTGTTGGCAGTTACCACAGCTAATAAATTAATATAATGTTCAACAATCAGGATCAAAGGTTCTATACCATTATCCATTTAGGATTAGAACTACGCTAGGAACGTAATTTCTTCCCTGTACACAACAGTGAGAATCGAATTCTATGGAGTCTGAGATTATATTAATATTAATATTAATATTAATATTAATAATATTACGCCACAATTATCAAATCAAATCAATGCAGACACCCATATTATGAAGGAGATTAGTTGTGTGGGGGGCTGCAACAAGCTACTGTTTCAGTAGGTAATTAATTAAGGGTAGGTTGTACCCATTAAAATCATCTAGTTTGTTGATTTCACCTAGGGCCGCCGTTGTCTCGCAATCTAACTTTATTCAATTTACGTCTACCTATCAATTCGCGTGAGTTCATCAAATCTTTCTCATCAGTAGAAGTTCTGAGAACCGAGTGACAACGACGAGCAATTTGCCTCTCAATCCCGAGCAGCTCCTGTCCGGCTGAGTACCGTATTTATTTTATTACGTAGTAATTAGATGCCACCACCATCACACCGTTGTTGTTCGGTAAACCAGCAGACAGAAGCCACCACTATACGGACCACTATCCATACCCAACAGATGCACTCGATTCGTTCGTGTTCGTGTCGGACGGTATGTTATGTGCCTCCGGGGATCCACGATAATCAACCTGCAAAACAGATAAAGATAATTACAATAATTAAAGTTCGATTAACGCCGGCGGCAAGGCGAAATGTTCTCACTCTCTTTCCCTCGATCGAATGTGTCCGAGGCTTCTATGGTCTATGAACGGGGTCGTATAGAGATAGCCATTGCCTATTGTGGCATCCCAGGGACAAGATTGAATTTGGATGCGAACGTCGATGTTGATGACACTAGGTAGGGTAGAGACCCCATTCTTCGGCCCGTATTCAACTCATTTCCCAGTCCCAAAGACTAAATATGTACGCCACTGAGATTTATTACTTCACATCGCTGGACATTTTGATTTTCCAATCAAACTCATCACGCCGCGGATCCTGAAATTTCATCAATAATCTTCAGAAAGCATTTGATTGAGTTGAAACGCTTTAAAAATTAGCATAAGTTTGAAATTTATTTGATTTTTTCAAAAAGTTTCCAACAAGTTGTAATTGTTTTGGACCAGTTGCTTGTCGCCGTTTAATCAAAGATTGCAGTATAAGTCATACATTCAATTCAAACCGGTCCACTAAAACATAAGATTTAGTAGTTTAATGAATGACATTCATATAAGAAGTATTTTTTACCAGAAACGCTCTAACTTAGAGTTGAGTTCGCCTATCAAGACCAAAATGGTACCAATCATATCTTACTAGTTTAGGAACTAGCAGTAAACATATGACAATTTTTGGTGTACTTTGTAAAAAGTTACAGCTTATTATATATTTTCCAGATAATAATAAAAATCTACTTGCTTTTATAAATTTGCAATTAGCGCCACCTTTTGGCAGCAGAAACTTGAACCTAAAGACAATCTTGGAAATCTTGGATCAATCTTGGAAAATATTAGAGGAATCCCATAAGACACTTCAGAAGCTATCGGTAAAGGAACTCCAGAGGGAATCCTTGAAGGGAGCTTCTGGAGGAATCTGGAGGAAACTCCTTGCAAAATCACATAAGGAACTTTTGAAGAATTCCCAGAAGGAAATGCTGGAGAAATTCTCAAAAATGGAAATCCTTTAAAGAACTTCTTGACGACTTCAAAAAACACTTCTTGAGGACTCCCACAATTAATTCCTGGAACAACACCAGAAGAAACTGCTTGAGTAATTTCAGTAGGAACTCCTGGAATCTTGAAAAAAAAACGTATAGACCTGAAGGTACGCCTGGAGAAATTCAGGAAGAAGCTCCTTAACGAATCTCAGAAAGAACTCTAGAAGGGATCTGAGAAGAAACTTAAGTTGCAAAACCAGAGGGCACTAATGGAGGAAACCAGAAGAAACTTCTGAGGAAATGCCTGTACCTTAATTAAGAAAACCCAGATTAATCCACCAAGTGGTGATAGTGCCTTTCTCGTCGAACATGTAATCATGATCTTTCCTTGGTCGGGATACGACTGGGATAGTTATGCTTCAGAATTTTGGCTTTGCAGTCTTTTGGAGAAATCGAAAACACTAGTTTTTGATTTTTTCCGACGTTTCGGTCCGTATGGGTCTTTTTCAGGGGTTCAATTGGTCAAGATGGCTTTGCTAAACTCAAAAATTTCATACGGAAGTTTTGGTATATATTGAGTCCGTTCGATTTGAAACCGTCGTGATGCGGAAAATCTACAGAGACCGAAAATAGACAGAGCTGGAAAATATCAGAATTTTCAGTTGACTGCATTAGCACCTTCACTATCACTGAAAGCCGATCAACATCAAGACGATAATTACAAGCTAGGATATAACTTCTTTTACAATCACAGATGACTTTACGGTCTTCGAAAAGTTTTTTCTTCACACTTTAGGCTATATTTTACTATCATAGGTTACAAGATTCATGTAAAATTTGACAAAAAATGCAAGCAATAAAACCATAAAAAATATCTCAATAGTTTTAGACGCAAAACAGGATTGAAAAAACTTTGTCCGAAGTTGATGCGATAATTTTCATTTTGCCATATAACGTTGATCCATCCTACTGTATATTTTTACTCCTCAGGAATCTGAAATGGTGTGATTTGTTGAGATTGCTTTATTACAGACTACTACAGACAAACAGACATATCATTTGGAACATATTCATCATCAACATCGTCACGAAAAAATAATCGCCAAATGCTAATCAGGTTGCATTTCACAACTCGCTGCTGGCTTGATGGTGGTAGTGAGTAAATGTCAAACGAACAAAAACGATTTCACGCGTAACTTTGCCACATACCGTATCTAACAAAATCCACGAACGGAGACAATCGAAGGGGAAGTTCGCTGTTCCCGTAGCAACTAATACATTGAGCATTTCAGAAACGTGAAAAATCCGGGTATGTTTTCACAAATCATCCCTAAAGGTGAGTGATACAAGTAGTCCTTAACGAAATTCAGCGTCTCATGTGAAAATCTCTTTTTTTTTGTTTACATAGAGCAATGCGGGGCAAAAATTCGCAGTGGGTCTTACTCTGTCCACGAGTTAAAAACCCAGGAAAACTTGTATGGATTCGACACATTGTCAGGCCAGATACTCAATATAAACTGGAACGATTTCGTTATGTAGTGGTAGAGTTACGTAAGCAAATGTGTTTCTAGCTGTTTTGATGTAATTTTTGAACCTTTTGTAATAAGAATTTGTAATGATCGAAAGAAGAAGATTTACAAAATCTCTTGATGTCGTACAATTCCAATTCCATAGTAGTTCGAGAGGTGCACTCGAATAAACAGAAAGCTGCTAGTGTTTCTTGTAGGAAGGAACATTGTGAAAGCCTCGACAGAGGGCAAAAGTTCGCACTATATTTCTGAATCTAGAGCATCAATATAGTTACAAAATATTTGAAGCAATGAATATTTCGCATAGAAACTAATATTATGTATAATATGTGTAGTATGCATCTTTAAATCGTTCTGAAAGAGGATTTCAACTTATTTTTGGAAGAAAATCGATTATATCAGTGTGTTCGCCTTTTAAAAATGAAAAATGGCTGAAAAAACATTTTGGAACACATATTCGTGTCAACCTTTGAAAGTTTTTGGGAATATTATGTTGTTCTACTTTTTTTTGGGGTCTTTCATAGCTTAGTTTGTAAATTCATACTTGTAATTCATCACCGTACTGACGAAGGTAAGATTAAAATTACGGTCCCGTTCAAAAGTGTTGAAGCATATTTGTTTTTTTTTTCAAGTATTTACAACTGTAATTACTTCACAATGTATTTTGACAACTTCAGTAACGCTGGAAAGGAATGCCATTTGTTATAGGCTTTGGAAGTGTTCATAAAATACACTGTATACTAAAGCTGAGTACCAGGCCGTGTTCCAATTGGCATGTTATGCCATGAATTGAAAGAAACACATTTCGTGCATAGAGTGAAATGGCGAACATAAATTAATATGAAATAAATGAACTTCACACTAATAAACTATCCTTCACAATGTGCGAACTTTTGCCCCGCACAGCGCGAACTTTTGCCCCCACTATGGGGAAAAAGTTCCATTTGAGTGCTAGTATTAAAATTTTTATTACTAGAACTACAAAAGGAACGTGAAAAAAATCCAGTACTACGTTTCGAAGGTAACATGATAGGGATTCGTTTAACGAGAAACAACGATATTATTTTCTTTTTGTTTAATAATTATTTGATATATACTGTTAGGTGCGAACTTTGGCCCCGCATTACTCTATGTTACATACGGTGTTTGGTAAAGTTAGGCTTGATCTATATTTGATTCAACCGTTGAAACAAGCACGATGGGTAGTGAGTAGAGTGAGACGTCTGTATATATGTGGCCTTAGTTCAGTCATGATTTTGTTCTCTTACACATATTTATCGCATGCATTGACTTTGTTCACTTTTGTAGTTCCTGTTCCATCCAATTCTGGTTCTGCGTCACTATCGGTAGCCTCCAATGTGGTCTGAGCCTATTTTCTTGCTATTCGTTCCTCAGGTTATTAAAAAAACCGCGGTTTGATGTGTCGCATGCATGGACTTTTGTATTTGGCCACATTCGGTAGGATATCCGAGAAACCTAATCCTGAACACTACCGGTAGTTTTGAATGCGGTCTGAGCAAATTTTCTTGCTAACCGTTTTTCAGGTTGTCTAAAAAGGATCACTTTTTCATTCGGCCACTTCCGGCGGGACACCCGGAACCGATTCCGGGACAATACCGATTATCCCTTATATGGTATGAGACTAGTTTCTTGCTAACTGTCCATCAGGTTTCCTAAAAAGCCATGAATTGATGCGTCTAATAGATGGGTTTGGTTCATTTTTGTATTTGACCACTTCCGGCGTAACAACTGCAACGGTTCTTGAACACTACCGATATTGTCTAATGTGGTCTGAGCCTATTTTCTTGCTAACCGTTCATCAAGTTATCTGAAAAGCCGCTATCTGATGTGTCGCATGCATGGGGTTGGTTCCTTTTGACATTTGGCCACTTCCGGCGGGACACCCTAGATCGGTTCCGGAACACTATCGGTAGTCTTTAAAAAAATCTTAGATGTGGTCTGAGCTTATTTTCTTGCTAATCGTTCATCAAGTAATTTAAACAGCCGCTATTTAATGTGCCGCAGGCATGAGATTGGTTCTCTTCCACATTTGACTACATCCGGCGAACACCCGGAACCGGTTCCGGAACACTATCGGTTGATCCAAATATGGTCTGAAACTATTTTTTTGCTAAAGGTTTATCAGGTTGCCTAAAGAGTCGCGATTTGATGCGTCGCATGTGAGGGGTTGTTTAATTTATATACTTGGCTACTTCCGGCAGGACATCTGGAACGGGTTCTGTAACACTACCGGTTCAGATATGGTCTGAGAATGTTTTCCTACCTACTGTTCATCAGGTTATCGAAAAAGCCGCTGTTTGATGTGTCGCATGCATGGGTTTGATTCACTTTCATATTTGGCCACTTCCGGCGGAACACCCGGAACCGGTTCCGGAACACTACCGGTTCAGATATGGTCTGAGAATGTTTTCCTACCTACTGTTCATCAGGTTATAGAAAAAGCCACTGTTTGATGTGTCGCATGCATGGGTTTGGTTCACTTTCATATTTGGCCACTTCCGGCGGGACACCCGGAACCGGTTCCGGAACACTACCGGTTCATATATGGTCTGAGAATGTTTTCCTGCCTACTGTTCAACAGGTTATCGAAAAAGTCACTGATTTATGTGTCGCATGCATGGGATTGGTTCACTTTCATATTTGGCCACTTCCGGCGGAACACCCGGAACCGGTTCCGGAACGCTACCGGTTCAGATATGGTCTGAGACTATTTACCTGCTTACCGTTCATCAATTTACAGTAGATTTTCGCTCGTTGCAAACGGTTTAACTGCAATGCTTTTTATCTGCAAGTCCGCTAAGTGCAACAATTTTGCAGTTATCGCGTCGCTATCTGTCAAAAACAAAGCGCCAACAGAGTTGCGATGTTTTTCAAATGCACTACAACTGCATTGCGATGTTTTTGAGTGCATTCTGGCTGCGTCCAACAGCAATTGACAACTGTTTGACGGCTGTCAGTCGTTGCAGTTAGTGAATTTCATTCGGTACTTCATTCATACTGTATTCAAAATGCCGTGGTTTGATGTGTCGCATGCATGGGTTTGTAGCGTTTTTATATCTGGCCCCTTCCTGGGGTACCGATCCGGAACACCTAAATGGCCTTAACTCCGGAACGGTTGGACCGATCTGAACCATTTTCAATAGGAAACAATGGGACTATATACCGCGTCGAATGAACCATCGGTCGTTGAAATCGGTTGATATTTACTATCTAAAAATGAGGTGACCTTTTTGTACACACACACACACACACACACACACACACGCACACACACACACACACACACACACACACACACACACACACACACGCACACACACACACACACACACACACACACACACACACACACACACACACACACACACACACACACACACACACACACACACACACACACGCACATACGCACACACATACATACACACACATACACACACACACACAGACATCATCTCAACTCGTCGAGCTGAGTCGATTGGTATATAAGACTTGACCCCTCCGAGGGCTCTATAAAATTTTCGTTTTTGGAGTGAACATATAGCCTTTCGGTACACCTTGGTGTACGAGAAAGGCAAAAATGAGATTCTGTATTGGTGAAGTACGAAGTTAATTAAGAAAACCCTAATTATTCCACCTAGCGGTGATGGTGCCTTTCTCGTGCTTTAAAATATCCTTTCAACAAAACTCGAGCGACATGTTGATGACATTGACATAAATACAAAATGAAAACTGCTTGCTCTCTCTCTCTCTCTCTCTCTTCTTGGCGTAACGTCCTCATTGGGACAAAGCCTGCTTCTCAGCTTAGTGTTCTATGAGCACTTCCACAGTTATTAACTGAGAGCTTTCTCTGCCAATGACCATTTTGCATGCGTATATCGTGTGGCAGGCACGAAGATACTCTATGCCCAAGGAAGTCAAGGAAATTTCCTTTACGAAAAGATCCTGGACCGACCGGGAATCGCACCCGTCACCCTCAGCATGGTCATGCTGAATACCCGTGCGTTTACCGCCTCGGCTATAGGGGCCCCGCTACTGCTTGCCAAATCTACTCAATATGGATACATTTTATATTAGCAGAACATCCAATATTCAGAAAATATAAGACAACTATCCAAAACTCTAACCAAACAAGTGTCATAGAGCCGCAAAATTTTGAAACGTCATTTTAGATTTTCCGGTCATCATTTTATGACTCCGGATATCTACCCCAACTAAACTAACCGAGACACCATCTTGGATGTTCTGGTATTCATTTTTGGACTCTGCACCTAAAATCACATAAAATAGTCGCCGTATTGGACGAAGACCGGCATTCTTCCCCATTCAAAATATAGTCATATTGCAGACATTGTGAAACAGCGCACAGCTTGGGTTTTCTGATTACAAGTTTTGAATTCTGGAAATATTTTCATACAAAATATGCCCATAATGCAAGAATTAAAAATCCTATAAAATAGGCACTAACTTGAATACTGGACCATTATCTTGGACTTTGGATCGCTATCTTGTGGACTCCGGTGGACTCCGAACATATTTCCCATACCAAATACACTTATCTATCTATATATATAAAAATGCAGTGGCATACGTGGGACCGCGCATAACTTGCGATCGTATGGTCCGATTTGAGTCGTCTAAGTTTTGTTCTATTAGTTTTCACCCAAGGAAGGTTTATGAGGCAAAAAAACATGGAAAAATTGCGAGTTTTTGAAAATCGGGTTTTCATACATTTTGAACGGGGGCTTGAGTTTGGCTAGGGGCTTGAAACGTCAAAAAACGCAGTAGGCAAGACAAAGTTTGCCGGGGACAGCTAGTTTTACATAGTTTTAGAGCTCAAAATTCCTTAAAACAGCCACCATCTTCTGTTGACGCGATCAAATTCTTATTTTTCCATTCAACGTTGACCCATCCTGCTATAAATTTACACCTTAGGAATCTGAAATGGTACGATTTGATGAGATCGCTTTAGTTTTGTCTATAGGGCACTGCACTGTTTTGGTTTTGTATGGGATTTTGACGTTTCGTGGCCTTGTTGTTTACAAAATTTCTGTAAGAAAGAAAGAGAAGGAGAGAATTTCATGCAGTGCCCTATATTTTGTTCTCATATATGAGAACTTAGACCTATTCGTCACTGCTGTTCATACCTAATGTTTATCAAGCCATTAAACAAAGCCACGATTTAATTTTTCACATGAACGTTGGTTCTGCTACACAACAGCTAGTCTCTAATGTGATCTAAGGCTATTTTCTTGCTAACCGTTCATTAGATTATCAAAAAATCTGCGATCTGATGTGTCGTATTTCCGGTGGGATAGCCGGATCTGATTCCATGAGTCATGGACCATGACACTACCGGTTGTCCCAATTATGGTCTGAGAATATTTTATTGCGATTTATTCACCTTTACCTAATCACCGCGATTTGATATATCGCATGAATGGGTTTGCTTCACTTTCACTTCTAACCACTTTCGAAGCCACAGCTGAACCCGCAACACTACCGGGAATCTAATGTGGTCTGACCCTTTTTCCATCAGGTTGTCGATAAGTCGTGATCAGTCTTGTTAGAGATCACAGTCATTTGAACCTTTTTCGGCCTCCTTTGTCTTCGACATTCGCAACACAAGCAATCAAACTACTGTTTGAAACAAAAATGTCAAACGAATGCACTTCACCACGACAGCGGCTTCGGGAGACGGTTCGGCTTTTGTTATTCCTGTCTTCTTCCATAATAAGAGCTATGTTGCCCATCTGCACAGTTAGAAAAAATCATCGACTTCGGTAATGTTTTACCGAAATCTCAACCGTTAAGTTTGTTTTACAGGAAAAATTCGGTGAAGGTAGGAAATTCTACCGAAGTTCGTTAGAGTTGGACAGATAAACGATAACATTTTACCGAAATTTGTTATTTTGATACAGAATTTCGTTAAAAATCCATTACCGAACGCTCAGCTGTTGAGATTTCGGTAAAAATTACCGAACGCGATTAGCTGTGTGTGTCGTATTCAATGCAACATGCAATAATAAACTAATATTAACATTCATAATCGGAATTGGCTGAAAATCTATGCGTAAAGCTAGAATTAGACACATGTCATCGTGTCAGGTGACATTGATTTGACCCTTCCTTATGTTTATTGATCTTCGTTCTACTGCTCGTGCTGTGTGTAGGTAAGGCACCGTCCACAAATTACGTAACGCTCTAGGGGGAGGGGGGAGTACAGCCGAGCGTTACGGTCCATACAAAAAAGCGTTACGAAGGGGGGAAGGGGGGTTGAAAAATGCCGATTTTAGCGTTACGTAATAAATGGACGCTGCCTAAGAGGTAACGATAGCGCGCGAATGTAACAAAGCCGACTGACACCCGACTGCGGCAACGAAATGAAGGTAGTCAAAAGTGTCGAATGTTTACAAGACTGGTCGTGATTTGATGTACCGCACCCATGGGTTTGGTTAAATTTTACATTTTACTACCCGGATCTGATTCCGGGTAACTACCGGCTGAACCAAATATGGTCTAACATTATTGTCTTGTTAACTGCTCATCGGTTAACCAAAAACGCTGCAAATTGAAGGTGTCACATGCAGGGTTTGACAATTTCGACGGGACTCTCGGAACCAATTCCGGAACACTACCAGTTGTCTTTAGTGCGACGTAAGGCTATTTTCTAGCTAACTGTTCATCAGGTTATCGCAAAAGCCACGATTTGATGTGTCACATGCCTGGATTTGGTTTACTTTTACATTTGGCCTCTTCCGGCCACTCAAAACCGATTCCGAAACACTTGCTGGCTGTTCATTAGGTAATCTAAAAAGCCGCTATTTGATGTGACGCATGTACGGGTTTGTTTCTCTTTCAGATTTAACCACTTTGGCGGGAACCCCGGAACGGGTTCCGGAACACTACTGGTTCAGATATGGTCTGAAATGGTTTTCCTGCTCATTGTCCATCAGGTCATCGAAAATGCCGTGGTTTGATGTGTCGCATGTATGGGTTTGGTTCAATTGTATATTTGGCCACTTCCAGCGGGACGCCTAGAACCGGTTCCGAAACACTACCGGTTCAGATATGGTCTAAGATGATTTTCCTGCTCATTATCCATCAGGTCATCGAAAATGCCGTGGTTTGATGTGCCGCATGCATGGGTTTGGTTCAATTGTATATTTGGCCACTTTCAGTGGGACGCCTAGAACCGGTTTCGGAACACTACCGGTTCAGATATGATCTGAGACTATTTTCCTGCTTACCGCTCATCAGGTTATCGAAAATGCCGTGGTGTGATGTGTCGCATGTATGGGTTTGGTTCAATTGTATATTTGGCCACTTCCAGCGGGACGCCTTGAACCGGTTCCGAAAAACTACCGGTTCAGATATGGTCTAAGATGATTTTCCTGCTCATTATCCATCAGGTCATCAAAAATGCCGTGGTTTGATGTGCCGCATGCATGGGTTTGGTTCAATTGTATATTTGGCCACTTCCAGCGGGACGCCTAGAACCGGTTTCGGAACACTACCGGTTCAGATATGATGTTGGTGAACGGACTTACTTCGATGGCTCAGCTTGATGGTCCACCAACACTCGATGGGTTGACCTTCACCAAGGTCATTGGATGCGAAACTGATCGGCGTGAAGACCTGGAACATCAGGCTACTGGAGTGCCATCCCCCGAAGGTCAGAATTCCTTCTGTTATCCATGTTTGTTCTTCCGGACTTGAACATAAAACACTCGCGGTTTACAATAAAACGAACTGGTACAAACACTACATTTATTAAACTTAACGGACTAACAAATTTTGTTCTGTACTTAAATCTAACACATTAAAATAACCGTCCGACCGTATGTCCGTGTTAACCGTTGACCAGCCGAGATGCAACTGCCGATTCGCTCCACAAATGACCATCATCTAACTACAACCGTCTCATGCGATGTTCTGATTCGGGTTATCCTATCGGTTTCCTGAGCATTCTCCGTATAAATCTTCTCACTCCAAACTCACCACTGCAGATAACGTACACGTGACGTCATTATTGCTATGAGTACGCAAGAGATAATTCAGCATCCGATCTCCCGCTCCCGAACCGTAGGTATCCGATCACTGTTGTCCACTACCTCGCATCTGTATTACAATGGCCTGATGTTTGTTGATGATTACGATCTGCGATCAGCTCAATCTAATGTAATTTCCAGGGTGTAAGTTCAGGAGGGTTTGTGTCGCTATCAGACATATGATCTGAGGCTATTTTCCTGCTTACCGCTCATCAGGTTATCGAAAATGCCGTGGTGTGATGTGTCGCATGTATGGGTTTGGTTCAATTGTATATTTGGCCACTTCCAGCGGGACGCCTAGAACCGGTTCCGGAACACAACCGGTTCAGATATGGTCTGAGATGATTTTCCTGCTCATTATCCATCAGGTCATCGAAAATGCCGCGGTTTGATGTGCCGCATGCATGGGTTTGGTTCAATTGTATATTTGGCCACTTCCAGCGGGACGATTAGAACCGGTTCCGGAACACTACCGGTTCAGATACGGTCTGAGATGGTTTTCCTGCTCATTGTCTATCAGGTCATCGAAAATGCCGTGGTTTGATGTGTCGCATGCATGGGTTTGGTTCAATTGTATTTTTGACCACTTCCAGTGGAACGCTAGAACCGGTTCCGGAACACTACCGGTTCAGATATGGTCTGAGATGAGTTTCCTGCTCATTGTCCATCAGGTCATCTAAAATGCCGTGGTTTGATGTGTCGCTTGCATGGGTTTGGTACAATTGTATATATGGCCACTTTCAGCGGGACGCCCAGAACCGGTTCGGGAACACTACCGGTTCAGATATGGTCTGAGACTATTTTCCTGCTTACCGCTTATCAGGTTATCGAAAATGCCGTGGTTTGATGTGTCTCATGCATGAGTTTGGTTCACTTTGATATTTGCCACTTCCGGCGGGACACCCGGAACCGGTTCCGGAACACTACCGGTTCAGATATGGTCTTAGACTATTTTTCTGCTTAACGCTCATCAGGTTATCGAAAATGCCGTGGTGTGATGTGTCGCATGCATAGGTTTGATGCATTTTCATATCTGGTCCCTTCCTGGGGTACCGTTCCGGAACACCTAAATGGCCATATCTCCGAAACGGCTGAACTGATCCGAACCATTTTCAATAGGAAACAATGGGACCAGATTCCGCGTCGAATGAACCGTCGGTCATTGAAATCGGATGAGGTTTACTGCCAAAAAGTGATGTGAGTTTTTTTGTACACACACATACAGACACACACACGCACACACATACACACACACATACACACACACAGACATCACCTCAATTCGTCGAGCTGAGTCGATTGGTATATGTGATTTGACCCTCCGGGCCTTCTATCAAAAAGTAATTTTTGGAGTGAACATATAGCCTTTCCAGTACACTTAGTGTACGAGAAAGGCAAAAATGAAAAAAACGACTATTTTGAAGTGATAGAGACGCACGGTAATTATGCGTATATGAACTTGAAATAAAACAAAAATGTGGCTCGAAAACGGCTTGAGGATCATTTCTATTTGTTTAATGTGTTATTTAAAAATAATTAAACTTTCGTTAAAAAAAAATAAAAAAATATTGATCCAGCATATAGAAAATATATAAAAAAAAAAACCACCATTTTTGCATATTGAAGTTCACTAATTTTGCTTCGCCATATTTTTTTTCTAAAATCTTTAACTAATTATCTTTTCATCTGTGAAAAAAGATTGCAAACTGTATGTTGATTTAAAAGTTTTGTCGAATTGCCAAATATCTTTTCAAATAATGAAAAAAAAAAGAGAAATGTCGTTTTTAGACCACTCTATATTCAAAATGGCCACCCTAATGGCTAGGGACAATGGAAATTTGTGGCTAAATTTTTTAAATTTCGCGAACTACGATTGTGAATTTCGCGGCAATTTAACGGTCCCATATTTTTGACCGTTTTGTTAAAGAAAATTCCAAATTTTCATTTCATATGAATATTTTACTTGTTTTTGTGAAAATTCATCGGAGAAAGTAACAAATTTGATGAAAAGTATAAAACAAATAACTTGACACTGTCAAAAGTTATCAGACAGTTTATGCTACAATATTTGTAACTAATAGAAATTTATAGAGGTTTTCAACAATTTTACCAAATTTCGCGACATTTCGCAGAGTTTCTCATATTTCGCGGTCATAGCCAAATTTCGCGGATTTCGCGGTTTCCGCCAAATCACGAATATCCATTGTCCCTACTAATGGCGAAACAAAAATACACCAGAATGCTGCAAACAACAGTCAAACCACAGAGGAAAACATTTGAAAAAATTAGCGGTAGTAACTGTAGAATAAGGTAATATAAGGCAGCACCATCCCTTGGAAAGGATATAAACTAGTATTTTGTTATATTTTTTTCGAGAGATTTTAGGAAATTTGCGTGATATCTTTGGGATAACATGCACCTCTCTCTGTTATTTTAGTAATACGCTCTAGTGGACTAGCTTGGCGGCCTTCTGATTCATATGCAGAATGTTCAATTCCTGGCTCGTCCCTTTCCGTCTTGCTTTGTCTTACTGCAAAGAATATTAATATCAAGAATGCCCACTCTCCCAACAGTCGGGGAAACACTTTAGTAGCGCTATCTACGGATGAAAGTCAAATCACCATGTATTAGTATGTGTGTTACTATTTGCATGCGGATACAATAAGATACGCACACCACTTTCTCTTACGACAGATCACGAATACTGATACTAAGAGAAACCACCTTGAAACGCCTAGAGAGCGCCACTCAGTGCCTAAAAAATCAGCCCAATGATGTTCAATCAGTGCGAAAACGCACACAAATAAGCGAATGCAGTCTCCCACCAACATGACACCGAGAATGAACATTAAGGCAGTTCAGATTTCAAACATGTTGAAAATTCAAAGCTCCCATATGTTCATTACAATCCTTAGTGCAAAACTAGAGTCCTGTCAAATTTTCAGCCATTTCGGTGATGATTTAATGGTGGCCCAAGAGCAAAACAGGTTTGTATGAGAATTACTATGGAGAATTTTCAAAAAAAGTTCTCCGCTTTCTACAGCATTCATACATGGATAAAGTCATAGGGTCAAAGTCAAAATATAATCTTCAGGTTTCAATAATACATGTTGCCGAAGACCGGAACTTATTTCGACAATCGGTAAAAAAGATATTTAACAAATTCTCACTCGAATACGCATCTTCATACACGAGGTCCTCCAAGATGTGCAAGAAGCTAACACGCATACTATGATTGCGTGTCAAGCGTGTCGGTCGAGCTGCGGTCTTCTGTTCAAGCATGTATGGATGAATGTTGATTAATAACTTCTTTTTCGCGAGTCGAAATGAGTTGCGGTCTTCGGCAACATTCATCTTTGAGATCTGAAGAATTCAATTTGACTTTGACTCTATTACGTTATCCATGTGTTAATGCTCTACAGCGTGGAGAACCTTTTTCAAAAATTCTCCATAGTGATTCCCATATAAACCTATTTTGCTTTTGGGCCACCATTAAATCAGCACCGAAATGGCTGAAAATTTGACAGGACTCTAGTTTTGCACCAAGGATTGCAATGAACATATGAGAGCTTTGAATTTTTACATATTTGAAATCTGAACTGCCCTAATGAACATGACAAAGAGAAAGCAAGACAATGACAGCGACGCCTCGTAGTGTAATCAACTGTAGCTGAAGCTCTGTTTTGATCTTCAGTCCGAGCTCGGTGAATATGAATATGTTTTTTTTAATTTGGAAATGACTTTTTGTGATTTTAGGTTATTTAAGGCACGCAAATGACGATATGTTGCCCTAATTCTAGTAGTTATGCTTGCTTTAGGTGAATGGTATGAAACAGCAGCACTTTTTGCTTTTTAATCGTGCTTAAAACAAAAAATATCAATTGAACATGAATATGCTGACATTGAATATCAGAGTGTGGTAGAAATTCAGCCGACAGCGAGGTAATGAATTTTTCTTAGCTTGAACTTCAGAGAGTGGCACAGGTGTTGTCGAGAAAATAATCAAAAC
Organism: Aedes albopictus; assembly: GCF_035046485.1. Classification (NCBI taxonomy): domain Eukaryota; kingdom Metazoa; phylum Arthropoda; class Insecta; order Diptera; family Culicidae; genus Aedes; species Aedes albopictus. The sequence continues at coordinate 151,559,082 of NC_085136.1, read as the reverse complement.
AAAAACAAATCTACGACGCAGGAGCTACTGGGCGTCGGTGAGGATGACTGTAGTTTGATAAATTAAGACACTGGTGCCACTTACCTTGTCACTTAACGTTAGCATAAAAAACTGTATTCTTTGCTTTCTGTCCACTTTCTCGACATACACATTTTCATAGCCATCGCTAGAACCAGAAACGAATTAAAAAAAAAAATCTTCTCCTTCCAACTTTCACAGAACAGTGTAAATCTATCATGAAACGCCTATAAGTTTTGCAACAAAGTGAACGCAGCACAGTTCACAGTATTCACAGTATTAAATCATCGCACAATCTATCACTTTACGCCTAGCATCCACGCACCAATGCGTGAACTCCTATGCAAAAAATAAAGATTCCCCAATAACACTCCGTTATCACCGATAAAGTTAACGTCTGTTATCGTTTATCGTCGATAACGATAACGTCTTCAGACGGATTCGTCATCGGCGATACAGTTAACTGTTGAAATTATCGACTTGATAACGTTTCCAGAAAATTTTCTTCGCGAACTAAACCGTTGTTGATGCCGTCACTAGGGTAACTAGATTTATCGCAAAATTATCGAAGGTATTGGGTTTCTCATTAAAGTTTAGACTACTGTGATAATTTGAGAATCCACTGAATCATCATTTCCCAGCAAAATTTCACACTAATCAAACTTATTTTGTTTACCTGTTGAGCATCCGACGCCCCTGTCATGAACTCAACCGAACTTGTGTATGCCAGCCGCTGCGAAGCCGTGTGCGAAATTCGACTGTGATGATAATGAATTTCGGCCGAGTCTAAATGGGTGCAAATGTCGCAATACGTTGATCTACGCGTTGATTCATCGTTTGGTTATTGTTATCGAGAGATTATCAAGCAACCTTTATCGTTATCGAGTTTGCGTTAAGTTAACTGTTGATAACTTATCGGCTAACAACCTTGGTTGGCAACATGCGATTGCAATCATCACTTTCCTTGTCATTCTACATTGACATGCAACCTGACGCAGCTGATGCCATTGTCGTCTGAAAAGAGAAGATCATCAGTACTCACACGCTGAAGATGTCTGTTTGACTCAAGCTACAATCCTTTTGTGAGTGTAGCTGGTATGACGACACTGAAAAATAAAACAATTATTTTTTGGTAGTTCAACCGGAGGGGTTTGTAGTTTCAACTAATGGTTTGGTTCGTTTTGAATGGTAAATGCACACAGAAAACAAATCAAAGTTTGTTAAAAACAAACAGCATATGGCAGTTGAAACAACAAACAAAATCGTTTATATCCTCTACTGTCAAAACGAAACAACCAACATAATGGTATTTTAAAACGGACGGTTGTAGAAATTAACCGCTGAAGCACCAGAGAAACAAACCAATACTTTAGTTAATAACAACTGCCAAGGGTAGTCAAATTAAACCAATATGCCGGTTGTGCCGAATTCTATACAAAAATCCGGTTAACGTTAAACTAAACCGAATTCCGTTTGTGATTACTAATTATTTTTCTCCGTGTAACAACAGTTGTCGAACTAGCATTCTTTCCTTTTTCCTTGACCATAAGGACGTGGCCGGCGCCGTTATTGACTTTCAAATATTGAACTTTCTAATTGGCACATTAAGAGTGTGTAGCTAGTCCCAAGCACCATTCATTGGTTCTCTGTGCAACTACGATGTGTACGGTTATCTTTGCTTATTCATGGAACATTACTGTATTGGAAATCCACTTGAGATTCCTTCGGAAATTCTTGCTGGGATTTACTCAGCAATTTCTAGTGGAATTCACGATCAACTCTTGGTAGGATTCCCTAGTCAATTCCTGCTGGGAATACTCCGGGAACTTTTGTAGGAATCTCAAGAGCTATTACTGAGATATCATAGCAAGAATTCTTGAAGAACTCCTAGTGGGAATTTCTGCAGGAATCCTAGCAGGAAAAATAATTGCCTAAGAAGAGTTAGTTGGATTACAAAGAAGAATCCCTGGAAAAAAAAATCGATGGATTTCTGGTGAAATCCGTCGAGATATAAGAGCAGGAATTTCTAGAGGTACATATTTCCAAATGAATGCCTAGAGGTATGCTTGAAAAACCTTTAAAAGAGCCATAGGAACAATTGTTGATGGATTCTTTTTTTTTATCAAATCTGACTATACATGTCAATGGTTGCTACTCCGTGATTGATCTGAGCTGGTACCAATTGCACTGAGATCCAAATGAATAAGGGCTGGGATTTATTCTCAAACTGCAATTCTAGCAGCTCATACATTTTGGATCAATAACGGCGCCGGCCACGTCCTAATAGTCAGTTGGGATGGGAGAGGAATGTTAGAGTGTGCTGGTTGTTGCTACTAAAGACCGAGATCACCTCTGCATCCCCACAACCAGCACGGACTGGGGTATTTGTTAGGCGGAAAGGATGGGAGATCTGGGAGTCACCGTTGGGTCGGTGATGCGATCCATGGATAGGGGGTTATTTATAGTGTTCGTAAGGTGATAGATTGTGTGGTGAATGAGGTGAATAAGGTCAAGCGGCACAGTACGCTTTGGTTGCATAACTTGTAGGCGTTATATACACTGTGCTGTGAGTGGAAATTAGAAGGGAGGGAAACGACTTTTTTCCAATTCGTTTCTGGTTCTAGCGATGGCTATGAACATATGAATATACATGAGTTGTATGTGTAGAGAAGAGAGAGAAAGAGAGAGAAAGAGAGAAAGAAAGTGGATAGAAAGATACAAAGTAGGATGAAAGGGACGGGCCAGGGATTGAACCCATGACCTTCTGAATCAGAAGCGGTAGCCACTGAACCATCAAGCCCGTCTGAGAAACAATTGTTGATGGATTCTTTGAAAAAAAAAACTCGAAGGAATCATTGCATAAGTTTCCAGAAATTCCAGGAGGTATTCTTAGGAAAATTCCGAGAAGAATAGCAGCACTGCTTTACATTCCAAACGGAATTTATGAAAGAACCCTTTTTAAAAATATGTGTAGAAGTCACAGAAGGAACTGCTTCGGGAACATCTGCGGGCATTCTTAGATAAACGACAAGAGAAAGTACTGAGAGATCCTCTGAAGAAATGTCGAAAAAATTTTTTGAAGGATTCCATGGAGAAACCACATCTGGAGCCCAGAGAACAATTTCTAGAGAATTTTAGTAAGAAATTTTTGAGGCATTCGATAAGCAATTCCTGGAGAAATCTCTGGGGAAATCACTGGAGAATTAGGGGATCATTAGATAAATCTCCGGACGAATCACAGGAGGGATTCCATGAGGAAATCTAGCAGAAATACTCTGTTTATTTCTACAAACTAGACATTAGCCTGGTTCACGGTTTATATGGGAAAATATAAAAAATGGAAAAACTTCAACTCCTGTATACTTTTTAAGTTCCATTTCGGTCCCATATCAACTGTTCAAAATTTCAGATCGACCGAAGAAACTATATTTTAGCGCAGCCATTCTTAGTTTTTCGTATGATTTACTTTGGGGAAAATTTACATCTTCAAAGAAAAATCGCTTGAGGTCACCCATTGATCCCTAAAAATAAGTCGTTGAAAGATTTCTGTAGATAACTTCACGAGGAATCAGACCTCCGAGGACCGCAAAGCGATGCGACATTCGTGGGAAGAGTTATTAAGCCTTACCCGATCGATGAAATGACGAGATTTTATTATTTATTGTTATTCCTTACATGTTAAACAGCGTTGGCATGCAATTCGGTTTTCAGTCAATAACTTTTTCCACACGCCTTAGATCTCTTTGCGGTCTTCAGAGGGTTTGTTCCTCGTAAAGTTTCCAACAGAAATCATTCATTGATATATTTTTAGGGGTTATGGGGCAACCTGTGGCGATTTTTCTTTGAAAAAGTGATTTTCCCCATAGTAAATCGTATGGAAACTTAAAACGGCTAGCGCTAAAATATAGTTTCTCCGATCGAGCTGAAATTTTGTACAGTTGAAATGGGGACAAAATGAAACTCAAAAAGTGTACAGGAGTAAAATGTCTTTTTGTGTCTCACGCTACTAGACATGTGTAATTGTGTACGAGTACACTGTAAAAAAATATACAAATACAGTGATAGACATTCGTTTAGCCGAGGCCAAAAAATTTTCAAAAAAATCTAGACGGACATTTGAAAAGGGCCTATCTGCTTTGCGTAAACAAACATGTTTTTGGCTCTGTAGGGTCTACCTGCATCCACCCACGCACATCAACTAGTGCTGAAAATTTCATTTCGTCATATCTAAATTCAACCACCTACAGCTCATTTTAGAAGGTGAACCTGAGAATATGATATATGAAAAACTTGTGCGGCTAGACCAGTTCTGCAAGAAAGTCACGGAAAACCCGCTATTTTTCGAATATGTAATGTAAATGTCACGGACTACCTTTGAAAAATGCCAAATGATATTCACCGTGAATATCATTTGCATTTTTCGAAGGTAGTCCGTGACATTTACCTTAAACATTCGAAAAATAGCGGTTTTTCCGTGACTTTCTTGCAGAACTGGTCTAGCCGCACAAGTTTTTTATATATCATATTCTCAGGTTCAGCTTCTAAAATGAGCTGTAGGTGGTTGAATTCAGATATGACGAAATGAAATTTTCAGCACTGACATCAACACTCTTATTAGAAATAGTGTTCTTCATGCTATCTCTTAAGGGTGTTGATGTGCGTGGGTAGATGCAGATGGGCCCTTCAGAGACAGAAACATGTTTGTTTACAAAAAGCAGATAGGCCCTTTTCAAATGTTCGTCTAGAAATGTCAGGAAACTCATACAAAAGATTTTGTGATAAAACTTTTTTATCGTAGTGATAGTATATCAAGTACTGTTTTATAAAAATGTGAAACATCACACTTGCATATACACTGAAACAAAAACGAGGGTAAAAACCTTATTGTACAATTTTTAGAATTCCATAATAAAAAAACTATCAAATTTCGAAGAATATCCAACAAAACCATTTTATATAGTGATCTGCATTATAGATCGGCTTGTAAGTCATGAATTTGATCGTTTTCGGAAGTGTTGCCATATTAATTTCACATGCATCTCATAAAAATGTGTCATAATATTGTAAATGTTTCCAATTTGAGATTTGATGCAGTTATTTTTATCGAAGTGTTTCAAAAGAATCTAATGAAAGTTTTATGACGAGTGCAGGTTGAAAGTTTACGAAAAACAATGTTTATAACAGAAAAAATAACGTGAAGCATCATAAAATCACGTATTTAAGTATTGTTTTGATGAAATATGATGGTTTCACTTGCATAAATCACAGCGTTTACTATTATTACGTCTTCTAATAGCTCCCAATATCATCTAGACTGTATTCTGGCTGAAATAACATACATTGGGCGGCTCACATTTTGAGAAATGGCACCGAATGTATTCAAATTTCTAGCATGAAGTACTTGTTTCATAATTTAGACGTTCTTTTCGAATAAATCATGTTAAAATGAATGTGGTTCAAAACTAAGACTCATTTATAATATATTTCTTCAGATTGAATAAAATAAGCCAATTGTTTGACCATATCTTGCATTTTTGTATGAGCATCTGCTTTTAAATAAGCAGGGTACAAAAATTCTGACATTTCAAGCAGTTCTTTCACTTAGCAGTCTTGTAACTCATTGGGTAATGCTAGTATCAAACAGTTATACTCCACAGGCATTAGGGCACATCTTTATTCCAACGCAAAACCATTTATTTCAGCTTTTATCAATCCCATTTTAAGGTTTTACCAACCAAAAACCAATATGCTTAATTTTTCCATGACATTTTATGCAATAATTTGAACACTTGTTATAATAATGTTGTGCCATATTTTCAAAACTGCTAATCTAGCTTACGTATGAGTGTTTACAGAAATCATTTCTCTTAAATAAATTTGTTTATCATCGCTTCTCCTTATCGGGTCATTTTGTTATAATTTTTCTCTGAATTTCACAAATAAATAAACTTTTAAGGTCAATTATCTTCTTAACACGCCATAAACTAAATGCCTTGGCGTATATCCTCGAAATATACTCCTATACTAATATATAAAAACTTTTTTTTTCATTTACCTCGGCTTAACGAATGTCTAGGCAAAAAATAACATATGAAGGGTTTTACCCTCGTTTTTTGTTTCAGTGTATATGCAAGTGTGATGTATCACATTTTTATAAAACAGTACTAGATATACTATCACTATGATAAAAAAGTTTTATCATAAAATCTTTTGTATGAGTTTCCTGACACTTTTTTGAATTTTTTTTTGCCTCGGCTAAACGAATGTCTATCACTGTACGTTAAGTATTCACTGGACGGCGAGATTTTTAGTTCTTTTGCGCTGACTTAGGCCGATATGGGTTAATTAATTGGACCTGGTGGGTACGATATTGAACAATACAAACTCGCTGAGCTCAACAATGACAACACGAACGGTGGGCGATGCTTCACACATCTATTTGTGTGTGCTTTTGGACGTGAGTGCCAATGTGGATATTCAAACGTCTTCCTAATCAATAATTTATTGCCTATTGATTAATTTAAAATACTGCCAATGGGCATTATCATGAGCTTTGCGATAGATTTTTTAAACAAAATTATTCAAGGTTAGTCATCATTGGTCGGATTAAATACTGGGATGTCACTAAGTCGTTGGTGTTTTGAAATATCCAGTGTTCGAAGGATGGGTAGCGCGTAGAGGCCGGGTGTGCATATCAAATTCGTGAACCTTCTCAGTCGCATATCGATTTGTCAGTGGGAATCTGAGTTGAGAACATGCCTGTAGCCTGTCCGTTTTTGAGCGGCACCTTTGAGTTTATGATGACATCAGTGTTTTGTATTATATGGTGAAGATAATTTTGAATGTTTGTCGTTTTTCATCGATAATAAGTGTTGATAGACAAAGATTAGCATGGCTTTGCATAATTAGACGGCTTTAAACAGCATATCGTCGTACATCACACATCTTTACACATTATCGTCCGTGGCTGTGAGCATGCACTTATCATATGCATATTGATAAAACAAACATTCAACTTTCGATTGCAATTTTGAGCATTTTTAATTTAATCTATATTAAACCTGTATGGTGTGCATTGTTATGTATTTTGAATTTAATTGAGTGACATACAACATATACATATTTGAGAGAAATACAACGATGTTTTTTGAATATCTGTCCATACACAGATACCCGCAGTTCAAGCTCCGCATTCCACCTAGCTCATGGATCTTCTTCTTCGTAAATTAAAATATAAGTTCACAGCAAAATCAATTGCAATTACCCTTTTGTTTACTTTCTCTCACGCCTCCAATGCCCCGGCACAGATCTACCGAACAAATGCCAACAAAATCATCCAACTAAAACAACCACCATGAGAGTATTTTTTGTTTCGTTTCGAGCGATCGACGTGCCATCAGAGTTATGACCGATTTAATACCTTATTGAAGCGCTCCATTCCTTGGAGCAGGTCCGATACACCTACAATTCCCCGACATCGCCGTTCGGAGAAAAATCCAACGATAATAAAGCGCTGTAACCTCTTCGTCCTCAGACAGTAACGATTTGTGTAAGCTTTCGACATTGCCCCAACTCTGCGAAACTGGTTTGCACTCACTGACAGGCTACGGCGTGGCGGTGAACCCTCAGCAGCACCGAAATGGGGGACCCTCTGTCGTGTCGTGGATCAAGTGAGCCTTCCAGTTCCAGCGAACTTGAAACCGGTTGCGACAGCCGCCGTGTCGAATTAATATCTATATCGATATGCAGCTCCAATTTTGACATTAATAATTTCACGCGTGCTTCTCGAGCACTTCAATGCATGCGCCGAATGACGGCGCGCTGACGATAACTGCTACAATCAGATCAATGTTCAAGTCTGCTATCTGTTTTCATGAACTGAAATGCCTATCTTTGACAAGCTGTGAAGTGACGGTTTCATGTTTCGTCCAAGGGGCGTGTAAATAAATGCATAATTGATAGTAATTCCGTAACCAAAATTCGGACTTCTGTTGGCAAATTTGGATGGATTTCAAAGGTAGGTAGCCACGGTATGAGTGCCACAAGTAATCTCACTACTCATCCTTCGAAAACAAGCGATTACGGCACCGATTTATTTCGTTCTTTTTGTTTCCATACGTGTTCACTTCTCACAAAACATACAAAAATTAGAAACAAAACAAAGGAGCCGCATGCCTTCACGTAGCCGACCCCCGACAACTCATTTTCAAAATGCTGGCATTTCGTAAATTTTCTTCCAATTTTTTTGAAGCCACCCTCAATCGATCATAAATTGGTGCAAGTTTATTATACTCAAGTTCGAAATGATTCCGGGGATATTCCGGATTGTGCTGGAGTCAAGAGGTTGCAAAAATGGCTAAAAGTGATTATTTCGTGTAGCCCGCATGATGATGGGCTACAATTCGTAGCGGTGAGTCTACGCCGAATGAAGCAATCTCCTCCACTGGTCTCAGTCCTAGGTCAATCGCTTCCAGCTGCCCTGAATATTTAGAACCCTTAGGCCCTCCTTAACTGCATAAAACCAATGTGTGTGCGGCCTATCACGAAACTGACGGTTCCTTGAATCTCCGCTGAACATAGCTTTAGCTTCCCTTTACTTCGGCATGCGAGCGACGTGCCCAGTAGTATGGGACAAACATCAAATTCTCGCTCCAGTTGACTTTTGCGATTCCATTTAGGCCTCATATGAACTGTGCAAAATTTCAGCGCAATCGGTGAAACTATAATTTAGCGCAAGCGGTTCAAAGTTTTCATAGGATTTACTATGGGAAAAGTTACACTTTCAGATAAAAAATCCCAGAGGTCGCCCCATGTCTCCTTAATTCAAATCGATCAACGCTTCTTGTAGAAAAATCATTTATGAAACTTTCCTTCGAAGACCGCAAAACAATTGGTTGCTTGTGGAAAAAGTTATTGATTTTTTACCGATTATTGATCTGACGAACGGCTTTTTGTTTTGTTTTATCAGCAGCACTGCTGCTGCCGTGGCTGCATGGTGGCGGGTGGCATCACCACCCCCAGAAACAGCAGCAGCCAAGGCAGCAGCTACAGTGCTGCTGATAAAACAAAACAAAAAGCCGTTCGTCAGATCAATAATCGGTAAAAAATCAATAACTTTTTCCACAAGCAACCAATTGTTTTGCGGTCTTCGAAGGAAAGTTTCATAAATGATTTTTCTACAAGAAGCGTTGATCGATTTGAATTAAGGAGACAAGGGGCGACCACTGAGATTTTTTGTTTGAAAGTGTAACTTTTCCCATAGTAAATCCTAAGTAAACTTTGAACCGCTTGCGCTAAATTATAGTTTCACCGATTGCGCTGAAATTTTGTACAGTTCATATGGGACCTAAATGGGATCTAAAAAGTCGACTGGAGCGAGGATTTATTTTTCCATACAAGCGTGTCCCATACTAGTGCCCAGCGTACCACAGCCAGCCGTGTTTTATTAACCTTCGTGTGCCAACGTCTATTTCGGATGATTTTCGAATCTTGAATCAGCTATGAAAAAGGCATTTCTCAACCGATTTTTTTGAAGTCAATTGCATTCGCTCCAGGTTTGTCCAAATTGTCAAGGACTACCATACGGAACCGATTCACCCATCCGTTCCGGAGTTATTCCAGATTCCGTTGGGGTCATGACCGGCCGGAAAATGATACATTAATGCATTTTACTCTGAATCTATAGTAATTTGGCAAATTTGCACATATACGCCAGGAATACAGAAACTATATAACTGCAAGGAACCATTGACTTAAAATGACACAATCCAACGGTCTCATGAACCGGATATGTCCCGGGTGCCCCCAGGGATGTGGCCAAAGTGGCCATTCTAGCAACATTGTCAGAATCATTCACTCGGCACCTCGCACTTCTTTATTTGTCGAAACATGAAGGAAAATAGTCCTCCCATGCTCCTAAGACCCCTCGGGAACGGCCTGGCCATACCCGGAATGTTCCGGGTGCCCCCTGGGATGTGACAAAAGTGGCCATTTCCACAATGTAATCAAAATCAACCGTGCGACATATCTAACTTCATGATTTGTTGAAAACTAAAGGAAAATAGCCCTTCTAGGCCCTTATGGTCACTTGGGACCGGTCTAGCCATACCCGGAATGTTCCAGATGCCCTCAGAGAAGTGGTCATTTCTCAAACATAGTCAGAATCAGCCGTGTGACACCTCAAACTTCATGATTTGTCGAAACATGAGGGATAATACAGGAGACGTTCGCTCGGTGCAAACGGTTTAACTGTAATGCTTTTTAACTGCAAGTCCGCTTAGTGCAACAATTTTGCAGTTATCGCACCGCTATCTGTCAAAAACGAAACGTCAACAGAGTTGCGATGTTTTTCAGATGCACTACAGCTGCATTGCGATGTTTTTGAGTGCATTCTGGCTGCGTCCAACAGCAATTGACAACTGTTTGATGGCTGTCAGTCGTTGCAGTTAGCGAATTTCATTCGGTAACTGAAACTTAAACATGTTGCACTTATCGAACGTCTACTGTAGTCCTTTAAGGCTCCCATGACCCCTTAGAGTGGTTCTGCCCACATCCGAAATATTCCGGATGTCCCCTGGAAAGTGGCCGAATTAGCCATTTCCGCAACGTTGGTCAAATCAATCGTGCGGCACCTAAAACTTCATGATTTGTCAAAACGTGAAGGAAAATAGTCCTTCTAAGCTCTTATGACCCTTCGGGAACGACTTGGCCATACCCGGAATTTTCCGGGTGCCAAGAAATGTGACAAAAGCGACCATTTGCACAACGGTGTCAAAATCAACCGTGCGATACCTCTAACTTCATGATTTGTTGAAACATAAAAGAAAATAGTCCTTCTAGGCCCTTATGGCCACTTAGGACCGGTCTGGCCATACCCGGAATGTTCCGGATGCCCTCAGGGAAGTGATCATTTCTCAAACATAGTCAAAATCAGCCGTGTGGCATCTCAAACTTCATGATTTGTCGAAACATGAAGGATAACAGTCTATTTAGGTTCCCATGATCCCTTAGAGTGGTTTTGGCCAGACCCAAAATATTCCTGATGCCCCATGGAAAGTAGTCAAAATGGCCATTTCCACAACGTTGATCAAAACAACCGTGCGACACCTCAAACTTATTAATTTGTCGAAACATGAAGGAAAATAGCTATTCTAGGTTCCCAAGGTCGTTTGGAAACAACCTCGCCACACCGGATATATCCCAGATGTTCCCCGGAAGGTTGTGGAAACCAATAGTTTGATACCTCGAACTTCACGATTTGTCAAAACATAAAAGAACATTGTGAGTTTTGATCCCTTGATTGTTAGAAATGTCCTAAATGCCCCGTGAGGAAATGGTCGAGGATAACATTATCAGGGCTTGTCCATAAACTACGTAGACTTGGAGGGGGAACGTGAGGGGTCTGGCCAACCCCAATTACTACCGCAACGATAAAACTAGAAAACGTATATTTCTGGTCTGGCTTGCAAAGGAGTTGGCCATTGAACACGCAAAACAATGATAAAAACCTTTCGGTTTGTCAAGCAATGTAATCGATAAAATTTCCACATATCTGAAAAGATATGAGGAAATGTATATGATAGTTACCATACCGTTGACAAAGACTTGTTTTAAGTGTTCGAGTAACGATAACTTGTCCAATTGTTATATAGCGCATTTAGTTCACCTCTGCACTATTGCACTAATTTTCACGAGTGTGAAAACGTAAATAAAAGTACACGATTGCAACAAATCAACTCGGTGTCTTCAGCATAGATCGCAGAAATAGTGCGCCGAAGACATCAAATTGATTTGATGCAATCGCGCATTTTTATTTATGTTTTCGAACTTTGAAGACTGAGTGCGCAGTCCAGTGGTGAACTAAATGCGGTATAAATGTTCAACCTGGCATGCAAAACCCATTCTTATACTGCTAATTTGGTGTTGTGCCAACTTTATAAGGGTTTACAAGAGAGGTTTTTGCATCCTGATTTCAGATTCATATCCGATCGAAAACAAAGGTTTTTTTTTCTGATGCCGATCCAAGGATGTGAAAATTCATATTAAATGTTCCTCATGTCTCAATGCAATTTGTAGAGAACATGGCACAAGTGAAATTATGCAAACATTTTGTTGCAAATGCTGGGCTAGCGAAGAGAAATGAATGTTGCAAACGGTTGAAATATGACAATTTAAAAGTTTAACAATTAACGTTATTTTTGAAGTTATGTTATTTACCCGGCGTCCTGAATATAACCAAAGTTCAGACCATGCATATTCAAATACAACATTCTATTCATGTCTTAAAAATCTTATATCTCAATTTCACGATTTATGCTCTCAACATTGTAATCATCACCATTTTTGTGAATTCTTCGAAGCATATTCTATGCAACCAGATTGATCCCGAATGCTCATTGCTCTCAATCTTCTTTATTTTTCGAAAAAACTACAGCACTGTAAAGATGGCATCTCGAACATTTCGGGTTAAGTTTCAAATGCTTGAAGTTCTCCAGAATGACTTCATCGCTTCATCGAATTATGAAGTTAGAAATCACACGGTTGATTTTGATAACATTGTTGAAATGGCGAATTTGATCAACTTCCTGACAGCCATGGTAGGTATGACCGTTCAGAAGCAGCATGGGAGCCTGGAAGTACTATTTTCCTTGACGTTTCAACAAATCATGAAGTTAGAGGTGCGCACGATTGATTTGACCAACTTTGTAGAAATGATCATTTTGACCACTTCCCTGCCTGGGGGCATCCGGAACATTCTGGGTATGGCCAGGTCATTCCCGAGGTGTCATTAGAGCCTAGAAGGGCCCTCCATGTTTTGAAAAATCATGAAGTTTGAAGTGCCGCACGATTGATTTCGCTAACGTTGTGGAAATGGCCATTTTGACCACTTTCCTGGAGACATCCGGAACATTTCTGGTGTGGCCAGAACCACTCTAAGAGGTCATGGAAACCTAAAAGTACTGTTATTCTTCATGTTTCGACAAATTATGAAGTTTGAGGTGCCACACGGCTGATTTTGACTATGTTTGGGAAATGACCACTTCCCTGAGGGCATCCGGAACATTCCGGGTATGGCCAGACCGGTCCCAAGTGGCCATAAGGGCCTAGAAGGACTGTTTTCCTTTATGTTTCAACAAATCATGAAGTTGGAGGCGTCGCACGGCTGATTTTGATAACATTGTGGAAATGGCCACTTTTGTCACATCCCTGGGCACCCGGAACATTCCGGGTATGGCCAGGTCGTTGTCGAGGGGTCGTAAGAGCTTAGACGGGCTATTTTCTTTCACGCTTTGACAAATCATGAAGTATGAGGTGCCGCACGATTGATTTGACCAACGTTGCGGAAATGGCCAATTTGCCCAATCTCCTGGGGACATCTGGAATATTACGGGTGCAGCTAGAACCACTCTAAGGGGTCATGGGAGCCTAAAAGGACTATTTTCCTTCATGTTTCGACGAATCATAAAGTTTGAGGTGTCACACGGCTGATTTTAACTATGTTTGAGAAATGTTGACTTCCCAGAGGGCACCCGGAACATTCTAGGTATTTCCTGACCGGTCCCAAGTGGCCATAAGCGCCTAGAAGGGCTATTTTCCTTTAGGTTTCAACAAATCATGAAGTTAGAGGTGTCGCACGGTTGATTTTGATAATATTTGATAATATTGTGGAAATGGCCACTTTTGTCACATCCCAGGGGGCACCCGGAACATTCCGGGTATGGACAGGCCGTTCCTGAGGGGTCTTAGGAGCGTGGAAGGACTTTTTTCCTTCATGTTTCCACAAATCATGAAGTTCGAGGTGCCGCATGAATGATTCTGACAATGTTGCTAGAATGGCCACTTTGGCCACATCCCTGGGGGACCCGGGACATATCCGGTTCATGAGACCGCTTGATTGTGTCATTTTAAGTCAATGGTTCCTTGCAGATATATACTTACCTTACCGGTCAGGCTAAGGCCGGGGTGGCCTCTGCTGTACATAGTAGCCGCCTCCATTTCACTCGGTCCATGGCTGTTTGTCTCCAGTTTCGCACTCTGCGTAGGGTCCGCAGATCGTCCTCCACTTGCAGATATATAGTTTCTGTATTCCTGGCGTATAATATGTGCAAATTTGCCAAATTACTATAGATTCAGAGTAAAATGCATTAATGTATCATTTTCCGGCCGGTCATGACCCCAACGAAATCTGGAATAACTCCGGAACGGATGGGTGAATCGGTTCCGTATGGTAGTCCTTGACAATTTGGACAAACCTGGAGCGAATGCAATTGACTTCAAAAAAATCGGTTGAGAAATGCTTTTTTCATAGCTGATTCAAGATTCGAAAATCATCCGAAATAGACGTTGGGTACGCGAAGGTTGAAATAGGCCGCCTCGTCCGGCAGACTTCACAGCAGCCCGGTTCAGTCGACAAGCCACCTTTTCCGAGAATCGGCCTCGATGCGGTACAGTGCATTATTCCTCCGGTCAGCTTTTCCAACACGTAAGTAGTTATCTATTTCCACAATGTTGATCATAGTCTGCAGGCTGATGAATTGATCCACGACTGCACGGAAATCGACGTCGTGGATGACCAAACCAACATCTTTGCGGATGCTGCAGTCCGAGGAATTTAGCACTGCGCTGCGCCAAGGTCGGTTATCAGGACAAGTGTACTTGATTGGCAGCCGGTTAAAGATCGGTGAAAATCAAAATCGGATGCTTGATGTTTTTTTTTTCTATTTTTCACCGTTCTCACTCAAGACCAGTTGCTCTAGCTCAAGAAGGGTTATTTGAAGATAATTAGAAGAGCCTTTTAAAACTGACATTAAGTTCAACAGTGCTTGTTGTGTCTATGGTTTTATGCAATGAGTCCCAAGTATTCTTGAAGATGTTGTTAAAACGATATATTGATGAAGAATAGTTGTGCTCAGTAAATCTATGATAAGATTAACAAGAATACGTAATGCTTTGATAAAACCGTTATAAAAATAAATAAAACCGAAAAGAATCAAGATTGCTACTTGGGTAGTGCAACTGAGGCTGGAAATGGTCCAACTTCCACGCTGAGTGAAGTAAGGAAGCAATCCAGCAGCTCAAACCCAGAAAGGCTGCCGGTTAAGATGGTATCGCAGCTGAACTCATTAAGATGTTGGCCACCTGCCTACATCGGGTGGTAATCAGGATCAGAGATACCGAACAGCTAATGAAAGAGAAAAAGGGAGATGTCCGCCCCATTCTCAAGAAAGGTCACCATATGAAATGGGAGAACTTCGAACTTCAGAGTGATCACCCTTTTCAATGTCACCTACAAAATCATATCCCCGATTATCTGCTGTCGTCAGTCACCTGAAACGAATGAGTTTGTGGGATGTTATCAAGTTGTCTTCATCGACAACCGTTCGACAACGTACCAGCTCTTAACAGTACGAAAATTCTCCAGTAAGGATTATTTGGCGGTGTGCAGGCAAATGGTGTGTAGCGGAGAAGGATGCACCATAATCTCGATGAACTCTACGGTGAACCTTCCAGGAGGTGGCCGCCAAACTCGTAAGCAAACGGTGGGCAGGGCATGTTTCAAGTATGTCAGATAACAACCCTGTAAAGTTGGCGATCGCTACTAATCCGGTTGGCACAAGAAGGTGTGGAACGGAGAAGCCACGATGGGTGGGCCTAGAAGAGCGTGACCTGCCGAGCTTTGACCGTGACCAAAGATGGAGAGCGGCAGCCACAAACCGAGTATTGTGGCTAGAAGTGTGCGCCGATTTGAAATCTGTCGGCGGCGGCGTTTTGCACGTTTTTGGCCGGCGGTGGCGGCGTGATCGGCGTGATGTCGAATGAGTTTTTGACGGCGGCGGCGGCGGCGGCGTGGTCATAATTTTTAAATTTTTGTTAATTCCGTTATTCAATGCCAGTGTTTTACTTTTAAGTAACTCATCATTTTGAAGATGCAATAACATGTTTATAGTTATGGTTTAGTTATTATTTTTTATTTTCACATGTTTTTTGAAAATTTATTGAAATAATTGTTATGGTGAATCAGCTGCCCAAAAAATTATCCAGAATGACCTTCTTAAGTAATTCTTGGAAGAAATTCTAGAATCTAGAGGAATTTCCGAATAAACTCTTTAAGGAATTCCCGGAGGAACTCGTAGAGGCATTCCTCTAGGTACACCTAGAAGAATTCCCGGATGAACTTCTAAACGAATTTCCAAAAGAGCATCTAAACCCAAGTAACAATTCTATTGCTGATTGATTTTGTTTGATTTTTATTAGGGTTGTATTACAGCAATAAATAAAACTCAGTTTTGTGACTACTTACTTATGAAAACCATTGATGAAATGTTTTATAGTATGCTTGAAGATATCCAGATTTCAAGAGTCAACAAAACTCTCCGATATGTAAACCTTCTGGCATTCATTATTACCACAATAAAACTGTTCAAACTCTCAACAGATGGCGATCCGTTCGATTAGTAACGACATCTGTTGGTGAAAAAGCAGAAACTATGACACTTCTAGGTTTATTGCGGTCATCATAAAAGTAAAATTGCTTTCGTTTTATTTTTGCTAATTATGGTCGTCGCCATATTGAATAATTAGCTGACTTGAATTGAAAATAGTTAATTTCGCTCAAATAAGCACTGAATTGATTGTTTGCTGCCATTTCCATTATTGCCCACATAAATAAACTCTCTCAGCTGAGTTTTTTTTTTGTGATTCGAGATCGTTTTATTTAATTAACAAGTTAATTCATTGCATTCTAAGATGATTATAATCACTATTTTCGAAGCGCATTAATTTTATGTTTCTGCAACCCCAATATTCACGGTAAAATTGAATGCGCATAAGTCTACCAACACAATAACTACTAAAATATTACTTTGAAATGATGGCTTTCTACTTGCGAATGATGTATCCTCCTGAACTTTACGTGCCATCGAAAAAGCTTCCCTGTATCTTGAGCTATCATATTTTTTTTTGTTAAAAAAAAAACAACAACAATCATCATAACCTCTTTTCGAGAATGGGAAATTTTTCAACTAGGTTTTAAAACAGTTTTTTTGCTACTCTTAATGTGGTTTGTGTAGTATCGGAAGCCTGAATGAAAAACACGTCTAATTGTCAGAACTGTAATCTAAACAAGAGGCCGATATATTTCCAGCATACTATGATTTACCATAATTCAAATTCTTAAATCCTGTACATATATGACGCATTGTAATCGTTACCGATCCTACATTCCCTCCCTTTCTTTTAAGATTTCGGGTGGTTATTCATATTAAGGTTACTCTAAACTCTGACTACTGCTATCGTTGCCACTTTGTGAGCACCTGTAATTGCTTTCAGTTTCAAGTCCAAATTGATTTCGCGATGTGCATTCCATATGCCAACAGGTCTTTCAATAGTTCAGTATTAACTCGTGCGTCATTTTGTCGGTGTTCCATATCTGAAATTAAAAATACAGTTATTGTAATAAATTAATTATTATATACGTAACTTGATAATACTCCCGTCTATTCAGTGCTTCTAGCACACCTGATATTTTGTCTTACTTCTTTCTTTCATCTATTGCTGGATTGTACTATAACATTCCTCAATAACTATATATTATTAGTCCCATTCACTTCTCTATCCTCTATCCTTTAAAAAAGACGCAAAAATTCAAGTAAAAGCAATTGCAGTTTTAACGCAGTTAGGAACTCCTATTCATTAGGAACTTTGAGCTATGTCCAGTCTCGTGAACAGGAAAAGCCATAAATGGGGTTGTATCGTGGGTTATATGCATTATTTTCGGTAAAAGGCGTGAAGATTAGATGTATATGCCACTCGGGTAAATGATTTAAGCAAGTTGTGTCATCTTCAAATCATGAATTTGTTTTTCAAACATTATTCAAAACACATAAACATATGTATTGTTTGGTTCATATATGATTATAGACCAAATATGGCGTGATTGAAGTGTCCAAAGCAGATAATTTCTAGCCTTAGTATGTATTAGAATTTATATAATCATAATAAGGGTTCTCACTAAACAGATTAAATTGCTGCGTAAGCCATGATTTATTTGAAATGTTTCATGATTTTGCGAATGAAATTATCAAAGATTGTCTTGGTGATCGCGACGTTTAATCAGTTTACGCTGTTAAGTAAATCCCCCTAATGTTATAATGTGTTATTCACATGCTCCATTATACAATATTCATAAGACATTTCATATTGACTATTATTAATAGTTTCTAAAGTGTTATGTGTTTATACCCTACTGTAAATATTCACATGTTTATGATCTTAATATCGTAGACACCATTTCTTTCGAATAAGTTTTTAATTTATACATGCTTCTTCTTAATAACTCTGATAACGGTTTCAACCCTTTAAAAATATATGTATTTGAATTGTTCGGTACAAATACTGCAATGATAATAATAAAGAGATGCATTTAGGAACATATTACAATCACTTGTGTACCTTATTCACACAAAACTTAACAGCACTTTATTTTATATTTAACTTTTAAAATAATTCCGCATAAACCTCCAATAACAACTAATTTAGAATGACTAAAATCAATGACTGAAAATAATTGCCAATTATTTTATCCGAAAGGATAGAATTTTATTCTTTCAGCGTACACCACCAATAAATCCAATTCATCAATATATCGACGACCACATAAGACTGAGTAGTCCCAGACTGAAATTCGATAATATTTGTCAGACTTAAAGCATTTTTTTTTGATTTGTTATCCCTAATGGTTTTCAAATATAATCAAACCTGAAATGAAAACATTAAAATAAATTATTAAAATAAAATTCTCTTCTTAAACTTCATCAAAATAGTATTTATAACGTTTATGGTTTAAGAATGTCTTTACATATGGTAAAACATTTCATTTGATTGCTATCGACTTTGTAATCTGTCAACGTCAAAAGCACTCCATTGTAACGTAACTTTTTGTTTATCTAGCTTTTTTTTATTTAATACTATTCTGAAGCATTTCAGAACCACAACTCTATTTTTACTTATATAGTTAGTTATATGCTTTATGATTACATACTGTTTGGACAGGCATAGAATCTTCAAGCAGCGTTTGTCACCGTTACCTATTAATAGTATTGAATATACGTATATGTGCTATTACACCTCAAACACAAGCAAAGTCATCTCTTTCAACCCGCAGTGAAGTTATAGTATTTCAAATTGATATGTATGAAACCACACAGAATTTCAAATATCATCGAACATATTCAATTTCATAATATAGTTACCATTTAAATCACATGTTTCTTGGCTTGTGCTTCTGTGCTTCATTAAGTCATTTGATATGATCGTAGTCATTTCCCAAGCAACACACATGTTATATATTAGTTACGACAGCGCAAGTTTTGGTTGTATAGAAGTTTATTTGATGTTATTTCAACACAATGTAAGAATTACGTAAAATTAACTTCTATACAACTAAAACTTGCGCTGTCGTAACTAATATATAACATGTGTGTTGCTTGGGTTACATGATGAACTGTACAATGTACTTAAAACTGAAAAACGTCATCCGTGCTGCCAGAACACATACAATTTTCTATGTAAAGCCGGGGGTAACTTTAGTTTCTTTCTGATACGGTCAATTTTCGATACGCAATAAATTAAATCCCAACACTGCCTGTCAGCAATACGTGGAATATTTCTTCTCTCAAAAATTCCTCCATTAAACTATGAACGAACGTGAGGCTCACGAACCAACCAATCGAACAACTAGAGTTTTGGATTGCTCCACTCTCAATTTGCGCATGTAAAAATTATATTCAGTTTTCTCAAAATTTTAATATTACACAACAAACCGCAGAACGGCCACAGATTCCATTTAATTTTGTCTTGATGAAAACTCTACTCAAATATTTAGAATGATGTAGAATAATAACTGTTCTATGCTGAACCTTTTCTTTCTCATTTTCACGCCATAGCTTATACATGAGCATAATTACACTTCAGCAGTTCGCATGTGCTGGTGTGATTCACAGATTTTTTTCTCATTTACACTCAATTGTAATTCTACAACATGCAGTTACTTCCTATTGACACAGTTGCTGCTATACAGCACACAATTGCTGGAATGGGACACAGTTGCCTCACTTTTTCCTCACAGTAACTATCTTGCACAAAACAGTTTCTAACATGATACACAGTTGCTTTTACATTTGCTCACAGTTGCAATTCTACAGCAATCAGCAGCCCCATTTTTTTTAGAATCAGTTTCATCCATAAGACAATTTGATGAAAAATAATTACTTTTCCACTTGCAAACAGTTGCAATTCTACAGCACACAGTGGCCTCTCTCTTTGGACACAGTTGCAATTTAACATAAGATTTTGACTAATATGGCACACAGTTGCCTTCCGTTTGCACACAGTTGCAATTCTACAGCACACAGTTGCTGATACGGCACACAGTTGCCTCCCTCTTTGTACACAGTTGCAATTGAACATAAGATTATGACTAATATGGCACACAGTTGCCCTCCGTTTGCACACAGTTGCAATTCGACAGCACACAGTTGCTGAAATGGTTCATAGTTGCAATCGCAAATACAGTTTAAACATGGCAAACAGTTGCCCTCCGTTTGCACACAGTTGCAATTCTACAGCACACAGTTGCTGATGCGGCACACAGTTGCCTCCCTCTTTGTACACAGTTGCAATTGACCATAAGATTATGACTAATATGGCACACAGTTGCCCTCCGTTTGCACACAGTTGCAATTCAACATAAGATAATGACTAATAAGGGCAAACAGTTGCCTTTCCGTTTGCACACAGTTGCAATACTACAGAACCCAGTTGCTGTTACGGCACAAAGTTGCCTCTCTCTTTGGACACAGTTGCAATTTTAAATAAGATTATGACTAATATGGCACACAGTTGCCTTTCTGTTTGCACACAGTTGCAATTCTACAGCACACAGTTGCTGATATGGTTCATAGTTGCAATCGCAAATACAGTTTAAATATGGCACACAGTTGCCTCACTATTTGCAAGTTGCAATACTACACAAGACAGTTTTTGACAGGACACTCGGTTCCCTTTCAGTTTGTACAAACTTTCAACTATACAACACACAAATGCTTTTATGTGATCCTAACCTATAAGGTCATGGTTGTCAAACTGGAATTCCCTTTAAATGTTCATCAGAATGAATATTCATCACCAAATCCAAAATCGAGTTAATAAGCACATCGATGATGATCCATGTATTTTTTTTTTAAATTTTGTTTATTGTCTTGTGTAGCAGTAGTATTGGTAGTAATATCTATTGATTTTTTTAATATTTGCTACGATCCATATAGCATCAAGTAATCAAAATGCATTATAGTTTCTCTTCTAGTAACGTCACTTTTGAACAAAACCAAGATCTGTTTACCGACAGTTAGACTCAATTGTTAACCAGTTCCAATCTTTATCTCTGAATCCGTGGCACAACCTCGACAGAACGAATAAAATTCCGTATGAAAATAATCTTATTTGAAATTTTGTTTCAGCATTATGAAAAGTCAACACGAAACTAAAATCTCAAAA
This sequence comes from Aedes albopictus, assembly GCF_035046485.1. Taxonomy (NCBI): domain Eukaryota; kingdom Metazoa; phylum Arthropoda; class Insecta; order Diptera; family Culicidae; genus Aedes; species Aedes albopictus. The sequence goes on along the minus strand of NC_085136.1, from coordinate 151,537,512 downwards.
AAGTCAAACAAAACTAAAATCTCCAATTTGATCTTCCGGCCATTATGAGCTCAGTCATTGCCGACAGTATCGCACTAGTGCAGCTTGTGGAAAATTTAAGAATAAGTTAAAGAACAAGCAGTAGTTTGAAACGTAAAATCATTCTAATTTCACGCCAAAATGACCTTTAATCAACTTTTCATTACGATGTTACATTGCTAAATTCAGTCATTCAGGGAGGAAGCAGACCCATTATCGGACATGGCAAACTCGTACCTACTACACCTACCTAATGTTTTTCGAGTGGGCCAACCCAAACAAAACAATGCGAAATCGCAGGCCATCCCAATCAGCAACACAAACAAATTTTCCAGCTAGATTCGATCAGGCAAACGATGCCTTGCAAGTCGACACTAACAAACTTACAAAAGATGAGCAATAGACCTACTTGGCTGCTTGCAGATCCCCTGCTCCAATTATTATAGCACGACTCAATAAAATAAACTGTTGATGGCAAAATTCAAATACTTTATTTTTCACCATCATTTACCTTTCAATCGCTACACTCCGGCATCCCAACTTCTGCAGGATACCATCCTCTTTCAGTGGATTTTTCCATCACACGCACGCTGTTGGTATGGTGACCGACCAACAATGTCGAAAACATTTCACTCCTATAGATAGTCGTTTACAGACACCTACCTTATCCATCCATACTTTCAGCTGAAAGTGTGAGCAATCATCTCCAAATCACAATTATTATCAAAATCACTCATTTCACTAACGAAACACAATTAATCACATACTAGTTTTCACTTAATTTATCCTCAGTCGCCAAATGTAGTATCGGAAGCCTGAATGAAAAACACGTCTAATTGTCAGAACTGTAATCTAAACAAGAGGCCGATATATTTCCAGCATACTATGATTTACCATAATTCAAATTCTTAAATCCTGTACATATATGACGCATTATAATCGTTACCGATCCTACAGTTTGCAAAACCTCTCCGAGAGTGGTCCACTTAGCCGGGAAACGCTCTCAAAGAGGTTATCAAGAGGTTTTGATGTAAAAATTAGTTTTATGCTAGTTTATGAAGATCTCTTATAGAGCCAAACAAAATTTAAAATGTTACTTGGGAAAACAATTCCAAGATGAATTCTTAGAGGAACGTTTGGGGAAACACCTGGAAGAATTCCGGAAACAAATCTGAGAAGAACTCTTAGAGGAATTGCCGGAGGAACTCTTAGAAGAATTTCCGGAGGAGTTCTTAGGAGTTCCCGGAAGAACTCGTAGAGAAATTCCCGGATAAACTCATATACTTCTAGAGAAATTCCTGAGAGAAGTCCTAGAGGAACGTTCGGGGAAATACTTAAAGGACTACTCGAAGGAATCTCCTGACATACCCAGTGCAAGTTCTAGAAAAAACTTATATAGCAACTCGTAGTGAAATTGCTTGAGGAACTTCTTCCCGGTGAAACTCTAAAGGTGTTTCCGACGATATTCGAACTCCCGGAAGCACTTCTAGAGGAATTCCCGGAAGAAGTTTTAGAGAAAGTCACGATGAAACTCTTAGTGTTATTCTCGGAAAAAAATGGTGAGGAATCCCCGAAAGAACTCAGAAGAGAAGGAATTTTCTGAAGAATTCCTAGAGGAAACCCTAGAGAAATTCCCACAGGAACTTCTAGAGGAATGTTCGGAGAAGCTTCTGGAAGAATTTCCAGGCGAACTCTTAAAGAAATGCCTGGAAAAATTCCAGGAGAAACTGATACAGAACTTGCCGAAAGAACTCTCAGAAGAATTTCCGGAAGAACTCCTAGAGAAATTACAAAAAAAAACTCCTAGAGAAATTATCGGAGGAAACTTCTGGTATTTCCAGTGCAATTTCACTCTTGAAGGAATTCCCGTAGAAATTCGTTAAGGAATTCTCGGATGAACTCGTTGAAGAACTCGTGGAGGAATTCCCGGAGGTGCTCCTAGAGGAATTGTGTGTGTATTTGGTTTTGAAGAGGGACTTTAACCTAGAGGTCATTCGTCCCTCTGTCCTAGAGGAATTGCCGGATGATCTCCAACAGGAATTTCCAGGGAAAACTTCTAGACTTCTAGATGAATTCCAGGAGGATCTCCTAAAAGAATACTCGGAGTAACTCTTAGAGGAGTTTCTAGGAGAAGTACTACAAAAAGTTCCTGTGAAACTTCTGTAGCAATGCCCGATGAAACTCCTAGAGGATGTCTCGGAGAAAACCCTCGGATTTCCCGAAGGACCTTCTGGAGCTCCCGGAGGAACTCTTAGCGGATTGCTTGGCGAAACTGCTGGAAGAATCCTCAAAAGAGTTGCTGGAGAAATTTCATCTCTTCTGGAGATGAACACGACAACAACATTTTTTTTAGAATCACCAGCATTTTCTTCAATCTTCAGAGACGAACCAGCGAAGGGCTGAAAGTCTCTTTAATAAAGACAAATTAATGAATTTCAATCTTCGCAATCCCTAGATTTTTTTCAGCCATCAGTTATCTTCAGGAACCCCCCGTATCTTTGTAAATTCGTTTTAATTCGAAGGACAAATTCTTTCACTTTTTTAGAACTGTTATAAATTTGGACCAAAAAAATGGACCACCGCTGGAAACGACCTTATAAATGCGATGTATGCAGATGACTCCATTGCTTGAAATATTCTAATGAAATAAATCAAGAAATAATTTAATTTTTCAATGCGTTTTTGAGATCGGCGTAGAAAATTGAAAATGGTACGGCGGCGCACACCTCTAATTGTGGCGTACTATTGTTGATTATGTGTTATTTATCTTTATTGTAATAATGTGCACGTACATGTATGTATATATGTAGGCAAACCTACGATTCGCAACTTCAAATATGTATGAGGGCCCATATATCCGAGGCGGTAAACGCACGGGTATTCAGCATGACCATGCTGAGGGTGACGGGTTCGATTCCCGGTCGGTCCAGGATCTTTTCGTAAAGGAAATTTCCTTGACTTCCTTGGGCATAGAGTATCTTCGTGCCTGCCACACGATATACACATGCAAAATGGTCATTGGCAGAGGAAGCTCTCAGTTAAAAACTGTGGAAGTGCTCATAGAACACTAAGCTGAGAAGCAGGCTTTGTCCCAGTGAGGACGTTACGCAAGAAGAGAGAGAGAATGTATGAATACAATTAACCTCGTTCTCATATTCACCGAAAGTTACTTGCAATTCCTGCTCCCCTTTTTTCACCGAGAGAGGAACAATGAAACCACCATTGTCAGAATCAGTGCATTTTCACAATTCACGTGAAACATTTCGATTGCTACTGCACTGCACTGGGAGGAACTTTTCTCCTTCAGCAGGATGCTATGGATTAAATTGTAATTATTTTTGAATTTGTGCATTCCACCACATTCTTGGCTTTTCGCATTCCCCAGACGGGATGTGGATGTCTATCCAGCTGCCACTGACTGCTGCTGCTGCTGGATGCGTTGTTCGTTGAAAATATGTGCAGCGGCGGTTCGGTGGTGGATTATTTCATTTAGCAGCAATTTGTACTCTCGGCAGCGATCATTAATTTTAATTCTGATGGTAGCAAAAACAGTTTTCAACAAGGATTATCATACTCTCTCTCTCCTTCTGAAGTGGAGCGACCGCGGCGGTATCGAAACATGCAATGGGAAAGAAATTGTCGTCATTATTTGATATAATCTTGCACAAAATACAACTTTGGTCGCTGAGTTTGACAGTTTTTTATTAGGACAGAAAAAAGGCAACTCTATTATATCGCAATATTTGAAGAATTTTTCCCTTAGTTTACTGCCAATAGTTTATCTTGATCAATGTTCTCCCTTCCCGACTTCAGTGGATAATCCCCAATCTCGACGGGTTGAGTGGGAAGCCAAAAGAAGTATGCAGGGGAAATTGACTGTTTTCCGATAGGAAACATTCCTTCTCAAGCGTGGAACGATGCTGCTACGCATTTTTGCAACACTGTATTGATCCTTTTCACCATGTTACTACAGTATTTCAATATACAGGGTGAGTGTGAGACGATACATACGTGAATTTTGTCGGAATCTTCGGAAGAAACTTTTTTTCAAATTTAATTTTCGTTTGCAAGAACAGTTCAGTTGAATGTCATCTTTGTTTTGAAATTTTACTGTGAGGGAAATTTAAATAATAGTTAAAAAAATTGCTTGAGAGATACCACTGGTGCACCCTGCATTCTTCCGAAAAGATTCCCCCAAATACGGCGTTTTTATTTTTCCAAGGGACACACATTGGATCTGACGCAGATCGGCTCAAGGGTACAATGAGGTAATCATTTTTCAATAAATGATTCTGACGATAAGCTGTTGCGATGGGTAAAGCAAGGGATGCCCCTTCAAGCGAGGGTAAGACGCATGCAAGACGAATTCCATCAAGGCAAATATCTTTTAAATCCTTATAAATAACTTTTGGTATGGGGTTTTCCCAAATACCACCGGACGTACAAACTGAATCACGTAGGGGTTTACTTCTGTATGCATAAAAAAGAAATATCAAAGACATGCGAAACCTCAAGGAAGAATTGTCGTTCATGGAGATAAAAAATGACAAAATTTGATTTTGTGTAATTTTCGGTCATTTAAAACGTTTTCTTTATTTAAAGAAACGATTTCTCAAGATTTTGCGCGCTTGTAATGTCAATATCTAGTTGCTTCAGACGCTTTTAGCACTCTTTGAACCTTGATATAGCCAACACATTGTCTCACCTTTTTAGGTAGAGTTTTAGTATGTTAATATTTGCGATCCTTAAGGTTCTCTACCTCCAGTTACCCTGATGAATATGGATTTATGGATCACCGACCCTGAGGCTAAAGGTTCGATTCCCGTTCCAGTTGGATTAATTTTCTCAACTTACTTACTGAGCACGTGATGACTGCCTTTACTGTACTGTACTAGAACAGTCGTCATGTCGCACTCGTCTGACAACATTGCCTCTAGATTCTGCGTATGCTGAGGCGACATCAGGTAGCTTCATTCGCTCTAGGTTGTATCGTGACGGTCGCCGGTACCGTACATTGTTGATGACGGAATGTTTTGGGTGTAGTTTGACCATCACCAGATACTGATCAGAGTCGAAGATCCTGAATTTCACGCACCGAGATAGGCCAAAACAGTACTTGCCATCTGCGGACTACCCACATCCCCGCGATATGTATTTAGCCAAACTAAGCTGAGGCTTTGATTCCCAATCGGTCCAGGAACTTTTGCAGGAGGAATCTCAAAAGGAACTCTTGGATAAGTCCTAGATTCAAACCCATGTAGGAATCCCAGAAATAGCTCCTGAGGGAATTCTAGAAGTAACTTCAGAAGAAACTTCTGGAAAGCTTCCATAAGAAATTCCTGCATAAGTCCCAAAAGGAACTCCTTTTGGAATCCTCACGCAAAATAGTCCGTTCTGAAAATCGTCCACACTCAGTCACGAATCCGAGTCAGATTTCCTTTCACGATTATACACCATGAATAAAATTTACGATTTTGGGAACATAGTTCCACCGCATATACGTAACGCCTCCGTAACGGAACGCTCGGCGCCATTCGAGGAACTGTGATCCCAAGACCGTGAAGTAAGTTCACGGATAAGAAAATTCAGTTCATGAATATACGAGACAAGATCACGGCAACCAGAACTTAGTTCACGGTCTGTTTTGGTTTTTGACAGCGGTGAGCACTTAGTTCATGGAAGTCAGATTTGTTTTCACAAAAATAGGAACCCGTGAAACATTTTCGGTAGCCTATTTTATAGATGTCGGAACACTTCTGATCGTAAAGCATCGAATAATATTTGAAAAGTTAATTATTTTTCACGAAAGATTATTCATTTTTCACGGCAACTTGAGTGAATTATCGTGATTTTGTGGACATTGCATCAACAACACACAATTCCGTTGTATTTTTACAGCAGCCAACTTTTTTTTTTTTTTTTTTTTTTTTTTTTTTTTTTTTTTTTTTTTTTTTTCTTTATCTTCTTTATTAGGAGCAGGGAAAAGCCCCTGGGAGTGGAATGTCCATTTGAATCCCTTCTCCCAAAGGCATAAAACCTCCTCTTCTTTTCAAAATACATTACAATGGCACTTCCAGTGAGAATTATATCTCTTTGAAGGAAGTGCATAAACTGTTACAATTTAATTTTAGAAAAATATATCAAATTCATTTGTGAGGTGACGATGACTGGTGGGAACGGTGGTGAAGGAATACGGCTGACGGGTTTTGCAATCTCTTCGGTTGGTAGATGAGCCCCTTTGGGACGCGCGTGTGGTCAGCATCTTACCTGGAAGAGCTGAACTATCCTCTCAGCCGACGGATGAGCGGACCATAGACGGTTGTCCAATAGTACATCGCAGTTGCAGCAATACGAAAGTCAATTTCGATGGTATTATACGCACGTTATGGAAGAGCTGGATTTTCCTCTAGGCCGGCGGAAGAGCGGCCCGTGGACGGTTGTCCGCAGCACGTCGCAATAGAGTAGCAGCAAGATGGATCTCGGCCGACGGATGAGCGGACCATGGACGGTTGTCCAACAGCGCAGCGCAATGGAGTTGCAGCATGATGGAAGCCAGTTTCGGTGGTAGTTTCAGCACATTGTGGAAGGCAGTGGCAATGTTTTTTCGCAAGTTCTGGAACAGTTTTTCGGTCTAATTAGGCGCGCAGCATCACTAACTTCGGCCAGACATATACCAGCTTCTTACCTGGAAGAGCTGAACTATCCTCTCGGCCGACGGATGAGCGGACCATGGACGGTTGTCCAACAGCACAGCGCAATGGAGTTCTAGCTTCGGTTGTACTTTTCGCACGTTGTGGAAGTCGGTAGCAGTGTTTTTTTTTGTAAGTTCTGGAAGAACTGAACTATCCTCTCGGCCGACGGATGAGCGGACCATGGACGGTTATCCAACAGCGCAGCGCAATGGAGTTGCAGCATGATGGAAGCCAGTTTCGGTGGTACTTTCAGCACATTGTGGAAGGCAGTGGCAATGTTGTTTCGCAAGTTCTGGAACAGTTTTTCGGTCTAATTAGGCGCGCAGCATCACTAACTTCGGCCAGACATATACCAGCTTCTTACCTGGAAGAGCTGAACTATCCTCTCGGCCGACGGATGAGCGGACCATGGACGGTTGTCCAACAGCACAGCGCAATGGAGTTCTAGCTTCGGTTGTACTTTTCGCACGTTGTGGAAGTCGGTAGCAGTGTTTTTTTTTTGTAAGTTCTGGAACAGTTTTTCGGCCTAATTAGGCGCGCAGCATCACCAACTTCGGCCAGACATATACCAGCTTCTTACCTGGAAGAGCTGAACTATCCTCTCGGCCGACGGATGAGCGGACCATGGACGGTTATCCAACAGCGCAGCGCAATGGAGTTGCAGCATGATGGAAGCCAGTTTCGGTGGTACTTTCAGCACATTGTGGAAGCCAGCGGCAATGTTTTTTCGCAAGTTCTGGAACAGTTTTTCGGTCTAATTAGGCGCGCAGCATCACTAACTTCGGCCAGACATATACCAGCTTCTTACCTGGAAGAGCTGAATTATCCTCTCGGCCGACGGATGAGCGGACCATGGACGGTTGTCCAACAGCACAGCGCAATGGAGTTGCAGCATGATGGAAGCCAGTTTCGGTGGTACTTTCAGCACTTTGTGGAAGCCAGTAGCAGTGTTTTCGCAAGCTCTGGAAGAGCTGCACTATCCTCTCGGCCGACGAACGAGCGAACTATGGACGGTTGTCCAGCAGCGCAGCGCAATGGAGTTCTAGCTTCGGTTGTACTTTTTGCACGTTGAAGAAGTCGGTAGCAGTGTTTTTTTGCAAGTTCTGGAACAGTTTTTCGGTCTAATTAGGCGCGCAGCATCACTAACTTCGGCCAGACATATACCAGCTTCTTACCTGGAAGAGCTGGACTATCCTCTCGGCCGACGGATGAGCGGACCATGGACGGTTGTCCAACAGCACAGCGCAATGGAGTTGCAGCATGATGGAAGCCAGTTTCGGTGGTACTTTCAGCACATTGTGGAAGCCAGTGGCAATGTTATTTCGCAAGTTCTGGAACAGTTTTTCGGTCTAATTAGGCGCGCAGCATCACTAACTTCGGCCAGACATATACCAGCTTCTTACCTGGAAGAGCTGAATTATCCTCTCGGCCGACGGATGAGCGGACCATGGACGGTTGTCCAACAGCGCAGCGCAATGGACTTCTAGCTTCGGTTGCACTTTTCGCACGTTGTGGAAGTCGGTAGCAGTGTTTTTTTTTTTTTTTTTTTTTTTTGAAAGTTCTGGAACAGTTTTTCGGTCTAATTAGGCGCGCAGCATCACCAACTTCGGCCAGACATATACCAGCATCTTACCTGGAAGAGCTGAACTATCCTCTCGGCCGACGGATGAGCGGACCATGGACGGTTGTCCAACAGCGCAGCACAATGGAGTTCTAGCTTCGGTTGTACTTTTCGCACGTTGTGGAAGTCGGTAGCAATGTTTTTTTTTTGCAAGTTCTGGAAGAGCTGAACTATCCTCTCGGCCGACGGATGAGCGGACCATGGACGGTTATCCAACAGCACAGCGCAATGGAGTTGCAGCATGATGGAAGCCAGTTTCGGTGGTACTTTCAGCACTTTGTGGAAGCCAGTAGCAGTGTTTTCGCAAGCTCTGGAAGAGCTGGACTATCCTCTCGGCCGACGAACGAGCGAACTATGGACGGTTGTCCAGCAGCGCAGCGCAATGGAGTTCTAGCTTCGGTTGTACTTTTTGCACGTTGAAGAAGTCGGTAGCAGTGTTTTTTGCAAGTTCTGGAACAGTTTTTCGGTCTAATTAGGCGCGCAGCATCACTAACTTCGGCCAGACATATACCAGCTTCTTACCTGGAAGAGCTGGACTATCCTCTCGGCCGACGGATGAGCGGACATGGACGGTTGTCCAACAGCGCAGCGCAATGGAGTTACAGCAAGATGGAAGCCAGTTTCGGTGGAACTTTCCGCACTTTGTGGAAGCCAGTAGCAGTGTTTTTTTCGCAAGTTCTGGAAAAGTTTTTCGACCTAATTAGGCGCGCAGCATCACTTACTTCGGCCAGACATATACCAGCTTCTTACCTGGAAGAGCTGGACTATCCTCTCGGCCGACGGATGAGCGGACCATAGATGGTTGTCCAACAGCGCATCACAATGGGGTTGCAGATACGGAATCTAATTTCGGTGATATCTTTCGCGCGTCCTGGTAGTCATTAGATGTGTTTTTTTTTTCTCCAGTTCTGGAAGAGCTGGAGTATTTCCTCGACCGACGGATGAGCGGAGTTGTTCAGATGTTGGGAAAAATTAGTTTACGTATCTGTGGACCTCGAGACGCATCAGGGATTTCACAGCAAGCTTGAATTTAATTGCGTTTCGCTCGAGTCTCAGGGCAACTGGTAATGAATTAAAACATTTCCTACTGAAGTATGACACCGATCTCTTGGCCATCTCTGTGTTAACGCGCGAGGTAACTAAATTTGCTGTGTCTCTTAGTAGGTATCTATGCGAAACACGTTCTATGCTCTGATTATGATGCGCTTCTTGGTTGAACATGTTATTGTGAATTTGCAGCAGACACTGTAGTTTTCGCAAGGCAAGTATTGGCAGTATGGACGGAGGGCAGTTTCTGAATAAATCCACGGTCGAGTGTAGTCTTGGTAACTTGAAAATGGCTTTCAGACAACGGTTTTGGAGCGTTTGCAACGGTTTCAATCGCGATTTTGCTGCAGCACCCCAGAGCGAAACAAGATATTGCAATTTGGATTGAACAAAGGCATGGTACATTGTCAACAGTGCTTTCTGTGGCAAAAACTTTCTAACCTTCCATAGTAATCCACACGTTGAGCTGACGGTTTTTTGCAGTGCATTAAGATGATCACTCCATGTAAGCGTAGAATCAATTATTAAACCAAGGTGCTTGAAACTGGTTACTTGTTCTATCGTAGTTGCTTGAACTGTTAAATCCAAGTGTGGCAAAATGTTCCGGCGGTGGGAGTGGAGTATCATGTATTTCGTCTTCGATAGATTCAAGGACAACAGGCTTTCATTGAAATAGTCCTGAAGCTTTATCAAGTCTTCCTTCATCTGACGCACGATGTCATTTGGATTGGTGCTTTTATACGACAGCGATGTATCATCCGCAAATAATCGTGGCTTCCCATGCAAGTTTAGATTCGGTAGATCGTTTACATATAGGAGAAATAATAGGGGTCCGAGGTTGCTACCTTGTGGAACACCCACCGTTACTCCGCGCTGAGAACTATTTGCTCCGTTTACATACACAAACTGACTTCTTCCGGTGAGATAACTACGTATCAAGTTATTTGGAGTTCCTCGAATTCCATAGTGATCTAATTTCTGGAGTAATATGTCATGGTCTATAGTGTCGAATGCCTTCTTTAAGTCAAGGTAGAGTACTCCAGTTAGCTTCCGAGAATCCATGGCATCATAGATTTCATCAACTAACTCACTGGTTGCAGTAAGTGTGCTGGAACCGGTCCTAAAACCGTATTGGTGACTGTACATGACGTTGTTTATTCGTAGGAAGCTTTGTAGTCTAGTTACGAGTAATTTCTCAATTAGTTTGCTCAGGACAGACAGTACAGATATTGGTCGGTAGTTGTTGATATCAGTTTTAGATCCTGATTTATGAATAGGCGTCACACGTGCAACCTTCAAACAATCAGGGAATACTCCCGTGCTAATAGCTTCGTTGAAGACGTCCCGAATCAATATTGAGAATGTCCGATGGTGATCCTTGACGAATTTTGCCGGTATTCCATCAGGACCACTGCTTTTTTTGGCGTCCATGTTTCTTATCTCGACCACGACCTCTTGCTCACTTGCCGGTCGTAAGAAGATTGAAGTGTTGAGAGGCGTAAGCGTATTATATTTGTTTATCTGTCGACGGCTGTTGATCGTTGAGGCAAGCTGGGGCCCAATAGTGCTGAAGAACTTGTTAAACGCATCCGCTACTGGGCGGCCGGTTGTTTGTTTATCGTCCAATATCAGCTTTATTTCTTCTGCGTCGCCGGTAGATCTTCCAAGGACTTTGTTTAGGTTACTCCAATTTTGTTTGTGGTTGTTGGAGCGAAATAGGTTACCGTAGTACTCTTTTTTACATTTATCTTTAACTTACCAATCACGTTAAGTCCTCGTAGTGGTAAATAGCAAACAAACCGCATTCTCGTATTTCTTTAGCGCTGAATTCACCTTTCTTCACAATAGCACTGCGATAATAGCTTATTTAATCAGTGTTTTTTACATATCTCGACAATATTATTTCCTTATTTTATGCAGTACACAGTGTTCACTCTTGGAACTTTTGTTTTTCCATTTTTTCTCAGGCAGCACCAAATGACAGATCGCATGAATGTTTTTCACAGAAACAGGAACAAATTCTTAAAAACCGTTCGTTGAGTTCCCGATAACGTGATTTAGTTTCTTGGTTTCCCAAGCGTTACTTATGGAGCAGTGTAGTTGAGTAGACATGAACTTCGTTCTCACATATTCCCAACAGACGGGCACTGCCAATCACGTTAACGGGAATTAAATCACAAAATCGAACCGGCAGTAGGTTCTGATGTTCGTTACTTATTGTTCACGTTTATCGCAGCGTGTAGGTATTTTAGTTAACGACTCACCCTTTAGGGGCATTCAGGTATTTTGGACAGACCGTTACGCGTATATATTTTGAACATTTGCGGCAAAATCAAATGGAAGTGTCCAAGATATTTTTGGAACAAAGCTTTTTCGATTCATTTTAGCGTCCAAAGCAACTGTGCAAAATTTGGGAGCGATTGGTTGCTTCCCCGTATTCCGCTTTGTGATTGAAATTTGTATGGAATTTAGTATGGGAAAACGTGCTTTTTTGCATTTTTCTCATAAATTGAAATTTTTCGTCTAAAACGATCTAACCATTGACGTTAAAGTATTGCCTAGGATATGCCGAGAAACTTTGTCGAAGACCGCAAAGTGATCCGACACTTGTGAAAAAAGTTATAACGTACAGATTGCCCAGTGGTGCTTAACATTTAACATGTAAAGGAATAACATCAATAATAAAATCTCAATTTTTGGCCTAAGTTACCAGGCGAATAACTTTTTTCACAAGCATCGGATCACTTTGCGGTCTTCGACAAAGTTTTTAGGCATATCCTAGGCTATACTTTAACGTCATCAGTTACATGATATTAAACAAAATAATTCAATTTATGAGTAAAATGCAAAAAAGTACGTTTTCCCATACTAACTTCCATACAAATTTCAATCGCAATGCGGAATACGGGGACGTAACCAATCACTCCCAAATTTTGCACAGTTGTTTTGGACGCTAATATAGGTTGAAAAAGCTTTGTTCCGGGTTGATTCGATCCAATTTAAAGTTTCTCCATACAACGTTGACCCACATATATACGCAACGGTTTGTCCAAATTATCTGAAACACCCTATCCTCTCTTCAAGCTTCCGACCCATTAACAGTCTCTTCAGCTGGCAAGCGTTGGATATTCAAGCGCATAGTTCCTATATTTTTTGTTATGTTTTGAACAAGCTAAATACCAACAAAATCCCCGAAAAAGAATAGGCGATAATCACGTGGGTTTTCAATTGGGATGAACTACATCGGACATAAAAGCCTTTTTGCGAAGTATTGTTTATCAGGAGTGTTATAGAGAAGTGTCAGCCTTTTTATAATATGAATTTTACCCATTTTACCAAAACAGTACTATGTCCACGCCATCAAGCAACATGTTAGGATCAGCATATCATGTTCAGAACCTGAAGCAAATAAAATGTGTAATCTAAATGAGATTAATTATTCTGTATGTAAGCAATAGTGTAAGCGAACGCCGTGAGACTGTAACACCTAGGATCACTCGCTCATTAACTTATGCAAATTTTTGTTCAGTAATTTGAGCTTGTCCATCATATTCGCGGCACTGATCGGTGTTGTTGAGATCAGCACCACGCCAGCCAGCTATCGCACCAATAGCGAAGGTGAGAAGGTGCTAATTGTCATTAATGCAAATACAGCACGCTTTACAACCAGCATCCAGACATCATCCCACAGTCGCAATCACCACCGTGGCGAAGGAACGATAAAGATGAATTTGCAAATTGATTCTTTAAATAAACACGCTTCACAATCCAGTTGGTTGTCTCGATGAGCTTACGGATGATACAGCAGACGAAGAGAGTAGTGTCAACGAAGATGATGACGATGATCAGTATCTGTTGACACTTCGTCGGCAAGCTGAGTAACAGAATGCTGATGGACAGTTTGCAATTGAAATTGAGAAATCGATTGCATATGCACAATGATTGATTTTGTTTATTTTCTGTTCGGGAAGCCACACCGTGGGATTATCTCGGTTGTTTGTGGCAGCAACGTGCTAATTAGGTATTGAATGTCCGGTGGGTGCAGTAAAGGTGATAACCATGGGAAACTCTTTGTGTTGGTGTTTGAAGTTATTTTCCTTCTTTCGGGGTCTAGAATTGTGTTGGGTCAACATTCCATCACATCATTTGAGGTAAAAGGATGATCAGTTTATTAATCACCATTCAGTAACTGCAAATGTTCTATAACATAACTTAAACAGTTGATTGCACTTTCTCGTGATTAAAACATAAAGGTCAGCTCAGAAGATTTACAAAAAAACTGAATGCAACAGCACTACTTTCCTTTTTATTGCCGTTTTCGTGTTTTAAACAACATAAGCATTTTCTGAATTACTTGAAATTCCATTTTGTTCTATGAAATAAGCAGGCTTTCACTTGTTGAGGGCCCGATCTGCCATACAAATAAACAAAAGAGTTCCCTTTTGTGGCAAACCACTTCTGTGATCGTAAATGCGTCAATTCCTGGACACCTATGCTTTCCTTTAAAACCGAAGCACCATAGGGGAGACTGAGGAGACTTGATCCCTGGGGAGACTTGTTCCCCCCATATTTGCTCGGAATCAAAAACATTTTTCTTCTAGCATATTTTTTCCAAAACTACTCCTGGACAAACGACTATGTTTTGACTATAAGTGGTTTCGATTGTACATTGCATTATTTTTTAACGGCTGATGGTTTGTTTTTAGTTCTTCAGAAATCTTTTAGGCGATTCCGAAAAACCTCAATAACTTTGTGAAAATTGAACCAAATCGTGTCAAAATTTCACAGTACATAGTTTGAATAAAATACTTTCAAACTTATTTATCCAAATCAGGCTGTTGTTAACACATTTTAATTAATTCAGCTTAGTATACACAACAGTGACATGGGGAGACTTGATCCCTCGAGGATTACACACACACATTATACATGTGAAAAATAAAATTCTATTCGAATGCCTCTATTTACTTGGAATTCTAGTCTATTCAACGATAAAATGTGCCAGATAATTATAACTTTAGTACAAACCAAGAAAAGGGGGATCAAGTCTCCCCATTTTGAAAATACGGCATATCCTTAGAAATATAAGGAAATCTTACAATTTCAAACACTCCATATTCATCGAAAATACAAGAAAACTCGGAAAGAAAATGAATAGGAAGACTCTGAGATTATTTTCCCTTTAAATAAACCATGTGCTCAAAGGGGGATCAAGTGTCACCCATTTTTGAAAAATGCATCATAAGACATGCCTTCATAAAAACACAGTTTTGAAAACATTAACAATAATTTAAAGGCCCTCTGTTATATATTAACTTGAAATAGATGTTTACCTGCCATTTTGTACGGAAATCGGATCTAGTTTTGTGTTTTTCTTAAAGTTTCAGGTAAATTAAGAAAAAGGGATCAAGTCTCACCAGTCTCCCCTAATCACTAATAACGAAATTATACGACTCGCTGATTTATGTCTTAATTTACATTTGTCCGGCGCATGCATTCATTTATGCACAGCGAGCCGCTATTTTAAATGTTAACATAATTTTGAGCAGCCTCTTTTCTTTGCCTCATCTACCACCTATTAGTCGGTTTGGGTTGTTTTTGTTTCTTGCGAAAATTCCTCCATTTAGATCGCGAAGCACAACACAACACGCAACCGCCTGTCAGCAGGAAAGGAAACCGGCAAGAACCTATAATCGCCTAGTTATGAACAGTTATAAATTTGGGCTTCGCGGCTCCACAATTCGGAGGCGCGGCCGGCTCTATCGACCGATTATTGGTTATGACGGTGCCGTGCTGACTCGAACGCCCATTTCCAAATAGTAATAACTGAATTATTCCATTACGGTTATTATGTTCTAACAAGGGCTCGTTTGGTGTTTGCCTATTGGACGTAAATCCTGGCCATTATCACACCGTTTGAAATCTGACTCCGGGCTCTAGGGTGGTGAACTCGTGTGAAGTAGTTTAAGGTTTGAAAACAGAACTGATTGGTACAAGAACTAGCCTAGTGGCTAATAAAATGACAACAGTAAACCATAATTTATTTTTATCGCCTCGCAAATGTCACAACATTTTCCGCTATACTTATCGATAGATTATTGAAACGGTGGCCAGCGGTGGGTGTCCGTTCGAGTAAGCATTACAACTGACGGTTAGCTCCCAAATGGCTCATGTGAATCAAGTCTTAACGATGCTGATGCTGATACCTCCATAGAAACTGGAACAATACCGTCAAGGCGCCATTCACCGTGTGCCTTTGAATATTTTTTCATTATTTCCATATTATGATTGAATGATATGACAATTTCCCTTCAATTTCAGTACAACACAAATGTATTGTTACCATGCCATAACGCTCATTAGACACATTTAAAAGTATCATTTTGACACTAAAGTGTGTTTACATGAAGCGGGTTTCCGGTCGTTCATTGCATTCATAGTGAAAAAACGAAAACTGCGCTAAGGTGATTTAAGCGATAAACTACATGTAGTATGTAACGTTTTTATTCCACACAAAAGCAATTAAATTCACATATCAGGTATGCAAAATACCATTACCGACGTAAGTTTAACAAGAAAGTACGATTACTCGTACTTTTTAATTGAAACAAAAAGGCACGGTAAATGGGTACCCTAAAAATCAATGGTCTCCATTCACCGTGCCCCATATTGTCCCATATATCTAGAACAAATCGAAAATTTGAACATTCGTTTTTCTAATACAATTTTGCAAGTTATAACTTGAAATGAATTCAAACGAAGAATATTCCCTTGGCTGGGTTGTTTTGATCATTTTTAAACAAAGAAGAATAAAATTTCTCACATGGTGAATGGGTCCCTACTACCACGGTGAATGGTGACCTACCATGGAATTAGGCGACCCTACTACCCTTTACTAATTGTACTAAATATATCACCAAATTTTGTGAAAAATTTTCTACTTCTGTTGATATTGCTTTAATTTTAACCTGCAATTAAAAGCGGCACCAACAATGTTTATAAGACTGGTGTCAAATGACAGCCCTTATTTGCCCCGAATCTTCTTAGATCCACGGTGAATGGTGCCTTGACGGTATATGTTCCGTAAACATTTTGAACTTGCAGCCAAGTTCCTACCTCATACTTCCACGGTTTAGTCGAATACAAAGACCGTCAACTTAGAGTTGTGTACTGACTGAAGCTTGATTGAGGAAGTACGAACCGAGTGTTTGTCCACCAAGGAGTTGTAGATAGCTCAAACAGCATCTATTCTGGCATCCCGAACTGAGTCTGAAATGCTGGATTGCGTCAATGCCTAAGTAGGCAATCCGTTTAACGTGATGTATTCAGTGCAACCTCCGTAAGGTAGCCTGCAGGAACCATTCAACTATCAAAAAAGCAAGAGTAAAGCAAACTGATTGATTCAATGGCAACTGACCGGGCACTTAGAATGAACTCGCACTTGTTCGGATCCTGGCTTGTAAACTGCAGAATGTTGGTTTGGATTTTACAGATGTAAAGCTGGATCATAATACACCAGCGTTGCGTTGACGCGTCCTTTTAATAGTTTGAAACTGAGTATCGCGGACTGACTCAATATGCTCTCTCAGCGGGAGCCAAACATTGAAGATAGAGGTTATGTTAAACCTTGTTGTACCTGTGTGCTTGATTGAAGAGTATTGTTATCTGGGTGCTGCGGATATAATCAAAACTGTTGTCACGATATCTCCATTGGCCGTTGGAAAGCGAGGAGAAGGATAAACATTGTTTTGAGCCAATTTTAGCTAATTTTGTAACAACTATCCATCCAAACTTCCATCGCGAATGAAAAATAATAAACTTTTAACACGAAAACAAAATTGGAATAATGGTGGATTGATCATGTTTACCATTTCCGAACAGCGTCGCGACGGCATGTTTGACAACTGTGCTGAGAGAGGTGTTTGCAAGAAAATTGAACGCTCGTGCGTGTTTACAAGCTGTGTGCCGGGAGTGTGTTGGTGTGTGTTGGCTAGCTTGAAAAATAAAACCGATACTATTCGCAGCACCTACACGGAGAAATCAAACTACCTAATTTTTGGGTCGATTTTACTCAAAGCTGAGTATATCGAATAAACTAGTTACCGTAAGGAAGCGTCCATAAATTACGTCACGCAAAAATTGCCTATTTTCAACCCCCCCTCCCCCTATGTCACACTTTTTGTATGAGACCTTTGACATTTTTGTATGGGTTGTCACACTTTACTGAACCCCCCCTCCCCCCTAAAAGCGTGACGTAATTTATGGACGTTCCCTAATCCGGGGTAACATTGATCAGAATATTCGGTCTTTCCTAAATAATTCTCTTGTTAAAGCAAATGTTACATGTTTTATATTTTTAAAACAAGTACTGGCCCTCTGATCATGTGTTAAGCTACTCGAAAAAGTATTGTAAAACTTTTAAACATGTTTAAAGAGGCTTTTTAATCTAATTTTTGATTTTGTTGATTTGGGGTAACATTGATCATGTCAGTGATCAATGTTCGTTTGAGTTGAAAATACCCTAACTTACTTAATTCCAGGTTGCTGATTTCGAATATGTTGTCCAAATTCTTACAAGTTATGTACTTTTTGAGTTATTTTAAGATTAAAATCCTCAAAACCGCGTATAACGCCTAAAGGTAGGCAATGGCTTAAAGAATTGCTAGCTTACTTTTAATAAATCGTATATTTTATTGCAAAAGAGCATTTTCATAAATGTTTCGTTCATCAAATCCAACTCTAGGATGTAATATTGAAGTAATACAGTGATTTCTATCCTCATACTGTAACCAGTATTCATGCCAAGCATGAATATTTGACAATGTATCTCATTGCTTTACGAAACACAGTTATGGAAAAATCGATTTATTTCAATGTTTATAATATTTAATTTTAAAGAATTATATGTCATTTAATAGGTAAATAACAGCAGATTACGATATACCATTCGACAGCAGAAACTGATTCAATGAAAAATGCTTGTTCGAACATTTCATGAGGTCGGTCAAGCCGATCAATGTTACCCCGCTGATCAATGATACCCCGTTTTACGGTACCCAAAATTAGGTTGTTTTCCCTCTTTCCCTCACCGATGTTGTCAAAAACAAACAGAGATGCATCTACCCAACGGGGGTCCTTGAGCCCAATAAGCCAATTTTGGGTAAATGCAGGTTTATTCAAATTTGGGTTGAATGAGGGGGGGTCTTGGGTTGAATTTACCTACTCTTAAGTAAATGTTTTTGCTGGAGGTGAAGGCAATTTACCTAGAGTGAGTTTAATCGATTTACTCAAATTTGGCTTATTGGGCCGAACTATGGGATTGCGTCAAAAAAACTCAATTTTGGGTAGTTTGGCGGCTCCGTGTAGGTTTGAAACACTTTTTGACCCCGGGAGTCGATCGCGTCGACCCAGAAGGCCCAAGTTGCTGGTCTAGGAATAAGCACTAAGCAGCTCCCGGGGTTGGCTCGCAAGGCCTTTTTTGACTCCCAGGTCCCAGGGCGATTTCAGATGGAGTGTGGTTTAGCTAACCCAAAATAGCTAATTACCTTAGTATCACTGTTTATTCGATTTTTAGTAAGG
Source organism: Aedes albopictus (assembly GCF_035046485.1). NCBI lineage: Eukaryota > Metazoa > Arthropoda > Insecta > Diptera > Culicidae > Aedes > Aedes albopictus. The sequence goes on along the minus strand of NC_085136.1, from coordinate 151,518,555 downwards.
TATCTCCAGAATATTCCTTCTGGGATCCCCGTAGGAGTTCCATCTTGAGTTCTTCCAGGAGCTACTTTTTTTTTGGATTCCACAAGGAGAACCCACCCCCCTCTCCTAAAGCTTGTAGAACCTTCAGGAATTTACTCAAGAATTTCTTCTGGGATTTCTCCAGGGATCACAGTGTGCGGCGCCCGAGTACGGATGCAAAAAAAAATCGTCCTCGTGTTTTCTCGCGTTATCCGTCATTTTTTTATAGTTTATCTAATGTGAAAATCTATTGAAGTGATATTTATTTGGCTGTGTATTGGAAAATCATTATTGAAAAAAGTGTCATTTGATGATGAAAAGTTGTGTTTGTTCTCATTTTCCGGGCAGCTGGGATCCGTCGAAGAGCTGCAGTTTGTTTGTGCGGGGCGGTTTGCGAAGAAAGTGAAGGGAGTGTATCTTCCGTCGCGCGTCCGGGTGTTAGAAAATTTGTCTGATCGTGAAAACTTCTGTGACACAAAGGGCGGTTGATTCTGGACTCCCGCTGCATAGTTGATGCATGTTTGCCAGTGGTCTTGAAGGAAATGTGCTGTTGTTCCGCAAATCCTTCCGATATAGAGAAACGAGATACATACGAAGAGTGCGCAAGATTCGCCCCGTTTTGATTTCGGATCTAATGACTCTCGGTAAGTTTCGAGTAAAATTTCGACCAAATAGTGCGTGTGATGTGGTCATTTCCTATTAACCTATTAACGTTAGGCCCTTGGACGTATGAAGAATCACTTCTCAAGCGGATCTACGGTTGGAATATTTAAATTCGGTGATAGCGTCTCACGCTTCTATTATTATTATGTGACTTTTCTCAACAATATTATTCATTTTATCTCGGAGCTAATAATCCAGTGGCATAATTCATACTTAATTCCAGACCATTCCCGCATCAAACTCCCAACTCCTTTCTATTTACGAGGGCGTCGGTGAGTCGCTGGCATCTCGATAAATAGATATCATCGCTACCCTACTATCCCTTCCCATCCACACAACGTGTTTCTTTTCGTTTCAGAGAGCGATCAATGGCGCTTAAGCCTAGGCTTGTTAGCCAGGACACATGGTCCAAATGCCTGTGCCTCATCCCTGAAGCAAAAAGGCCCATGGAGTGACAACATCTTTTAGCTACGTCACTCCCAACGTATGTGTTTAAATATACTAAACACCTACACTCACACCAACACATCTACATGATCTACCCAATTACACATACACAATCTTGTCGCAGCACTCCCTTATAGTGATTCCCAAATCAACCCATTCCAAATATCCAACTCCGTGACACCTATGGGGTGAGTCGCTGGCCTTTCGTAAAGTAGGTGTCATACCATCACATCCTTTCCTTTCCTCGTAACGGAGAAGATGGGCGTGGCCGGCAATGGAAGTTCTCATATCTTTTTTGCTTAAACATTTAATTGGATAGCTGTTCCTTCCCAAATAGCATTCCATAAGTATTTTTTTTTTTTTTTTCCTCCCCTGTTGGGGAAATTAAGCCACTGCGTCCAATAGGCTGAACTATTGTGGCATATTCCATAAGTAATTAGAATAGGAGTATTATTGCATACTGAAAGTTGTCATGTAATCTTTAATACTCCTATTCTAATTCCATAAGTAATTAGAATAGGAGTATTAAAGATTACATGACAACTTTCAGTATGCAATCTACGAATTACTCCGTTACCACGCAACGCAACGCAACGCAATTTCTTCTGGGATCTCTCCAGGGATTTCTTCAGAGGTTCCTCCAGGAGTTTCCTCGAAGATTCTACCTAGAAGAAACTTGGATTCTTCTATAAGTTTTTCTGGGATTCTCCTGATGTTTTTCAAAGAACCTTCTATCTTGGATTCCTCCAGGAGATGCTATTTGGACTCTTCAAGTGGTTGTTCATGACGTTGCTTCAGGAGTCCTTTTCTAAATTTCTCAAGAGATTTCTCATGGCATTTCTCCAGAAGTTCTTTTCGGATTCCTTTGGAAGTTTCTACTTAAATTTCTCCAGAAGTTTCTATTGAAATTCCTTCAGGAATTCTTGCTAATGATTCTTAAATAAATTTTCCCTGGATTTTCTAATGAAAGGGCTCTAAGAATTACTTTTGGGACTTCACCAGAAGTATTTCTGACATTCCTCTAGGAGTTCTTTCTAGGATACCAACAAAAAAGGTTGTTTATGGTTGCTCTACGAACTCTTTACAAAATTTCCTCAGGAACTCTTCCAAAATTCTTCCTAAAGTTTTTTGGAGATAGAAGTTCCCTTTGCGATTTATTCAGGAGTTCCCTCTGCGTTACCTTTTGATTTCCTCTGGGTTTTGTTGAGGGATTCCTTCAGAGATTCTTCTTGGAAATTAAATAGATTCACTTCTACAGACGATTACGAACATCATACGACCAGCCGGAAATTGTCCCGTCCCAAAGATAAGCAACATCGCACTTGGCACAGGTCGACGAAAACGGTAAAATATCAAACCTTTGACGATTGCAAGAACGATAAGTGTTATGTTTTGTCTCACGTCGCGTCATGTGAAGGCCGCGTCGTTTTGAAACCCTCCAGGAGTTTGTTCGAAGAGTCCACTAGCAATTTCTTCTGGGATTCTTCCAGGAGTTTTGCCGAGGTTCTTCTCTATAGGTTCGCCGTAACCATGCTAGTTCGAGAAACCGTGTAAACAGATTTGTTTGGGAAAATATTAAATTTAACACATGGGTATCCATTTTTTTTTGTAAAATTAGCTTACTCATCATTCAGCTATATCGTTGAGTCAGATGATGGTCATCTTATTTTAAGTTTGAAGCATTATTTTTGGCAAATCAAATCAGTTCGATCAATCAAGTCGATCAATTTCACCCGAAATCACGATATATTAAAATTTACATATTTGTAATACTGCAAGAGTTAATACTCAGCATAACTCCGTGATTACTATGTGGAGTTTATGTCACCGTCGAATGTTATATATTACGATTATTGATTATTTTCGGTGAAAACACACACTAAAACTCGATTATACATAACGTTTCGGCCTACTCAACTTCAGCCATCATCAGATCTGTAAAATTTATTGCGGTTTCATTAGTATTTTTACAAACATTTCTTACATTCACAATTTTCTTTGATACCCACATTTACTGCATCAATCGATCACCACCAGTGTGGTTGCAATACTAACCCCCCTTTCGCTGCTATGTGTTGTGTTCTGCTACTTCGTGTTGATCGTTTTCGGGGTCGTTCGTTTGTTGTTGGTGTGTGCGTGTGGTTCGGCTCCGAAGTTTGCACACTAGGCCGTTGTAAGCCGAGTCGATCCCTCCACATTCACGCTGCATGTTCACTGTTCGTGCTTCGCCTAGCAGCTTGATGTGGAAGGCCTCTGCTATCGTTCTGCTCGCCTGGTTTTCAATTTCAACAAAACGGAGATTTTGGAAAAAATCGAAAACCAGGCGAGCAGAACGATAGCAGAGGCCTTCCACATCAAGCTGCTAGGCGAAGCACGAACAGTGAACATGCAGCGCGAATGTGGAGGGATCGACTCGGCTTACAACGGCCTAGTGTGCAAACTTCGGAGCCGAACCACACGCACACACCAACAACAAACGAACGACCCCGAAAACGATCAACACGAAGTAGCAGAACACAACACATAGCAGCGAAAGGGGGGTTAGTATTGCAACCACACTGGTGGTGATCGATTGATGCAGTAAATGTGGGTATCAAAGAAAATTGTGAATGTAAGAAATGTTTGTAAAAATACTAATGAAACCGCAATAAATTTTACAGATCTGATGATGGCTGAAGTTGAGTAGGCCGAAACGTTATGTATAATCGAGTTTTAGTGTGTGTTTTCACCGAAAATAATCAATAATCGTAATATATAACTCCGTGATGTTTGAGCACATTAATTTTGCGTGCAAATATTGCGTGGTATCTGTTCATTTCGTATACAATCGCTGTCATAATCAAACCAGCATCTCGTCATAAACCAGATTGAATTCCCCCAAAAAACGTACTTCAGTCGCTCTGCTGTTGTTACTGCTGCTGCTGCCCCAGCATAAAACTGCTTTATGACTACTGCAAAATGTGTTTTCTGGGCAGTAATCCCATCTCCGGTTCTTCCAGTTTATGCCCAAGAGCGCCAAATAAAAACGTCCGGAAGGTGCCGAAAACGCTAATTTAATTGACCAACATTCTCCCGCTGCTGACGCTTTCCGGTCGAACAACTGGTTGCTCTTTGTTGACAACGTGACCGTAAAACGGGAACATTCATTGCCTGGAAAACAGCAATGAATAGGTATCATCGGCGGCGGTAGCGAAGCGCAGTGGACAGCAAACATGGTAAATCCTTGGGGCGGCTTAATTTTGGGCAATTTGGGAAGGATTTGGCAAACAAGTGATAAAATTCCTACACCATATTAGGATCCGGTATGATTATTACTATTGTTATTGGCTCAACATGTTGGCTGTGTATGCGTAGGCTCTTCTGCACTCTCCGATAAATAGCGCCAACAAGCTCGCCGCGGCTAATACTGGTGTAATGATTTGACGCAAAATATCAACTTACAAGGAGTGTAGAATTAGGTGATGTATTTTATTGTAATAAAAACAAATAAAAAACTTACTATGGAGCAGGGGTGCCAGATGATTTTTTGAAAAATCTGTATCACTCTTTTCAAAAATCTGAATCCTATTCAAAAATTGGTCGAAAAATCTGTATTCTATACAAAAATAAAATAGCCCATGTTGCTCAAAAATCTGTATTTCATATTCAACGAAATCTGTACGGATGCAGAAAAATCTGTATAATACAGATAAATCTGCATATATGGCATCCCTGCTATGGAGTTGTCCTCTGCGATAAAAAAAATAGGTAGCAGGTAAAAATGCGCCCACTGAGTGAGGTTTAGATTTACGAACCATTTGCATTGAGAAGTTCATGGTTGCTGGCACCCAAATTGTATCGCAACAAATATGTGCAATGTATCACGTACGCCGGGATAGAAAGGGTTCGTTGCGTGAATGCGGCCTTCCCAGTTTGCAATGACAAGCAGTGCCAATGATTGTCTAAACCTAGGGCGAGGGCGCAGACGTGTTAGATGTATACAGCTACTCTTGAATGTTGATAGCCAAGTTTATTGAAGTGGATTGAAATTATTGCTTAAACTAAAAATAGCCTCGAACTGTTGCTGGAGTAGCAAGGGCTGAATCCTCGATTAACGATAGTGAGCGAGTTGATGCTTACCGGTATAGTTTGTAGGGAGATTGGATGGTTCGCAGGCAGGATTGTTGATTGAAAAACTGAGTTTGAAAGTAATGGCAATGAATTATGCATTATGTCCTGGAGTTTATATCCCAATTTGAATGAAATATATTTTTAGTTTTGAGTGTGTCGAACAGTACTCAAGAATAGTTTTCGATATGCTGCCGAACTCCTTCCAGCAATCACTATTGCTGAGCGCTTCCTCTGCCAATGATAATTTAGCATGCGTGTGGCAGGCATGAAGATACTCGATGCACAAGGTAGTCAACCGAAAATCAGAACACCATAGGTATTTTGAAAAAAAAAAAAAGTTCAAATTCAGAATTATTAATTACAACGCACACTGATGACTTTACTACAGAGATTATTCCTATGTTGCATACTATCACCATCCCACTTTTCTCAACTCATCACACATCAAGTCATCATCCTTCGGGGCACAAAAGATCCATCATCACCGGGGTGGACAACAGCAGCACAGAAAGCCTCCCCAGCCAGCAGCCACACACAAAACCCTTGGCAACCACCGACGATGATGACGGCGAGGCGATGGTGATGCCACGGTTTAGCATCGTCCCAGCTTAGCGCACTGCACCTAGCATATTATTTTCGTTCCCCTTGAGCAGCTTTTGCTCAACCCGGGTGTTATTTATCATGCATTCATTAATTTATCACATCACTATTTACGCCGAAGTAATTTCGCATATTACGGAGATTTATCACGCCCCCGCCCTGGAGGAGGATGCATTTCGCATCCGTCGTCGTCGTCGTCGTCGTCTACTGGAAGCCGGCTCCAGCGTTGGCTTCCATCGGCGGCAGCAACCACATCAGCGCAGCAAGATTGAACTCTGTTGGACGGTCGTCGGTTGGGACGGTTTAAAAATACGGTATGCCCCCAAGAACAGAAGCGGGCCTTAGGGAAGGCTGAAAAATGTATACGTTGTGCCGTTTTTCGATGCGATACAATATGCATTAGCTTCAGCGCATGTATTGGCAAAAAATGCGGTTTTGATTTAAGACTCTAAGGTTACACGTGCACAGGGATTTTGTAATGGCAGCAAGTGTTGCAACTTTAGAGTTAGGCTGGTTCTAAAACTGTTGAATTTAACGATGCATTTGAAAAATAATCAATGGTAGGAATAGTTATCATCCAAGTAGCCCTCTGATATACATTTGACATATGCTTGCTTTGGCGAACGTCCATAAATAACATCACGCTTTGAGGGGGGATGGGGGTTCATCAAAGTGTGACGACCTACCGGGAACTTTAACCTCAGTACCTCATCGTACATAACATTTCATAAAACCTCCCATAACCCAGGATGGAACCTAGCGATTCCTTAGGATATATGGAAGCACTACCGACGCACCTCTGTGTTGTAAAATAGTAGTCGATTCTAGAAGTAACTTTCGGGAATCTTGTACAGGTACCCGGGTATCTTTAGACGAAATATGGACGCTATTGAATGAGTTCCTTACATCCAGACTCACTAATACAAGTAGCGAATCCTCCTCCACTTACGCTGGCGAGCTATTTCGGTGGTTGTAACCGAAAGGATAGCGTCTACGGTCGACATCTCCTTCCGGAAGCCGAACTGGTTGCTCGAGAGACCATTTACACCCTCGGTGTGCCTCAACATTCTATTGGGAATGATCTCTTCGAGCACCTTCTCCGACGTGTCGATCGACCATCTTGACCTGTACGACGACGGGGGATGCTCCCCCCGCTTTTGGCCATAGTACCAAGCTCTGCCGCTGTCAAACCTCTGGAAGTATTTCCCTCGTCCAGGCATTTCTGCATAGCAGACCTGAATATCCGGGAGCCTCTGCAATAGCTACTGTTAAGACCAGGTTTTACAGCGGACCTGGTGTGATGGTTAAAGCAGATGACTATCACACTGAGGACCTTGGATCGAATCCCACTCCCGAAAAACCCTCAAACTATGGGTTCGCATCGCACGCACGCGAGACCACCGCCACCAGGTCATCGCCATGCAACCCAAGTAGGTTTCGCTTCCTAAATACTTCTTCGTCGAAGTATGCTGTCTTTCACCTGCGAGGGCTTGGCCTTGACCTAGCCATCACTTCCTCTACCCGCTGCCTGCTGTTATTGTAGACGATACTGTAGTGAATCGCCAGGTGATTGCTGTGAGCGTAGCTATCGCCTACTCTACAGTGCGAACTACTTATTAGACCAGGACTTCAAAAAGTAGCGTCAATAATCGACTCCGCAACGTTCCGACTAAAGGTACTCTTGGTACCGACATTAGCCAGGTCGACTGCCTGCATGGCCAGTGTCTCTAGCAGTATCTGATCACGCCTGGTTCATGATCACGGCCCAGGCATCAAAGTCACCCGCTATTACCACCGGCCCTCGCTCTGTCAGCACGGTCGTCTGCGCGAACTGCTCGATCGGCCACCGCGGAGGCACATAACAAAAGAAAACCCGTTTACTTTGGCGACCACGAAGCCCTCATAGGTAGTAGGCACAAACTCCTGGACGGGGTATTTACCCGTCGAAAATATCGTCGCCATTTTTCTGGACCCATCCGCGACCCAATTGCCGTTGCCGGCGGATACTCGGTATGGGTACACACTTCAAAATTCTTAATTTTGATGGAGACGTAATAGAGGAAATTGACGTGATTGAACATGACATAAACAAACATATGATTTATTTTTACGTCTTTGAACACGTGAGCACAAAAACAATCATTGCCAATCTCGTTTAAGATATGTTTGACATAATTTTAAACATGTGCCAGTAGCTTTGGAACATTCCACTTATTTTTGAGTTTCATGTGCCAAAATTTTACATGAATCATAACGCAAACCAACCAGGCTGCGTTTGTTTACAATTAAACTTCAAACGACGTCGTGGCTGTGATTTTGGTAACCTGTATCCGCGTTATATTTGTGTTATGTAATAAGTATTTTTAAATATATTTGTGCAGTGTTTAAGTGAAAAAATAAGCAAAGAGGGCGGCATGCAGTGGCTATGTGTGAAGATACGGTTTGTACGGACCCAGCGGGAGAGAAGTGAACGTTACTGTGTGGCAGGAAGAGAACTTTCGGGTCAGGTGTTTGGTCTGGGATAGTTAAAAACTGCGAATTGTAATTAAGCTTTTATACACAAAGTGATGGAATTTAAATAAAATATATTGATATAAGATACCATGTCTTTATTACACTTTACACAGAGAAAACCTGGGGAGTAGAGCTTGATAAACAAATGGGGGAATTGAGGTTATGTTACTGCCAGAAAGTACATGCAGTAAAATTACAAACAAGCTTGAATCAGTCTCTTGTAAAAATAAGATCAAACATAATTTTGTTGATGATTAACCTGGGCTTGTTAGGGGAATATCTGTAAATAAAAGAAAATCGGGTTAAGTACGGTTCCTTTGAATTCCACTAAGAATTTGCATCCTTTGACAGATACGTATTTCGACCTCAACTGTAAGGTCGTCTTCAGTGTCTTGTACTTGACTCGACTTCGAGTCAAGTACAAGACACTGAAGACGACCTTACAGTTGAGGTCGAAATACGTATCTGTCAAAGGATGCAAATTCTTAGTGGAATTCAAAGGAACCGTACTTAACCCGATTTTCATAATTTTGTGTCATTTAGCTCGCTGCAATATGTCGGAGTAAAATGACACAAGATTAGGGTAGGTAATCAAAATTTGAACCAAATTGCGGCTTTCTGAGGCAGTGCAAATTTTAAGTGATTTTTTCTCTCACATGGAAATAATTTACTGCGGCAATATTGTATGTACATGAAAGCCAAGGATATAAGCTTTCTGTTAAATGGTAAAAAGTTTGTATTTGCACCGAATTTCATTGAAATATTCGATTTTTCATCAACAATGATTTTAATCTTAATTTGAACCATCGTAATCATAATTTGAACCAATTTTAATCTTAATTTGAACTACTGGCGGCAGCAGCTCGAGCAACTCACAAAACAGCCAATTCCAAGCTGAGCAACTAAAAATCACATGGATCCGCTAATTCTCATACCTATTTTTCAGTAGGCAGAGGAATCTCAGCTCAGAATGTTCGAAATTCCTCAGGAATTTGGAAACTAAATTTGGAATTTTTCATCCCCCACGAGTAAACAAAGCAACCACTAGCGCAATCTTCAGGTCAACACTAGAAGCTCACCCCCGTTTACTAGTTCAAATTTAGATTACAAATGGTTCAACTTAAGATAACATTCTCCAGGTAAAAATCACTTAAATTTGATAATTTTATGACAAATAATGCGGAATATCATTCGGTTGGTCGATTCTACGATAAATAAGCTTTCATTTGACGTGTTCACATATTGCGTGTGATACAATGCATTAGCTGTACGAGTGCACCGAAAATGTGCATTCTCTGGGGGGAAATGAGTGAAATCACAGCGATTTTTCAATTGCCTGTTTTTCATGACAAAAACGCTTTTTTTAATGCTTTTAAAATCCATGTTATCAGGTTATATTACGGAAAGTTGTTTAACATCTTTTTCGGGACAATATTTGCTTAAAAAGTACGTCGTTTTAATGGATTTCGAAATGGTTCAAATTAAGATTACAATTTGACTAGTTCAAAGTTTGATTTCTTACCCTACATGAGTTTTTCGAAGTGTGTACGCTATGATGGTTATATCCGTCCCCAGTCAGAAACTGCCTGACGAAGCAGATGCTGAGCCGCGTTATGCCGCGTGGTTCAGTGGAATGTCAGATGATCTACGCACCAGCCTACCCTAATCCTCTCTTCTTGAATGGACTTTTTTATGTCCGCCACAGGTAGCTGAACCAAGCCTACCTGTGTTTCTGCCGGATCCATCCGTAGTCTAACGGCTGCGGCGGTCGCCTTCACCTCACGCTGTTGCCGTAGTTCCGTGACGAAATCTTCCACTTCGGTAACCTCGTCTAGGTTTTCCGCATTCAGAGTCGTTTCTTGTGTGAAAGCCCTCAGCTCCACTTCTTCGCCAAGGACCTTTTCCGCCAAACCTTTGTAGGCGGCCCCCTTGCGCTGCTTATCGCGCTTTAGCTCCAGGATCATCTTGCCCTTACGAGTACGTCTGATAAAGCACACGTCGCGTCGGCTCCCAGATCCATGAGTTTGGTGTCGCTTCGCATCGCCTTCAAGACGTCCGAGTACTTCGACTGTTCGGTCATGATGACGAGCCCGTCGCTTTTCTCGCGTTTGGTACCTACTTTTTTAACACCTTCTCGGTTTGGCGTCCCTCAATTCCTCGACCTGCGGCTTTTTCCTTGTTTTCTTCCACTCTACACCGTCCTTCGTCCAAAGGGTTTCTCCCCTTCGTTTGCCATGCTCTGAGGTTGCTGAGGGCCTAACAACGGTCCCAACTCCCTGTTCCCTTCCATCCGGGATAGGTCCAGCTTTTTCAGGCCCACTCTTCCCAGTTTTCCAGGACGCCTGGCTGGGATTCGATTTGCCGGCATTACTGCTGACCTTCGAGGTTATTATACTTCTAGCCTTGCGGGCACCGCCAGACAGCTTTTCACTAGACGGCTGCCTCACCCGCTTCTGCGAGTGTTTATAACACACACCTTTTGGATTACCTGCGAAAGCGAAGGCCTCCGTCTGGGTAGACTTTGTTACTCGGGGTCAGATCATCCCTGGGTACTGCCCTGGATGCCACCTTGTCAGAGCCCAAGCTCTTATGCACTCAGGGTCGGCGGCTTACAGCTATTCAAAAGATCTTTCCTTCGTTAAAAACTCTCTAGACCAGAAGTTATCTTGAAATCATTTATTTTATAAACTTACATGCATGTGTATGTGGGTGTCGTGTAACGTTGGGCCGGCCTGATGGAGTTGATGAAAGGATGCTGCCTAGTAGAGGGGGGGGGGGGGGCTTCCTTCTGGAGGCGGGAACGGTTGTTTCGACCTAGTCCCACTATCGATCGTATCTATGTTCGGATAGAGCGATTTCCTAGGTTTTCCGCGTGCTTGAAAGGTTACAGGGACAGCAAATGGTTCCACTGCCCTCCTAAATTGAACGGCCGAGCTTGGGTTCATCAATCGGGCTTGATCATCCAACTGTAGGTGTCTGCTCCTGTCTCTTCGTAGTCCCACGGGCTGCTGATATGGATCGGAACGGGTAAAGGGCGCCACTTCGGCGATGAACACCTCAACCGGATTACCGAACAGGCAATTCGGCGACTGTCGATATAGGATCGAAATTGTATTCGTCTTTGGCAGTTTCCACTTATTTAGCCACTGTACTCTGCACTTTGAAAAATTGCAATTTTCGTTTCAACGTGCGCTGAACCGTTTCACGAGGTAAAGTGGAATAGACTTCTCGCCTGTTGCCTTCCTTTTTTCAATATTCTCTGCGTTGTTTCCTCGGTATTGTCCCATTTCTTTCCGATAGTCCTTTTTGAAACCTGTGGCAACTCATTTTGCTGTACGAACTCCATACGAGGGGTGTTGTGTAGGGTGAATGAGTGTTTTACAAATTATGTTCCTATTTGGTTCTTAGCGTAGTATATTTAAAATGACGGCTTGAGTGTGCCATGCTTAATTAGGGTTTTCTAATTCTAATTAGGTTTAGAATAACATATACACTCCCGTGCAAAAGTTTGGGGTCACCCTCTCGAAAACATGGAAATGTTTTTCGGTCATACCTCAGTCATCTTTCATTTAATCCACTCGTTCTTATAACCTTTCGAAAGATAAAGAGTTAGATTTGATTCGTAGGTACTTTTCACAAATTTCTTATGAAATTTTAAGTATGAAAAGTTTACCTAAACTTACATGTTTTTCCTAAATCTGTACGAAATATTGTTTTCCGTGTAGTTCAAAATTGGGTCGACCAAATTTCAAAACTAAAGCTGCATTAGAACCCCATTTCTATCCTCTTTGAGAGCCATTCATTAGAGTTTAGCGAAAAAATTCATAACATAATTCAAATGATCGAGTTAGGTTTACAAGTCACCGTGCAAAAGTTTGGGGTCACCCCTTAGTATGCTGCATCGTGCAAAAGTTTTGGGTCACCTTCCAAATGAAGTCTGAGTCGGATTTTTATTCAAATCGTCATTGTTTTTGGTGCAACTCCAATTCCTTCTTTGATATTTGAATGGCAAGACACACAAATGGTTATGAAATGTTCATAAACTAAGTTCTAGACTAATTTAAGGTAGAAAACGGTATGTAAAATCCATACTAAACCAGCTAAGTTCGTTATATAAAGTGCGAAAGAGGATGGAAGTGAGATAAAAATGACTAATTCGTGAATTCTACCCTATATATCTGTAAGTGTTATAACCACAAACATACCATTACCCTAAAATCCATAAGTTTGAGCAATGTTACATATTTTATTTTAATAAATATGCCATATCAAAAAATTATCCCTTTGCTTTGCACCAAAACCCAAAATCTCGAATGTAATAGTACATTCCGAGAAATGTCATTCGTTGTTATGGATTTAGGGGTAATGGTATATTTGTGGTTTTAACACTTACTGTTATATAGGGTAGAGTTCACGAATTAGTCATTTTTATCTCACTTCTATCCTCTTTCGCACTTTATATAACGAACATAGCTGATTTAGTATGGATTTTATTTACCGTTTCTACCTTAAATTAGTCTAGAACTTACTTTATGAACATTTCATAACCATTTTTGTGTCTTGCCATTCAAATATCAAAGAAGGAATTGGAGTTGCACCAAAAATAATGACGATTTGAATAAAAATCCGACTCAGACTTCATTTGGAAGGTGACCCCAAACTTTTGCACGGTGACTTGTAAACCTAACTCGATCATTTAAATTATGTTATGCATTTTTCCGCTAAAATCTAATGAATGGCTCTCAAAGAGGATAGAAATAGGGTTCTAATGCAACTTTAGTTTTGAAATTTGGTCGACCCAATTTTGAACTACACGGAAAACAATATTTCGTACAGATTTAGGAAAAACATGTAAGTTTAGGTAAACTTTTCATACTAAAAATTTCATATGAAATTTGTGAAAAGTACCTACGAATCAAATCTAACTCTTTATCTTTCGAAAGGTTATAAGAACGAGTGGATTAAATGAAAGATGACTGAGATATGATCGAAAAACATTTCCATGTTTTTGAGGGGGTGACCCCAAACTTTTGCACGGGACACGGTGTCAAAATTTCGATTATTATCGAACATTCATGTACCTCGGATTTTTCTTCGAAAATGATTAGTATTTGGGCTATATATTCATAATCGGAAAACTAGAAAATATTTCATTGGCGAAAATTTTTCCATGCATTTTGTATGGGACCTTTTTTGGGCTAAAATAGTATTTATTGATTTTTAGTATGGAAAATAGCCAAAAACTCAGCTAACTCAAATTTTCCCTGATAGAATATTTTCAAATTTCGCATTTATACATTATAGCCGAAATTCTAACATTCTATGAAGAAAAATCCGAGGTACATGAAAGTTTGATAATAATCAAAATTTTGACACCGTGCGGGAGTGTACATAAACAAGGATCAACATATATACATTTAACTGTACAAACAAGGATTTTTTTTTTGTTCCAACAGTAACAACTTCGTAACCTTTTCTTTCGCAGGTTCCGCCGGTGCTGCAGTCTTCAAGAATCTCACGTAATCCGTTTTCAGGTCCTTACTAATATTGGATTTCGTGGACGCAAAGTCGATGATCTTGCCAAGGTGCTGCTCAGCCACCGCGATTGCGGGCAGTCCTTCACTCTTCTGGCTGATGGCCCTCAAAACCACGCTCCGTCCAATATCTCCACCGACTGGCTTGCCGGGGCATGGATCGGAGCTACCACGGTGGAGCTATGGCGCAGCTTCCCGCATTTGCGTCCTTGCTTCTCCTTAACGGAGACCTTCTTGCGGGTTAGGACCCGGAACTGTAATCCTTGCTGCCCAAGGGGCAAAACATTCCTTGTGGTTTTTGTCACGCTTGAGGAGGACCTACAAATGTTCGGCCTTTTCAGGGTCACCCTTCCCAGCCCATCCTTTCCGGTATCCTAGACCGGGGTCCAATTTGCCGGCATTATTGCCTTCTACTCTCGTGGCCATCAACCTCCTGGCTTTGAGAGAGCCGTCTGGTAGCCTCTTTTCTGACGGCTGCCTAGCAATTGCTTGTCGTACGCAATCACGTCTGGTGCACACTTTGGACTTCTCGCAAATGTGAAGGCCTCCGTCTGGGCAAACTTCGGCACCTTCAGCTTCACGGGCTCTGTTGCTGCCGCAGGTGCCATGAGTTTATCACAGTCCTACGTGGCTGCTATTGCCCACGTTTCAGGCGGTTCCAGAAAAAGAATCAAGACGTTTCAGACTGTTTACCGTTGTAGATCCGATGACTTATACTCAAGGGAGCTCTTATAAATTCTTAAACAAACATTGAACTTTCCACTTGTCAGCCGACTGTATGTATTGTAAAATGTCTCTAAAAGCACTAAATGTAAGTAGCTGACCAAGTTTAAATGAGATCGATGATTCAGAAAGAAAAGGCTTGCAATAAATTTGTTTTACATTTCTACCAGATATTGCAATATCCATGGATGGATCAGTCAATTATAGTTGAAAAAAATCCTTGCATATAAAAATCCCTCAATTATGTTACTTTGAGAGCCGTATGCACCAAAGATCTTCACTAGTGTTAAGAGTAACCACCGTACTCTGGCTTGCCCCTACCTTGTTCTGCTCCAATGAGCGTAATGATGTTTTGCCCCTACTTATATCTACTTCTTTGTTCCAATTGAAATCAAAACAACTGTAAATAGTACGAACACGTTTATTAAGTAAAGTTATCTTTTTCTCAAAGTTAATTGCGGTTTTCCGGAAGTTATTTCCTACTGGCCTATCCGAAACCACTTCAGGTTGTGGGCCCCGGTCGCGCTTTTATCGAAAAGTAATCGGGAGTGTCGTTTTTCGCGTATTCGGTATGGAGGTGGAAAAGTTTGATCGTGTGATGCTGCCGCTGTTCGATGGCTCGAACTTTGCTGCCTGGAAGTTCCGGATGCTGATACTCCTGGAAGAGCACGAGCTCGAGGAGTGTATCCAGACGTATGCAGCGGAAGTGGAGGAGCTGATCGTCCAGGAGGGCGACACGAACGAGGAGAAGGCCGCGAAAGCGAAGAAGATGGAGAAACGTATGAAGAAGGACCGCCGATGTAAGTCCGTGCTGGTGTCGAGGATCCACGATACGCAGCTCGAATACATCCAGGGCAAGCAGTTTCCCAAAGATATCTGGGACGCCCTGCATCGCGTTTTCGAGCGTCGCAGCATTGCAAGCCGGATGCACTTGAAGCGGGAGATGCTGCAGCCAGGGCACACAATTTTCGAGCAGACGAGTTGAAGTTCACCGTGCGGCAATTTTCATTCACTTGCCTGCATATTCATATTCAGCTGCTCGATACTCGTTTGTCAACTGAATGAAAGTCAATGAATATTTGTAAACATCTTACAAAGTGTTGAATTGTTGATAAAATATTAACGTTTCGATTACATTTAACGGTGCTTTACACAGATCTGATTTGATTGTTATGGAGTGTTTTTGGAAGGAATCGTAGCCATAAACGTAGGTAATTATGAAGATGTTTCTCGATCGGCTCCATATTCAATGACTACGAATTGACTGACTGTGTGAAGAGGGAGAGCGAAAATGAATTCGTTTGTTTTGAATATTCAGTGCAGAATCATTCAAATTCGTACTGTTTTCAGTCAATGACTATGAAAATTTTGCACCCTGGCTGCAGCTGCGTTTCGAAGGAGGAAATTTGCAGCAACTCTTTCTTCGCTTCGATAAGCTGGTGCGTGAGTATCGGTCGACTGGCACTGTTCTGGAGGATTTGGACGTGGTTTGCCATCTACTATTGACGCTTGGCCCTGCGTATTCCGGAGTCGTGACGGCACTCGAGACGATGCCGGAAGAGAACCTATCGCTCGAGTTCGTGAAATGCCGACTGCTGGATGAGGAAACCAAGCGCCGGGGAATGGAACCGTCACCCTCGCCCGTCGGAGAAGCTGCTTTTTCCGGATCGAAGCAGGTGAAGAAGAAGAGGTTGACTTGCTTCCACTGTAAGAAGGACGGTCACAAGCAAGTGGATTGCCCGGATCGGAAGAAGCAAGGTAGCCAGAGGGGATACCAGAAATCGAAGGCGAACGTGGCTGAAGCGGATGCAGGCAAAGGAATCTGTTTCGTCGGGGTCAGTGGTGGCTTGCAGCTGCCGGAAGACCAGCGGACCCGATGGTACATCGATTCCGGCGCTACGGTCCATCTAGTGCGGGACAAAGACGGTGAGACAATAGTGGCCGAATACGCCGGCACCGTGGAAGTAATTTCGGTAGTGGACGGTAAGCAAATCGATTGCACGATCGAAGATGCATTGTATGTGCCAAAGTTGCTTTGCAACTTGTTTTCCGTGATGAAGGTGGAGAAAGCCGGAATGCGTGTCGTTTTCGAGTCCGGGAAAGCGAAAGTTTATAGCGGGTCCGAAATCGTCGCGAGTGCATCTCGTCGAGAGAAACTGTATGAACTCGATTTCTATTCGACCAGACAAAGTGCGGGTGATGCCATGTTGTCGTGCGGTCGTATTCGAAAAAGTTCCGAGTTGTGGCACCGCCGTTTCGGCCACCTAAACGAGAACAGTTTGAAGCAACTAATGCACAGCGAAATGGTGTCGGGAATGAAGATGGACTGCGTGAGTGACAGTGACCGAGATGTGATCGTTTGCGAATCATGCGTCGTCGGGAAACAGTTTTCTTCGTCGGTCGATAAACGTGCGTCGCGTGTGCTCGAACTCGTACACACGGACGTGTGTGGCCCCGTGACACCGGCCGGGCTGTCGGGAGTGCGATATTTCGTCACGTTCACGGACGACTGGAGCCACTTCACAGTCGTATATCTGATGCAGTCTAAGGACCAGGTGATGGACTACTTCGAGGAGTACGAGGCCTGGGTCACTGCGAAATTCGGACAGAAGATTTCCCGGCTCCGGTGCGACAACGGAGGGGAATATAAAAACAAGCGATTTTTGAGGTTCTGCAGGAGTAAGGGAGTGCAAGTCGAATGGACCGTCCCGTATACTCCCCAGCAGAATGGGCTGAGTGAACGACTGATTCGGACGCTCGTCGAGAAAGCCAGGGCGATGATGGAGGACTCTGGAATAGACAAGCGTTTCTGGGGACAGGCTGTGCTGACCGCAGCTTTTCTCACCAATCGTAGTCCGACGAGTGCGCTGAGCACGAAGCAAACTCCGTATGAGCGCTGGGAGTCCCGGAAGCCAAACGTATCGAACGTGAGAGTTTTTGGCTGTAAAGTGTTCGTCCATGTTCCGGATGAACTGCGGCGGAAACTGGACTCTAAAGCCTGGAGCGGAATCTTTCTGGGGTACAGCCACAACGGATACAGAGTGTGGAATCCAGTGAAAAGGCAGATTGTCGTCGCGCGGGATGATGACTTCGTAGAAGAGAGGACCTTGCCTGTGAAGAAGAGCCTACCTGTGGAGCAAGTGATTCGCGTTCCTGTCAACGAAGAAGAGGAAGAAGCAGCTGGTGATGAACTGGAGGTACCGGAAGAAGAACAATCGGACGGCGAATTTGAAAGCTTCGAAGAGGAAGAAAGACCCGTGGAGCATGAAGTAGAGGAGGCGGCTGGCGGAAGACCACAGCGGAACCGGTCGGCGCCGGCATGGCATAAAGATTTCGAGATGGAGTACGCCAGTTTCGCCCTCAGTGCAGTCAACTACGTCGACGAGATTCCAGGAACCATCGCTGAGCTACAGAAGCGCGATGACTGGAATGAGTGGAAGGCTGCGATCGAGGACGAGATGAATTCTCTACAGCAGAACAACACCTGGAGACTCGTGAAGAAACCGGAGGGACGCTCGGTGGTGTCGTGCAAGTGGGTGTTCAGGATGAAGCATGGCGGTGCCGGAAGGCCGGCGAAATACAAAGCACGGCTGGTAGCGAGAGGATTCAGCCAAAGAAAGGGCTTCGATTACACTGAAACCTACTCTCCCGTAGCGAAGATGGACACCTTGCGGACAATGCTGGAGGTGGCGAATCAGAGTGGAATGCACGTCCATCAAATGGACGTGAAGACCGCGTTCTTGAACGGCGAGCTGTCAGAGGAGATCTATATGGCTCAACCAGACGGGTTTGAGCAGGGGCGAGGACTTGTCTGCCGGCTGAACGGGCCCTATACGGGCTAAAGCAAGCTTCTCGGGCTTGGAACGACAAGTTTCATCGATTCGTGAAGAAGTTGGGCTTCGTGCGCAGTGACAACGACCAGTGCCTGTACACACTCGGATCCGGAAAGGAGCAGGTCATACTGGTGCTGTACGTTGATGACGTATTAATCGCAAGTCCGTCACTGAAGGTGCTGCAGGAAGTGAAGCGGAAACTGTCGGAGCAGTTCGAGATGACCGACTCCGGCGAGGTGAGACAGTTCCTGGGTATGACGGTTGAACGGGACTTCGAAGCAGGCGTCATGAGAATCAGCCAGCGAGACTACCTGGAAGGATTGCTCAGGCGCTTCAACATGAGCGAATGCAAACCGAGGTCAACGCCGATGGAGAACCGGCTGAAGCTGGGAAGAGTGGACGAGAAGCAGTGAACCGACAAGCCGTATCGGGAGCTCGTCGGCTGCCTTATGTATGCGTCGCTTACTACAAGACCGGATCTGTCGGCGGCCGTCAATTATTTCAGCCAGTTTCAAGCGTGCCCTAGCGATGAACACTGGAGCTACTTGAAACAGATTCTCAGGTACGTGAAAGGGACTCTGGATATTGGGCTCGTCTATCAAAAGAAGAAGGACGCTACCCTACTGGAAGCGTTTTCTGATGCCGATTGGGCCAACAGTAGCGTGGACAGGCGATCTGTTAGCGAATGTGTGTGCAAGGTGCATGGGTGCACCGTGAGTTGGACGACCAGGGAGCAACAAACCGTTGCATTATCGTCCACTGAAGCAGAACTAGCTGCCCTCTGCTTGGGCATCTGCCATGTCATCTGGATGAGGAGGCTGTTGTGCGATATGGGAAGAAAGACCAACCAAGCAATACCAATTTTCGAGGACAACCAATCCACGATTCGTATAACCGAGGACTCGAAGGATTACAGTCGGTTGAAGCACGAGGACACGAAGTTCCACTTTGTACGCGATCTTGTGCAGCGTGGAGAGATTGGGGATGGTAACATAAGGCTGAATTTCAAAAGGCTAAATGCACATAAGGCTGAATACAAAAGGCTGAAACTATGGATATGTAACAAAAGGCTGAAATTACAAAGGCTGAAATTACAAAAGGCTGAAATAACAAAAGGCTGAAAACATGGCAAATTCCAAAACTTGAAATATGCATAATAATGAACTCTATAGAATCTGAGCTGAGGGTTTAATGATTTAAAAGATGGTATTACACAAGGTATTATATTTTCCGGAATACTATTCCCCGGAGAGGCATTTGCCGAAACGTCGTTCCCATTGGTGCTGTGTCATTCTGCCGAAGGATATCAGGCCTCAAATGCCACTAAGGCGAATGGGTTATAATGATTTTAATGCAAAGAAGCTTTACTAGGCAGCCTAGTTGAATGGTTGAATTAGGATCTATGCATTTACCTCGAAAGAACAGCCTTTCTAAAAAAGTGGGAAAAATCTGATGGAAGAGTAAGTATTGTGGCCGCAAATAGTACAGTATAACGACCAAGCGGAAAGGTTTGATGATAATATCTGCATACTAATAACTCTCCCGTGAGTGATTTTTCCTTCTTTTAAAAATAGGCTGTTCTTTTGAGGTATTTGAATATATTCAGTGTTGGCATTCTTACCAATGTGTAAAATGCAGCGAGCTTCTGCGTGCGCATATTCCTTAAAAACGATTTATCGGAGATTTCCCCTTCTTTTGAACATAGGCTGTTCCTACTGTGTTTGAATGTTATAGCTGCATCTTTTTGCCTTTCTCGTACACCAAGGTGTACCGAAAGGCTATATGTTCACTCCAAAAACGAAAATTTGATAGAGCCTCCGGAGGGGTCAAGTGTTATATACCAATCGACTCAGCTCGACGAGTTGAGATGATGTCTGTGTGTGTGTATGTGTGTGTGTGTGTATGTATGTGTGTGCGTATGTGTGTGTGTGTGTGTACAAAAAAGGTCACCTAACTTTTAGATAGTAAACATCAACCGATTTTAACGACCGACGGTTCATTCGACGCGGAATCTGGTCCCATTGTTTCCTATTGAAAATGGTTCGGATCGGTCCAGCCGTTCCGGAGTTATGGCCATTTAGGTGTTCCGGATCGGTACCCCAGGAAGGGGCCAGATATGAAAATGCAACAAACCCTTGCATGCGACCCATCAAACCACGGCATTTTCGATTATCTGATGAACGGGAAGTGGGAAAATAGTCTCAGACTATATCTGAACCGGTAGTGTTCCGGAACCGGTTCCGGGCCTGCCGGAAGTGGCCAAATATAAAAGTGAACATAACCCATGCATGTGACACATCAAAGAGCGGCTTTTTCGATAACCAGTTGAATGGTAAACAGGAAAGTAGTTTCAGACCAAGTTTGAACCGGTAGTGTTCCGGAACCGATTCCGGGTGTCCTGCCGGAAGTGGTCAATTAAAAAATTGAACCAAACCCATGCATGCGACACATCAAAGAGCGGCTTTTTCGATAACCAGATGAACGGTAAGCAGGAAAATAGTTTCATACCGTATCTGTGCACGCGTTGACCGTGCGGTCACCGGGAATTGTCATCCGACATAGAAGCCGACTCACTCTTTCCTAGTTAAAACTACCACTCAACTCTTTATTCAAATTTTAAACCTTATATATAATTACAATTTTTTGGTTATTTTTCTCCCCCCACTTAACTTAACTTAAGCGCCTAGCGTCACATTCTCCGCTCTCGCTCTCTTTACTAAAGTACCAACATTCTAGTACTCCGAAACGCGAAATTAAAGCGCGAGAGAGAAAGCTCGCGTCTCTTACTTAGTATCTAATTGGAAGCGGCTAGAATGCTTCCTCATATGATTCATATGTTTTATTATTTTATACTCCGGTAGTTATGCATTCTTTTTGGCTTACCGTATGCCACCGAGAACAGGTAGAGACCTGTTGAAGCAAACTAGGTCACCCGCTGACCAACTACCGCGTATGATTTGTTTATTTCGCTTTCGCGCATGTCACATATGATGATGCAATAATTTAAATGTACCGTATGTAGGTAGCCACCATCCTAGCTTGAGTCTTGCTCATGATTATGCAAATGATCAGTTAATGAAAGCAAATAACTAATGAAGAATGAATGATTAATTAAACAATTAGGCTATGGTTGGTTCATCTGAACCGGTTGTGTTCTGCAACCGGTTCCAGGTATCCCGCCGGAAATGGCCAATTAAAAAAGTGAACCAAACCCATGCTTGCGACGCATCAAAGAGCGGCTTTTTCGATAACCAGATAAACGGTAAGCAGGAAAACACCTTATCTGAACCAGTTGTGTTCCGAAACCGGTTCCAGGTGTCCCGCCGGAAGTGGCCAATTAAAAAAGTGAACCGCACCCATGCATGCGATATATCAAAGAGCAGCTTTTTCAATAACCAGATGAATGGTTAGCAGGAAAAAGTTTCATACCGTATTTGAACCGGTTGTGTTCCGGAACCGGTTCCAGGTATCCCGTCGGAAGTGACCAATTAAAAAACTGAACAAACCTATGCATGTGACTCACCGCATAGCAGCTTTATCGATAACCAGGTGAACGGTAAGCAGGAAAATAGTTTCAGACCATATCTGAACCGCTTATATATTAAACTGACGAAGTTGAAGGGGTGAATCCAACTAAATGCGTCTGACGATGACCGAAGAATAGTAAGTCGAACGCGTAACGCTTAACAAGCTGTTTCCGATATTTGTCACCGTTAATTACCAATCAATCCACAAATTACATACCTAAACCGGTTGTGTTCCGGAACCGGTTCCAGGCCGGAAGCGGCTAGTTAAAAAAGTGAACCAAACCCATGCATATGAAACATCAAATCATCAAAAATGTTGGATTACCAGATAAACGGGCAGCAAGAAAATAGTCTCTGACCACACCTAAGATTACCAGCAGTGTTGCAGAATCAGAATTGGATGCATCACTGAAATTATGAAGGTGAACAAAATCAATGCAAGCGATAAATATGCGGAAAAGAACAAAATCTTAATAAAAATTAAAGCGATCTTGTCAAATCACACCAATTTAGATTCCTGAGACGTAATTATACAGTAGGATGAATCAACGTTGTATGGGGAAATTTTAATTTTATAGCATCAATCCTCTTTTGCGGTTGAAATTACTACACACAATTTTGATGCAACTGGTTGAGCCCTCGCTCAACCAGGGATGCCAGATGTTTTTTTGAAAAATCTGTATCGCATTTTTCAAAAATCTGTATCCTATACAAAATTTAGATGAAAAATCTGTATCCCATACAAAAAAAATTGGCCCCTTTAGCTCAAAATTCTGTAAATCTGTATGGATGCTCAAAAATCTGTAAAATACAGATAAAACTGTATATATGGCATCCCTGCTGCCAGCCCTAAAAACACACGATTTACAATTCATTATTTCTTCACAATAAAGACATTCTACCTGCTGTAAACGATTGACATACGTAGGAAACAAACTAAAATTGTAAGCCAACTGATAATATGTTTAGTTTTGCTCTGTTATATTTTTTTTAATTTTAAAGTGAAATTAGAGTCCTCCAGAAATTTTCTTACCAAATCCGATGAGTTAAGCGGATTTGCTAAATTGTTTGGGTATTTGTTCATCAAATACATTAATTATTTATCAACTCTACTCCCCCACTGAGATTTGTTCCGTTCTAGAGTATTCTCAGAATTCAGGAACACTTCGGCTTATGGCTCTTGAGTGCATATTCGACGAGAAAGGCACTATCACCACCAGGTGGATTAATCTGGGTTTTTTATCAAAGGTTTTCCTTCTTTTAAAATGTTGGAAGAATCATAATTTAAGTTCAAGTGTTGAAGCTGCTTACTTTTTACCAGATGTTTCTCTTTCTTATAAAATAGGCTATTCTTTCAAGCAGTATTGTATTCGAACAGAACGCGAGCCAAAAATGAACTGAACACTTTAAATTTTTTGGTCGACAAAGCATTGAACTTGCCTGTCAGAGCTCTTGCTGCTTAAGAGCGCCCGCTCGGTTCCCATTCGACTTTGAGTTCACATGCGCTTATTTTCATCATTAAATCCTATGTGTCTTCTTTCCTAGGACTAGAACCTTGTGCCTCATCTACATGCTTGGACGTTATTATGTTATGTCACAGGGAAATGCATCATAGATCCTTTGGTACGACATTGTGGTCTCGGATATTGAAATACAGCTCCAGGAATTTAGATTTTTCGAAATACACGATGGTCGGACTGGTTCATTCTTCAATAAAAGGAGATTGAATTAGCCCAAAAGATTGCCAAAATTGAAGGGTGAAATGGCGCAAATATGACCATTTTAGTATCACAGATACCAGGGTAACATGTTAGTCAGCATGTTACGGGTTCAGTCCTTTCCAGTTCATGCCGCGTTCAATTTGCATGTTCAAATATATTTGATCGCAGTGTGCCGAGTATGAACTTTAATGCAAGTTGAACGCGTTCACACTGCAGTGATGCAATTCGGTTCTGAATTCTTATGCGCACAACATTGAGGGAAATAGTTTCTGTCGATATGTGATGCTAATAAACCTGTTTAGTCTCCCGGAGTTCCTTGAGAAACTTAATCAGGAATGGCCAACTGATGGATCGACGATCAGACTCTATTGGTTTAGACAATTTTATGATAATCGATAATTCATGCCAATAACTCCGATACTGTATTGTATTAAATCATATGATTGGAAATCCGGATTTTCCAAAACCCATTTTGACCGGACTGGTACGCTCAGATATGGTTCCAGTAGCAGAAGAATTTCTGAATCTAATGAGCTCAAAATGTTTGAAATCTGTGGAAACATGGTGGCGGTATGGCCATTTCAGTTTCGCGGATTTCGCTAGTGTTCAATTTAGAGCTCGCACGCGTTATAAATTTAGAACTGAACAAAGTTCAAACATTTTTGAGCAACAGTTAGGTACAATAGTTTTTGCCTCAACTATCGCTTATTACCCGAATTACCCGAACAATTTTTTACATCTAAGACTCATTCAACCTAGTTTCCGAGTTGACACACATTATACTTCAAACGAGTGGAAATAAATTGTTGGCGAAATCCTTTGTCAATTTGAGCTAAAATAGTTTAGTATTGGCAGGGTATTGGCCGATATGATACTGAAGAAAGTACAATAACATAGACATTATGATACCGAAATCCATAAGATTATGTTCCACTTGAATGTCTTTTCATCAGTTAGAGTTAGCTCACGTGACCAGATGTCCATTCGATGAAAAGTCAAATCGATTGAATGTCATATACTTCCTTTTCTGTAAAATGGGTTTTGACCAAATGACCGTTTGACCAAATGTACTTTCGAGCAAAGATTCTTTTGTTTCCTATGATCATTTTCAAGTCGAGTCAAATGTTTATCAAAGACCAGTAGATTAGCCATATATGTCCAAAATGTCATTTCATTCGATTCTCTACAACTTTCAAAACTTTTCAACATGTTGATATCTTTCAGCCTTTTGATATATTTCAGCCTTTTGATGCTTTCAGCCTTTTGATCATTCAGCCTTATGTGTTTCAGCCTTTTGATCATTCAGCCTTATGTGATTCAGCCTTTTGTACGTAACCCAGAGATTGCCATCCGGTACGTGCGATCTTCGGATCAACAGGCGGACATCATGACAAAGGGTTTGCCAGTGACCGCTTTCAAAGGACTTTGTGCCAAGCTGGGACTATGACGTGAAGGAAACTACCGTGGTTAAGCAGGGGTGTTAAGAGTAACCATGGTATACCGTACTCTGGCTTGCCCCTACCTTGTTCTGCTCCAATGAGCGTAATGATGTTTTGCCCCTACTTATATCTACTTCTTTGTTCCAATTGAAATCAAAACAACTGTAAACAGTACGAACACGTTTATTAAGTAAAGTTATCTTTTTCTCAAAGTTAATTGCGGTTTTCCGGAAGTTATTTCCTCCTGGCCTATCCGAAACCACTTCAACTAGCAAGAATAGTCATATTACACTATGGGATAATCTCTAGCTATCTCGAGTATACAATCGATGTAGATCTTTGTATGTCCGCGATTTCAGTACTGTAAAAGGTGTGTTGAGCAGTAACCTTGGTTCGGTTTGAACTTCACAAATGTTTACATAAACTATTGTTTAATCGTAACTACTTTATGATTATGGAAGATGAAGGATTCTTTCCTGTTTATGTCTTTAAAGAACCCACTATTCACCGTGATGCAGCTCGGACGAATTGAATTTGCATATCGACCTATCGGAGAGGCGTTAAAAACAACATCAAAAGTAACACTCTGCCACCAGCACCGGCGCTGCTGGATGGCAGGGTTTCGTCTGCATCCGAACGCTACAAACTGAACTCTTTGTTGGTTGGCTCCCTGCAACTCAGACAGCTGGTTCATCGATCTCCGTGGTAAAACTATTAAACCTGGCGCACTGCACTGGTTTGTCTCTGGGGGTACCCACACGTGCTACGGGATGCTTCATTTAAATTTTAATGAATGAAACATGTTTTGTATTAACTTTATGTGCTAAACTGTTACTTAAATGGGTTTAATTAAAAGGTCGATGCTGCTGCTCTTGTTCGGTACCAGTCCAGCTGGGATCGAACTGATTGGAGCAGGCAACGCGATGGACCGGGGCAGTGCGGAATCTTGTAAAATGATTTGCATGCGCAAATGGGAACGAATCACTTGCAGATGCTTTTCCCTTTAGCAGCTGATGTGGGAAAGAATAGATACCTACCTACGTACTTATAAGGCATGATCGATTGACGGGAGCTCGTTAGTCTAGATGAGTTAGTCGTTTGCGGATGATTTGTGTTTGACATGTTGTTTAACATTTAAGATGGGCGTGTTGAACACGTTGTCAGGTGATAGGACATGAGAAAGGTGGGAAAATTTGCAAGCTTAGTGCGGAAACGAGATCCTGTGATCATGATTTCACCAAATTAACCCGGGAGCGGTCGCGTCGTGTACTGAGTACACGCAGCAATGCAGCATGAAAAAATCACTCCTGTTGTACACAGCGTGTGCGTGATGTCGCTGAGAGTGGCCGAAGACGCGACGGCTCGAGGGTTAATCTTCGGAATTAAACATGTACAAGTAGCATCATACATTCTTCCTCTGCCATCTTTCGCTACAACTGAATATTATCCGTTGCAAGAAAATAGAGAGCGAAAATGGTGCAAAATCGCTAATAGACCTCCGCTCGTACGTTTAATCGTTATGGTGTCTTTTACAATAAGTGCGCGAATGGGCCAAAGAATACTGCGCCGAAAACACCTACACGATTTACCGTACTGGCGGAGGTATACGGGCTCTCGCGCTCAAAAATTTTCGCGCAACGCATAATATAATAACATAAGACGGAATGACAAATCGAAAATCGAAAATTCTCACTAACGGACCTGGGCTGGGGCTGAGATACGATGGGATTTTATCATTCCGTCATCATTACACCGTGCTCACTCATTCATTCATTTCCATTTATTTAGTATTACATCAAATTCAAGATAAAACTGAATCAACAATATTTCTCCATAATACACGGTTCGTGGCTGCCGCTCTCCATCCTCGGTCGGGCCCGATGCTCGCCAAGTCACGCTCCACCTGGTCCGCCCATCGTGCTCTTTGCGCTCCATGCCTTCTTGTGCCAACCGGATCCGTTGCAAACACCAGCTTTGCAGGGTTGTTGTCCGGCATTCTTGCAACATGCCCTGCCCACCGTATCCTTCCGGCTTTGGCCACCTTCTGGATGCTGGGTTCGCCGTAAAGTGCAGCGAGCTCGTGGTTCATTCTTCTCCGCCACACACCGTTCTCCTGCACACCGCCGAAGATCGTCCTTAGCACGCGTCGCTCGAAAACTCCGAGTGCTTGCAGGTCCTCCTCGAGCATGGTCCATGTCTTGTGTCCGTAGAGGATCACCGGTGTTATTAGCGTTTTGTACATGGTGCATTTGGTGCGTGGGCGAATCTTTTTCGACCGCAGTTTCTTCTGGAGCCCGTAGTAGGCCCGACTTCCGCTGATGATGCGCCTCCGAATTTCACGGCTCACTTTGTTGTCAGCCGTCAGTAAGGATCCGAGGTAGACGAATTCTTCCACCACCTCGAAAGTATCCCCGTCTATCGTAACATAAACATTACTACCCAGACGGATCCGGTCGTTTTCGGTTCCGCCTACCAGCATGTATTTTGTTTTTGAGGCATTCACCACCAGTCCGACCTTTGCTGCGTGATAACAGTGTTAAGTAACGGTGAAGGTTGTAGCCAGCCCGGGCGATCCGTCTTAAAACACGTGGCTTAAGCGCCACTCCACAAGGGAGACCACATGCCCAATTTCAATTTGCCCGGATGAGACTCTCCTGAGGGCGAGTCCATTTAATATTTCCGAAAGGAATTTTACGGATCGTTCCAGCTGGCTTACGAGCCAAACGACCGAACGGGTTCACCCTATTATCGCAACATGACCATTAATCGCGAAGGCACTCAGAGAGTTCGGTGAGAGAATCACGCATGCTCAAAGTGAGACAACATTCGCGGTTGCTCACCAATTCTCATCACTGGCAGACAAGACACTCGCCGCGATACGCAACAGCAAAGAGGAAACGGACTGAGAACCCCATCAATCAAACTCCGTGGACGGAGGACGGGAACGACATCAAACGCGTAGTGACGGGTAATACATGCAACTAATCAAACACTAGGGCTTAAGAACACATAATGGGACGTTTATTCAACTTAACACTACATAGTGGGGTTCAAACGAATATATTGGGTGGTTTGGATTACAATATTTATTGCTAGCATTTATTCATAATGTTGTGTGTATGTGTTCGTTCTCTCTAACTTCCTATCTTGTGTGCGATTTCTCTCCCTAGTCTCTTCTTATCTGTCTAACGTGCTCATGTGCTCTACGCGTTCTATGTGTGTGACGTCACGACCCTTGGCGGCGCGGGCGGCGCATCTGCGGGCTAGTCTGCGCTCCTGGTGTGACAACCGGATCCGCGGCGGCGGCAATTCTTCACGCACGCACAACGATCTCAACTTCGCTACGAGGCCTTAGCGGCACATCGTCTTCAGTCTCCGAGGCGCCCTCAGCGGACGCCCCACTCCACACAAAAAAAGGTTTAGTTTGACTCACCGACTTCGCTGGCTTACTTGACCGATGTCGTTGACCTGTGGCCCAGGTCAGTGCCCCGTCCGAGACGGGCGTGTTGAACGGCGATCACCAATGGCCGCTATCGATGAATGGTGTATCACTTGCAATGGCGGTGGCGGTCAAATTGGTGGATGGCCTATGACTCGCGAATCGCTGAGGTCCCCTGAGCCTCACTCGGTCGATTTGGTGACGGATCGACCGACTTCCGGCAGGTTGATGGTTGGCCGGGAATGTTTCCGTCCGTGAGGGGAGAAGTTCGCGCGCTTGGGTGCGGGTAGATATGCTGCGAAATGAACAGCCTTCTGACGAATAAAACGAACACTAAGCACGAGCACAATATGGCACATTACGAGCACAATTACCTGTTACTTCTGGCTTCTAACTAATTCGCACACAATTTCTACACGACGCACACTTTCCAAACCCTAGAGAACGAACGAAATATTTAATCAACTAACATGTACTAAACGTCACTAGAAAATCGCATACTTTACAACAGGTCACGAACAAGTTACAACAGCGCACACTTCTTATTGGCTGGGTAGTCACGAACGAAATGATCGAGTCTGTGATTCCTCAGATCAAGACAAGTGAATTCTCGGACGAACCGGAAGTTCGTCATTTCCCGAAAACTCATCGTACACTCTCGTGATCGCAAGTCACGAAGGATAACTCGGTACGATGGTCGTGCCACTGTCCCTTTCCAACCTTTCGAAAACACAATTGTGCCCGCCTCAGGAGAGATTCTGCAAAATGTTCGCAAACCTTGGTTGCCTACGCTAAGGGAATTCTATTCATTGAACTTATTTACACTGAACATTGATTGAGCCTTATACTCAACAGGCATTGATATAATATTTACAACATTTATTTACGAATCAAAATAAAATCTACTTTCGCGACTACTTTTACCCGCAGTCAGAGATACGCGCGAGACAGTCGCCTAAGAAAACAAACCTGTTTCAAATTTTCCATCATAGCGCTCTTTGATAATTCTTGAAAAAATGTCGCCACATGGCCGAATAATGTGATGACTGCTACGACTGCACGTGGCATTTGCACTGCGATTAAATTGCTTTTTTTTTTTTTTATCTGTATTAACGAGATTTTTAGCCCTAGGCTAGTTCATCTCGGGACCCACGCTTTACTTCCCTTCCGAAGGAAGAACTCACATTTTGCGAGTTTGTCGGGAGTGGGATTCGATCCCAGGTCCTCGGCGTGATGGTCAAGTGTTCTAACCATCACACCAGGTCCGCTCCCCTGCGATTAAATTGTGTCCATCATTGAAGGCCTTGGAAAGTAGTCACCATAGTTGTGTTTTGCTTGCAACGCGCAATACATTAGAATATACACAAAAATCATAAACAAATTTCCTAACTGCTACAAGGTTATGCTATGCGATCGTAGACGGCGCTCGTGTTCCACGTGTATTTCACATATACAGCGGCGCCGCCTGCACCTATTCACTCGGAAACATCATGCGCAGCACGGATGGAAAATGCCAGTCAGAAAAAAGAAGTAAACAGCTTGAAATTAGTATGGTGGCGTAATAAATTCTCTGTTACTGTAATGAATCCGGAAGAAACGCATAGGTATAATGATTTTGTTTCTTATTTGCAACTTTTTGCCCCAAGGCACAAATCGCTGCGATGCGGAACAAGTGCAAGCCAGC
Organism: Aedes albopictus; assembly: GCF_035046485.1. Taxonomy (NCBI): domain Eukaryota; kingdom Metazoa; phylum Arthropoda; class Insecta; order Diptera; family Culicidae; genus Aedes; species Aedes albopictus. Next base: position 151,488,303 of record NC_085136.1, on the reverse strand, counting down.
GATTTGTCCATACAAGAAAAATGATTTAATTTTAATGTGGTGGCGCCATCTCTGAGAAAAACGAGCTTTGATTTCTTACTATTGAAGAAAATTGCCATACGAGTTGCTCAAGACATTGCCAGAGAAACTCGTGTTTGACGGACCTTTAACAACAAAAAAAAAACGGAGGACTTCGCAAAGGAATTTGCTGGAAATTTTCCGGGAAAACGCTGAATGAATTATCTTAAAAATAACCGTAGGAAAAATTGCTTCAGAAACTGAAGAAGCAAGTCCAAAAACATACAAAATAACTTTTTGATACAACTGCATAGTGCCTGGCCGGAGTTTCACTAACGAAATGTTTAAAGAAATGGCCTGAGAAATGAAGAAAGCGCTTAATTCCTAAAACAATGCTATAATGCTTGGAGTAGTCCACGAATCGCCTAAGGGATTTCATGCATTATTTTTTTTTCCGGATTCCTCCTACAATTTATTTGATTTTTTTTCGACCATTTATAAGGGAAATTACTTAGCAGACTCTTTTAGAAATTCTACCAAGAATTCTTCAGATACTATCTTCATGAATTGACCCAAAAAGCCAGGAATTCCTGAGGAAATACCTTCAGCCATTTCTTCGGCAACTTTTTGGGAATTCATTAAATTACGAAGAAGAGTTTCTTATTCCAGAGTTTGCTTTAGTAATTGTTCTACCAAAGAATTCCTAGAGAAATTGGTTCCAACATAACTGACGGAGAAATTTACAAAATAAATTTGTGGAGGGATTATTAAAGAAACGGTATTCCTATGGCTTATATCGGAAGAGATTCCGCAAAAATTCTGGGAAGTTAATAAAAACTGCCGGAGAACACCCTGAAGATATTACCAGAAGAATTTACTGAAGATTAAGGAAATCCTAGGAACATTTTTAAAGGAACTATTGCAGGAGTACCTAAAACAATTACTCAAGAAATTCCCAAAGAAACTATGGAAAAGCTTATGAACAAAAATTTTGTAAGAAGAATTCCTGAGAGAAAAATCGAAGTAGAAAGAAATTGTCACACAGTTCCCTGAAAATACTACCAAGAAGCCCTGAAGCAATTACTGTCACGATCCTTGAAGAAATTTGATTATTAATTTCTAAAAGCAGCTCAAAGAGAATTCCTTGTAAAATTTTTAGAAAAACTTAAAAAAAAATATGCTGGAAGATTGCTTGAGGTTTACCTAAAGATATTTTTTCCTCCCCTGTTGGGGAAATTAAGCCACTGCGTCCAATAAGCTGAACTTTAGTGGCATAAGGAATATTTATATTTTTGGATAAATTATTTAATAAAATGCGTAATTAATTCCAGAAGGAGTTTGTTGAGGAACTTCCAACGTAATATTACAAGGATTTTTTAGAGAAAATACTGAAAGAATTGCCGCATTTTTTTATTCGTCAAAAGAATTCCTTAATACACTGAAAGAGAATATTCCGGAGGTATTTCTTAAAATATTTCCTGAGGAATTTCTGAAAAAAAAACACTTGTTAGAGAATGTCAATTACATCAGTTCCTTGATAAATCTTCGGAGGAATGCCCGAAAAAAATTCCTGAGTTATTCCTATAAAGAATGCTTAGAAATTCCTCTAGTCATTTCGAAAGAAACTTTTTTAAAGTTGAATCCTGAATACATTTCTTGGAATGGGTGAAGAATTAACATAAGTTGAAATTCACATGTAAAAACAATTTTAAACAAAATCTAGGAAAAAGTTATTTAAAAAGACCAACGAATTCCTTGATAAGCTAATGTAGTACTTCCTGAAAGAATTTTCAGATTAGTTTCCATTGAAATTGACTAGAAATTTCTTAACAATACGTCAAAGGAATTCTTGCAGGAATTGCCAGAGGAGTTCCTGGAGAAATTGAACAACATTGGATAAATACCAAAAGATATAACGGAAGAAATTCAAAAAGAAAATGTAGGAGCAGTTTCTGAAGGAACTGTAGTACAATTTCTGAAGAATTCATGAACAATGCTTACAGAATTGATATTTAGTCGATAGAAGTCGACTCCAAGGGATGATATTTGGATTTAAAATCACAAAATATTTGGAGATTTATCAATCCTTATGTTGTGTAAAGCCCTAAGATATGTCATTAACACTGTTTTATGTCGTATAATTGCTTCATGGTTTCACAGTCAAGTATCGAATGCATTTCAAACATAATTCTCTCTCAATTTTAATCCCATGGCGACGTTTCCAGCAATTTCAATTTCAATTAACCTTATTAAATATCAATTTAGCCCCATAAACCACGCACACGCTGAGCGCTTCAACACCCTGGCTTCGAAAGCCGTGAAGAAACAAAAAAAAAACAACGTGCACCAAAGGGGATAGGTAGGTAGGTACTTGCCACCCGCCTCATGATTGCACCATGTGTGTGTTGTGTGTGCGGTGGCCGCATACACCATTAGCGGGGTCATAAATCTAAATAAAGCGTATTTTCTTCACTTTTTTGCACCACTGCCGTGAGTTCTCTTCCGTGAAAATGAAAATATAAGCACATGAGTAACAGGCCCGTGTGAGCTGCCCTGGAACCTACAATCTGAGCCAAAACCGCGCACCGCCGCGCCGTGCCGGTTTGGGTTCGAACTGCACCATTTCAGCATTGCCATGTGCCTCATCGTATGTTAGTAGACCGTAAGGGGACCCTCAGCCGTCCACGATCAAGCGTCATGTTTCACACGTCATATTCATTCATGTTTTCTGCACCGGAGAGGGCTTAAAAGAGTGCAGATGACGATGCTTACGAAAAATAATAATAGGTTATCCACATTTGGCTAGAGTTATCCTTTCTTAACTAGTTAGTGTCCGATGATCATATTTTGGTAGAAATGCAATATCATATCTCTCGGTTAACGCTGGGTAACGCGTACCCGAAGGAAAAAAAAACTCCTGTCCCTATTTCCTCGGGTCACCAGCCTTCAAGCATCTGCCTACGAGCAACCTTCTTCTTTATTATATTTCTTGGCATGCCGTCCTCACTGGTATAACTTCTGCTGCTCAGCTTAATCAATCTATGAGCACTGCCACAACTAAGGACATCATCTGCAAATGATTATTTTGCATCTACATATCGTGTGGCATTGACTTTACGAAAAGTTTATGGACGGACCGACTGGGAATCAAACCCGTCACCCTGAGCATTGTCAAGCCGAATAGCTGTGGCTATAGGGGCCGTTACGAGCAACTTTAGGAACATCGGGTAACATTGGTCGTTGGCTGACTTAAAAGCGTGGAGGTCGGATGTGCTTTTTTCAGTATCTGTTCTCCAGGTTATGAGCGGATCACAACAGCATCTGTCCCCATTTTACGGGCGAATAATCAACATCCGAGTACCAGTGAAAGATTCCTAGCTTAGCTATGCACCATGGTCCTCCGGAAAGTTAGAGGGTTGGTGTCCGGTCCTGCTAGCTCACCATAAAAAAGCTGAAAATTGGTAACTGTGTACTACTAACCGAGACTAACGGCAACGACTCCCCGACGAAACAAGACTTGTCATTGAAAGCTCGATACGTGAATCTGCCGATCTCTCAATTTCATTGGAAGCATCACGTAATCCATTGGAAGCATCACGAAAGCCTGAATGGGCCGTAGCTGAGGGCTATGGTTGGACATGTACATGTCCCACGACTTGATAGGGTCCCAGATGAAGACTGGTTGACTTGCTAATGGATTTTGGATCGTGGCCTGGATGGTTCGCAAGAAGAGCTTCTCTGGAGAACGTGCCTCTGGAGCCGACTTACTGATTCTCTGGATGGCTCGGTCCGGACGGCTTGTGTGGACACGTGGACAGTCGCGGCTTGAATGGATCTCGTTTGGCGTTTCGCTGGACGCCTGCGCCCAGAATAGCTCTTGGGTGGACACGTGGAAGCTAGTGGGTCCTGGTCCTGAAACTTCCCGGGGCCGGGATGGGTCCCAGTCGGTGTACACTGGGTACTTGGTCCTGAGTGGGTCTGAGGTTGGGCACGTTGTTTTCCGTGGCAAGCCATGGTTGGCACTATTTGAGGTTGAGCTCGTGGGCTTCCTGCTGTCTCAATGTGTCCCGGTTGGTATTTTGCTGGGTGGATGTGCCCGGCGTGGGTCTTGGCTTGGCAACGGGGCCCTCGGTGACCAGGAACGGACTGCTTGATGTTCTGCAGGGTCTACGGTTGCGCTCGTGGGCGTATTGTTATCTGATAGTGCCTCGGTTGGTATTGGACACCGACACGGAGACTTTCAGCAGTCTGAAAGGGCCCCGTATAGCATTCTGCGAAGCCTACGGTTGGGGCCGATTAATCCGAGTTACTCAAAATACAGTAGATTCCCTTCATCAACACTGTCTGAATAGGTTTTTCCGTTATTGACTTAGACTATACCTTCTTCTAGATCGTCTCACGACTGATTGCCTCCTCCCACGATTCACTTCACACTTCCTCTCATCTTCTTCTCTTCGCTGTCTTTCAGTCCCATTCTTCTCTTAAGCTTCATAGTTTCGCCTCAGATATTGAGTTGCGATTATTGTTCACTTCGCACCAATCTAGGTAGAGTTGTGAACCAGGTAGCAAAGAATAGCAGAGAACACTCAATGCTTACGTTTGCGTGTGCGTGACAGTTGTTTGACACATTACCCATGGGAAAACTTAGTCTGACCAGTAAGATATGGTAAGCATGATATGTAGCTGGTTGACTACTGTTGACGATTCCGGTAATAATTTCAGTATAATCAATGTGCACAGCCTTCACTCCGGAAGCATTGCTGACGATAGGTACACATATTATGCGCAGTTCGGACGCGAGTACGACCAATGCCCACGACGTGAAGATCATCATACGAGACCTATAAACTCAGGTAGGTCAGAAGGAGGAAATAATACTGACTATCGGAATATTCAGTGTCCACCAGCTGATGAACGGGCATGGCCAAACGTAGCTTTTTCCAACACAGCCTTCTTCATCGTTACACCAGAACAGCCGTGTCATTCTCAATAAGCTCAGAAGTTCTTCCAGATCCTCAACTCATCCCAAAACGTTTTCGTGTACGGACCGACATATTCAATGGTAAGGACGGTAGCCTGTTGACAGACGAACGTGAGGTAATTGAAAAGTGGAAGCAACACTTCAATGAGCACCTGAACGGGGAGGACAACGAAGACTCGTGGGATCAAGGCAACGGAGAGAACGGCAAAGACAATGCAGCAGAATCAACTCCCACGCTGAGGGAAGTAGCGGATGAGAAGTTATAAAGTCGGGTTTATGTAGGAGCGGCCTACAATGGACCGGAACAACTGTACATCAAAACCTTCGGAAATGCCACGAAAACCAGGCCCTGCGAGCCAGCCGTAAAAAGAAAAGGACCGAAAAGTCAACAAGAGAAGAATGCGTACCGATACCAATAGCGACGAAAAAAACTAGCGATTGGAGGCTCGTGTGTGTGCTCGATGTGGCCCATCTGGAGGACTGCTGGGGTACAGTCAAAGCAGCCATCAACAACGCCGCCGAGAGCACTATCGGGTACGTAGAAGGGAATCGACGAACGATTGGTTTGACGAGAAGTGTGGAGCGGTTTTGGAAGAGAAGGGCCCAGCGCGGACGGTAATGCTGCAGCATGGAACCCAATAGAATGTAGAGCAATACAGACAGATGCGGAAGCAGTAGACCCGCTTCTTCTGGGAGAAAAAGCACTGCCTGGAATGAGCGGAGTGCAATGAAATGGAACTGCTGTGTCGTTCACAAGAAACACGAAAGTTATACCAGAAGTTCAATGCATCCCGCAAAGGATTCGTGCCGTAAGCTGAAATCTGCAAGGATAAGGACCGGAGCCTCCTGACGGACAAACGTGAGGTGTTTGAAAGGTTGAAGCAGCACTTCGACGAGCACCTGAATGGAGAGAATGTAGGCACGAGGGATCAAGGCAGTGGAGAAAATGACTATGTTGGTGCAGCAGACTACGGGAACGAACCAACTCCCACTCTGAGAGAAGTTAAGGATGCCATATATCAGCTCAAAAACAACAAAGCGATTGCTAAGGACGGTATCGCAGCAGATCTACTGCAGGAGTGAAAGGTAGGGATAATCTGTCCCATCCACAAGAAAGGCGACAAGTTAATGTGCGAGAACTTTCAATCGAACACCATTTTGAATGCCGCCTGCAAAGTGCCATCTCAGATCAATTCCCGTCGTCTATAACCTAAAGTATCGACAAGATCCTGGTAGGTGCGATTCACCGTCAACCAATTCGTGGAATACTGTTACAGCCCATTACCATGGAGCACCTAAATGACTTCGAATTCGCTGATGACGTTGCTCTCCTAGCTCAACGGTGCTCTGATATGCAGAGCCAACTCGATGATCTTGCCAATCGCTCCTCAGTGGCAGGTCTTACCATCAAAGTTAACAAGACCAATTCGTTGGATGTAAACACGGTCAACCCTCCCAGCTTTACGGTAGTTGGGCAATCAGTGGAGAATGTTGAAAGCTTCCAATATCTTGGTAGCCAAATGGCGGTCGATGGCGGCACTAAGATCGACATAGATGCACGGATCAAGAAGGCGAGAACTGCTTTTGCGAGTTGAGGAAATGTATGCAAAAACAACCAGATCAATCGACGCACCAAAACCCAAGTTTTTAACTCGAACGTGAAATCTGTGCTGCTATACGCCAGTGAAACCTGGTGTGGAGAACACGCAACGGCTGCAGGTCTTCAACAATAGATGCCTGCGGTATATAATTCGTGCATGGTGGCCTCACAATTGGGTCTCCAACGTGGAGCGCCATCGTCGATGTCATCAAAAGCCGATAGCGACAGAAATTCGGGAGCGAAAGTGGAGTTGGGTCGGTCACACTCTACGTAGAGGCGGAAACGAAATCTGCAAGCAAGCGTTAGAATGGAACCCAGCAGGACATCGCAGCAGAGGCAGACCCAGAGGCTGATGGCAGCGCTGCCTCAACAACGAAATCAAGCAAGTCGACAGAAATTTGACCTGGCCACATGTCAAGGCGATGGCTGGCAATCGCCCAGGATAGAAATCTTTCAATTCGGCCTTCTGCATCACCGTGGGTGCCCAGGACCGAAAAAAAAACTTAAAGTAAATGAGTTCGTGGGAAGTTATAAAGCCGGTTGCATCGACGGTTGGTCGACAATGGATCAGATCTTCACTGTCCGGCTAATCCTCAAGAAATGCCGTGAATACCAGGTCCCAAAGCCCCACCTGTTCATCGAATTCAAGGTGGCATACGTCAGTATCGACCGCATAGAGCTATGGAGAATTATGGACAAGAACAGCTTTCTCGGGAAGCTGACCAGACTAATAAAAGTAACGATGGATGGCGTACAAAAAGCGTAAGGAATTAAGGTGAACTATCCAGATTTTTGAAACACGACGGGACTACAACAAGATGATGGACATTCCTACCTACTATTCAACATCGCCCTAGAGCCTAGAAGGTGTAATACGATGAGCAGGGCTTAACAGTCGGGACGACATGTATTTTAGAACATTTGGAACGATGACAGAACTGTACACCCACGTGAAACATTAAGCAGCAAAAATTGGACTGGTGGTGGCTGAGCGAGACAGGAAAAGCCTTGACAGCATTGTTACGATAGACGGGAATACTTCCGAGGTGGTGGAAAGCTCGCTTACCTCGGTTTGGGGATGACATCTGGTTTGAGGTAACCAGTGAGGCTCCACAGAAAAGAGAAGTTGACAACGGAAAAAAATGGAACAATGGAGAACCGACCGACTGAAGTCAGACTGCAGTTGGGTCATCACATAACGGAAGCTGCAGATCAGCAATAGTGAGTCGAATCATCATTAAAGGGCAGCAAATGTCTGATTAACTACCAAGGTATGTCAAAACTGGAGGACTCCGTAGTGGCAAGAAAGTGTTGAATACCTTCTGATATTCTGATTCTGATATTCTGATATTTCCGGCTTGAAGACATATCGACCTAAATTGGCATGTTGGTGTGAGATATTGAACACAGCTGAATTGCACTCTTTCTAATACTTTTTCAGCGAGAATCGTATGAAAACGTATGTTTCTGTTGCATTTTGGGACGATAATCTCGGTCGCGATAGCGATAACATATATTTCATTTCGTTTTTTATTACCACCATCATTATAGTGGAGTGCGTTGCAGTGAAGCCTGTCCACAAGCGATTCGTTGCGGCTTCCTCAGTGCAAGGTGAGGTGACTGACTGTTGTTCAACAGCAACACCGTCACAAGAAGGGAGGAAAAGTAACGCCAAAAGGGTGGGCGCACCAACGGTGATAAATTATACCAATTATCAGAATATCTTCAACATCAATAAATTCTTTTGCCCTCCTCGCGGTCCGTCCGTAATTTTTCGGAGTGTGGAGTCGTCCGTCGCTACGAAATAAAGCAACTACAGACCAACAACAGCGGCAGCAGCTCCACAGGCGTTGACAATGGCCCAGGTGAGGACAGGCCCGAAAGAAAAAGTGTGTCCCGAAATTGCTTGATCATCGCGTCCAGTGTTCAACCAGCCGGAACGAACCCGTGGAAAGTGGGATGATAATAGGCAGATTCCAGCGAGATTGGTGTGACAATCAAAGATAATGACTGATTCGAGTTTTCGGTGATGTTCGCTGGGTTAAACAATTTAAGGTACAGTGGACGTTCAATAAATGCAACCCATGTCACATATTATTCACGCCACTCGATAATACATTTTAAACTGGCTAACTTTTGGTGTATCATAACCCAGTAGCAACATGCATGGTACAATCAGCTGAATTGCTGCTCAGTCGCACTGAAGTTACCAAAATGCTACTGTATTTCTATAAAACGCGCTGGCTGCAATCACCCAAAGATTCCCCGTAATTAATGGTCCGAACTTAAATTCGAAGTTGCTCAGAAGAAGACTTTTACTCTCTCACATTTTCATTCACAACGTTTTCCCACTGCAATCACGTTATCATCGTAAATTTGCAGCAAATATTTACCCACTCAAATTGGATTTCACATCCCGCGAACAAATATTGCTGCTGCTATTTTTCGCAGCCGCCAATCGCCGCCGATTGGGATCACACACAGCTAACTTTTCTTCTATGTTATAGCTCGTTCGGCATTCGTTTCGGCACGTGGAGGACACCTGACGAGATCCAAGAAAAAAAAAACAATTTTTATTTGCTATCACACCTCATAAAGTTTGGCGTGCATTTTTTTTGCGTCTTCTACATAAACATTGATATTCGATCGATATTGCCGGTGTGAAATTCCACCTGAGATGCGGTGATGGTGGCACAGGGCCCTGCTTCGAATTTCGCACATATTTACTGACGCCGTCCGTGATTTAGTTTAACGGCAAAAGGGGAATTCAATTCCGGGCGTCTCTTTGGGTTAGACTGGTTCAATACTTTTTAAATGTGCTCAAAAGTTCAGTTCACTTCCTCAAGCTTCTAGCTGAGGTCATGCTTCATTTTCGCTACTTGCTACATGTTATATTGTGGATACCATCCAGTTCAAAATTGAAATTCAAGGTGCCCGGCTTTCAAGAGTGGCAAAGGGTTCCAGGGAGGAATCTCCGTGCCCGCCATCCCGAATTTCTATAGACGGTGATGAAATCGAGGCAATTGAAAAAATCGTGTACTTTAGCTCACTGGAGACCGCCGACAACGACACCAGCAGAGAAATTCAAAGGCGCATTGTGGCAGGAAATCGTGCTTACTTTGGACTCCGCAGACCTCTACGATCGAATAATGTTCACCGTAACACGAAGTTAACTATCTACAAAACGCTGATTAGACCAGTAGTCCGCGAAAATCGGAAGGCTACGGTGAACCGGTCACGTCATCAGGATGTTGGAGAGCAACCCGACTAAAATGGTTCTCGAGAGTCATCCGACCGCTACAAGAAGACGTGGTGCGCAGCGAGCTAGGTGGATCGACCAAGTGGAGGACAATCTGCGGACCCTACGCAGAATGCGGAACTGGAGACAAACAGCCATGGACCGAATGGAATGTAGACGGCTACTATGTACAGCAGAGGCCACCCCGGCCTTAGCCTGATCGGTAAGTACGGCTTTCAAGAGTACCTTAGCTGATAAATCACAGCGTAGGTAACGCAGTTCAACCTGAACCACTGTGACGCAGCAGCCCAACAATAATTACTGTGTCACACAGTTACTAACTGGGAATATTGCCGTTACTGCGAACCGCCGCAAACGCTAATTGAGAGCCCGAAAGCTGGACGAAAGGTGAACACTACATGACGGAGGAGTTGTTAAGGCGGGTGATTTCAATGCCTGGACAGTGTTATAAGGAGGCTGCAAAATGTTGAGTCGGCAAAGAGTGAGTGGTGTGCTCAGCAGCTAGTGCAGCCTGGGGACTGTTATCTTTATGACCTCAGCTAGATTGAGGAGGTTCGTTCCGAGCGTTTGATCACCAAGAAAGTGTGGCTCAAACAGCGTCTGTTCTGGCGTCCAGCGACTGAGTATGAAATGCACCATCGGAAGCTTTACCTAAGGTGGCAGCCTCACCACGATGGGTGGGGGACCTTAGGACAACAACCTACTGTTTCCGAAACCCAAAAAACGTTAATGAAACCGAAAAATGAATATTACGAACTCATTAAACGGCAACGACTTTTAGCGCGAAACAACGGACAATAATTGAACCTAGGGATGTCATGAGGGATGTACTACCCTAGGACAGCGTTTCTCAAACTATGGGTCGCGACCCACTGGTGGGTCGCGGGCTAATTTTTGTTGGGTCGCGAAACCTATGTCGATATCATAATAAAAATGTATAAATTAACTTATCCCAAAACCTTTTTTGGCCATTTTCAAATTTGCATATACTCTCTTGTGGAATCGCCTGAGTTATTTCTAGATATAAGGTTTCCCTAATAATATTCAAACTTTTATGCGTTCTCTAAAAATGGGTTAAAGATGTTGTGTACAGTTAGCATTTTCCGTTAAATTTACACATCAAATTCAGCAGTAAAAATTCCAGAAAATTTTTGAAATACCAAAAGTTCAACAAATTTCGACAAGAAACCAACGAACGTTTGTTAATCTTCACTGTTTTTTTTTTTCGATAAAGTTTAACTTCTGTAAAATTCTGATTGGATGAATTTTGATAATCTGTTTTTTACAGAAATCAAAACAGCTGAACAGGTTTGAAAAAAGTTGTTAAAATAAACACCGTATATATAGAAAAGTACTTTCAACTCGATCTGTTTGAAGGATTTATTTTTTTGCCCTATTAATCACGATACAAAATGCTTTTCATTTGAAGGCCACATTTAAAGTTCCCCAATGCGTTTCACTGGCATTATATTTTCAACGACTCTGTGTAATTTTTCTGTATTCTTCATTGAAATTCCAAAAAAGAAGTGGTGTTTATGTTAAAATGAACCAGACTAGTTGAGTTTGTAACAGAAACTTGCAAACATTTTAAATTCTTAAAACAAGGAACATACTGAAACTGATCACGTTTACTTTATTTTGACGTATCCAAAAAAAGTACACAGTAGATTTAAAAAAAACTTAAAATTTTAAAGATTTAAGGCTATGTAACGTAGATTTATCAAAAAAGTCAACCCAAATTTTCTAAAATGACGTATATTTTGAAAATATGTGCTGGTGGGTCGCCGAATTCAATAACAATCAAAAGTGGGTCGCAAGCTGAAAAAGTTTGAGAACCCCTGCCCTAGGATAAGCTGACACAACTAGCCAATAGGGCACTGCATGAAATTCTCTCCTTCTTTTTCACTCTTACAGAAATTTTGTAAACAACAAGGCCAAGAAACGTCAAAATCCCATACAAAATCAAAACAATGCAGAGCCCTATAAGGTATGCCGTACGAAGCTTGAGATTCTAGGACTGAGCGAAGTCCATTGGCCGATCTTTGGCAACGAATAGGATTCCAAAAGGTGATATCAAGTTCCTCATGGGCGACTTCAACGCAAAGGTTGGTTCCGACAACTCAGCTGACCCCGTATTATCTGCACAACTGCTGCATCAAAATTGATACGCAACATACGAGAAACCGTGACATTTTCGGTCGACTTGATACAGGGTGTCTTAGTAAAGATGCCCAAAGGGGGACCTGACTATATGCGATGATTGGCGGGGCATCATGTTGTTGCTGTGCATCGTTCTCAAAGTCCTCTGCAAAGTGATCCTTAACCGGATACGTGATCCATACAGGAGAAGATTCGCGCAACTCTCCGACGACAGCAAGCAGGTTTCCGTGTCGGATGATTCTGTGTGGACCATATTGTCACGCTCCGTATTGTTCTGAAGGAAACCAATGAATTCCAAGAGTCTCTCTACCTGGTGTACATTGATTACGAAAAAGCTTTCAATTACGAAAACATGTGGGGAGTCCTTTTAGGGAATTTTCGTGCAGAGTGCTGCACAACGCCCACAACGGTGTCCTGTCCTATCTCATTCGGGTCGTTGCTGGCATGAGGCGTTTATGTAGCTTTGATGTTTGCGCCTATATGTCTTAACAAAAAGCCGCTATCTTGAACATTGAGCCGCAATTTTGGATTTAAGTCCGCCATCTTGACTATTCTGGTCATTATTTTTAGACTCCACATTTCTTCCCCACACCAGATATACCCATATTGCATGCTTTTAGAGCCCACATCTCCATTGAACAGCCACCATCTGGTCACCATTTTTTTGGTGTCCACAATCCGTCCCTATATCAAATAAACCCATATGACACGGATTTAGAACTTAAAACGACATTAAATAGCCACCATCTTGAGCTTGAGACACCATTTTGAATATTTCGGTCATTTTTGACTCCCGACATCTTCCCTATACCAAATATACCCACATTATATGCAGTTAGGGTCTAAAACTGCCTTAAACAGCCACCGTCTTGAATTTGGAGCCGCCATTTTGGATTTTAGATCGCCCTCTTGGAAATTGTGGTCGCCATTTTTGGACTCCGGATATCTTCCTTATACCAAATATACCCATTTTTCATAGTTTTAGGGCCTAAAACTCCATTAAACAGCCTCCATCTTGATTTGAAGCCGCTATTTTGAATTTTAGACCGCTATATTGGATATGCAGGTTGCCATCTTTGGACTCCGGACATTTTCCCCATACAAAATATACCCTTCTTGCATGGTTTAGGGCCTAAAACTCCGTTATACAGCCGCCATCTTGAATTTAGAGCCGCCGTCTTGTATTTTAAACCGCTATCTTGGATATCCAGGTTGCCATTTTTGGACTCCGTACACCTTCCCCGTACAAGTTATAACCATATTGCATGGTTTTAGAGTCAAAAACTCCACTTTACAACCAGGGATGGCATTCACCATTTGCAAAGAGTTACATTCACTTGCTACTATCTCAGTTCATGAGCATGCTATCAAAAAACAATGTATGGATGACTTTTACGTTGTAGTTTTATCTGAAAGTTTGCCGAATATCATAAGGGTCGCACACGCATGCTTAACTCGTGAGCAAGCTGTGAAGGCAACTTTCCACGCCGTGAATGTAATTTACATTCACGGCGTGGAGAGTTGCTTTCACAGCTCGCTCACGAGTTAAGCATGCGTGTGCGACCCTTATGATATTCGACAAACTTTCAGATAAAACTACAAGGTAAAAGTCATCCATACATTGTTTTTTGATAGCATGATTATGAACTGAGATAGTAGCAAGTGAATGTAACTCTTTGCAAATGGTGAATGCCATCCCTGTTTACAACCACCATCTTGAATTTGAAGCCGCCATCTTGGATATTCAGGTCACCATTTTTGGACTCCGGACATCTTGCCCATACAAAATATATTCTTGAATTTGGAGCCGCCATCTTGGATTTTAGACCGCCATACCAAATGTACCCATATTGCATGGTTTTAGGGTCTAAAATTCCTTTAAACAGCCTCCATATTGAATTTGAAGCCGCCATCTTGAATTTTAGAACGCCAACTTGAATGTTCATGTCGCCATTTTTGGACAGCGGACATGCAGGTTGCCATATTTGGACTCCGGACATTTTCCCCATACAAAATATACCCTTATTGCATGGTTTAGGGCCAAAAACTCCGTTATACAGCCACCATCTTGAATTTGGAGCCGCCATCTTGAATTTTAGACCAACATATTGGATACTCAGATCGCCATTTATGAACTCCAGACATCTTCCCCATACAAAATATACCCATGTTACATGGTTTTAGTGCCTAAAACTCCATTAAACAGCCGCCATCTTGAATTGGAGGCGCCATCTTGGATTTAAGACCGCCATCTTGGATATTATGGTCGCCATTATTGGACTCCAAACATCTTTCCCATACAAAATATACCCATATTGCATGGTTTAGGTCTTAAAACTCCATTATTCCGCCGCCATCTTGAATTTGGTGCCTCCATTTTGGATTTTAAACCGCCATCTTGAATTTTGGACCAACATCGTAGAATTTTTGGTCTCCTGTGTTAATATCCTCACTAAATTTGTCAACCATGCTGAAGGTTACAAAAATCGCCGCAGTTTGATGTGTAGCATGATGGGGCTTGGTCGGGGACTTGTTCAGTTTTATATGTGGCCAATTCTATTGGTGCTGGTCCGGATCACTCAAATGGCTATAACTCCAGAACGCCTTGACCAATCCGGACCATTTTTAATATCAAACAATGCGGTAAAATTCCGGTTCGATTCGAGCTATAATCCGGCAAATGGGAAGTGCCTTAAAAGTGAGTGACTTTTTCGTACACAGACATACATACACACATACACACATACACACATACACACATACACACATACACACATACACACATACACACATACACACATACACACATACACGCGGGTAGTCCGAAGAGAGTGGAAGCGAATGCTCGTGACAAACGCATTCGCAGAAGCGGGCGAGGCAGCCGTCAGGTGAGGAGCTGTCTGGCGGCGCCCGCAAGGCCAGGCGTATAATAACCCCGAAAGCCGGTGGTAATGCCGGAAAGTCGGACCCCAGCCAGGGTTCCCGGAAAGCTGGGAAGGGTGGGCCTGAAAAGGCCGGCCCGTCCCGGAATGATGGGAACAAGGGGTTGCGACCAATGGTGGGCCCTCAGCAGCCACAGAGCAGGGCGATCCAAGGAGAGGACCCTCCTTGGACAAAGGTAGAGCGGAAGAGGAAGAAGAAGGTGAATCCGCAGGCAGAAGTGCAGGACGCCAATCCAAGGCGTAGGAAGGCAGGTGCCAGGCGCGAGAAAGGCGACGCTATCGTCATCAAGACCGAACAGTCTAAGTACTCGGACGTCTTGAAGACGATGCGAAGCGACGCCAAGCTTGAGGGTCTTGGAGCCGACGTACGCAGTATTAGACGTACTCGTACGGGTGACATGATCCTGGAGCTGAAGCGCCAGAAGGAACACAAGGGCGCCGCCTACAAGAGGCTGGCAGAAGAGGTCCTTGGTGAGGGTGTGCAGGTGAGGGCTCTGACACATGAGGCGACTCTGAAGGTCAAAGACATTGACGAGATCACCGAAGTGGAAGAGCTCGTCACGGCACTGCGGCAACAGTGCGATGTGCAGGTGGCCGCCACAGCCGTTAAGCTACGGAGAGGGCCAGCAGGGACACAGATAGCCTTGGTTCAGCTACCTGTGGCGGATGTTAAAAAGTCCGTTAAAGTAGAGAGCATAAAGGTGGGTTGGTGTGTATGTCACCTGACACTCCACGAGCCACCAGAGGTTTGCTTCAGGTGTCTGGAACCAGGACACAAGTCGTGGGACTGTAAAGGCCCCGACAGGCGCAAACTGTGTAGGCGATGCAGCGCTGAAGGTCATAAGGCCCAAAGCTGCACGAGTCTGCCCATCTGCATGATCTGTACCGGGAAATCCTCGAACAACAGACATCCAATGGGTGGTCCAAGGTGCCCGGCCTTCAAGAAAGCCGCAGTGAACAACAAATCACAGTGCAGGTAATGCAGCTGAACCTGAACCACTGTGATGCGGCTCAGCAACTGCTTTGTCAGGCGGTTTCTGAGTAGGAGACGGATATCGCCATCATATCGGACCCATACCGAGTACCCGCCGGCAACGGCAACCGGGTCGCGGATGGGACCAGAAAAAAGGCGGCGATATGGACGACGGGTAAATACCCCATCCTGGAGTTGGTGTCTGCTAACTATGAGGGCTTCGTGGTCGCCAAAGTAAACTGTAGCTGTTATGCGCCTCCGCGGTGGCCGATCGAGCAGTTCACGCAAATGCTGAACCGCTTAACGACCGTGCTAACAGGGTGAAGGCCGGTGGTAAGAGCGGGTAACTTCAATGCCTGGGCCGTGGAATGGGGAAGTCGTTTCATGAACCAGCGGGGTCAGATCCTGCTAGAAACACTGGCCATCTTAGATGTCGACTTGGCTAATGTCGGTACCAAGAGTACCTTTAGTCGAAACGGAGCGGAGTCAATTATTGACGTGACCTTTTGTAGTCCTGGCCTAACGAGTAGTTCGAACTGGAGAGTAGATGATGGCTACACTCACAGCGACCACCTGGCGGTTCGCTACAGTATCGACTACAACAACAGCAGACAGCGGATAGAAGAAGAGGCGGCTAGGCCAAGGCCAAGCCCTCGCAGGTGGAAGACATCATACTTCGACGAAGGGGTAGTTAGGGAGGCGCTCCGCCGTGAGCGAAACTTAATCGGTGTAGACGGCGACGAGCTGGTAGCGGTGCTTTCACGTGCGTGTGATGCGACCATGCCTAGGCGAGTCCACCCTAGAAATGGGAGGCCACCGGCTTACTGGTGGACCGACGCGATTGCGGACCTGCGCCGCGCCTACCTACGGGCTAGGCGGCGGATGCAGCGAGCACGATCAGAGGAAGAGCGAAACGAACGGCGGGTGGTGTTCGCCGCTGCAAAAGCGGCGCTTAAGACCGAGATAAGAGCAAGCAAAAAGGCCTGCTTTGAGGGTCTCTGTCAGAGTGCCAATACAAATCCGTGGGGTGACGCCTACAGGATCGTTATGGCCAAGACGAGAGGTGTGATGACTCCTACAAAGCAATCTCCAGAGATGTTGGAGGGGATCATTGGAGGACTTTTTCCGCGTCATGATCCTAATCCTTGGCCTCCTTTCGTAGGACAGCCGGGGACTGGGGCTGGCGATGAGGAGAGGATCACCGATGTGGAACTTGCGGGGATAGCTAAGTCCCTTAGCGTAGGTAAGGCCCCAGGTCCGGACGGAGTTCCGAACCCGGCCTTGAAAGTAGCTATTGCAGAGGCTCCCGAGATGTTCAGGTCTGCTATGCAGAAATGCCTGGACGAGGGAGTTTTCCCAGAAGCTTGGAAGAGGCAGAGCCTGGTACTATTGCCAAAGGCGGGGAAACCACCCGGAGACCCGTCGGCATTTAGACCAATATGCTTGATTGACACGGCGGGGAAGGTGCTCGAAAAGATCAACCTCAATAAAATGTTGAGGTTCACTGAGGGCGTAAATGGTCTTTCGAGCAACCAGGATGGCTTCCGGAAGGGGACGTCCACCGTAGACGCTATCTTGTCGGTTACAAAAACCGCCAAGAAAGCACTCGAGCCTAAGAGGAGGGGAATTCGCTTCTGCGGGGTAGTGACTCTGGATGTAAGGAATGCATTTAATAGCGCCAGTTGGGCTGCTATTGCCGATGCGCTTTTGCGTCTGGGGATACCGGAGTACTTGTACAAGATTCTCGGAAGCTACTTTCAGAATCACGTACTAGTTTACGACACGGAGGTGGGTCGGAAGTGCTTTCACATAACCTCAGGAGTCCTGCAAGGTTCCATCCTGGGTCCGGAGTTATGGAATTGTTACCGTATACGATAACAATGAACCCTAGCGACGCACCTGCATGAGTGGTACAATTACAAAACTAACAAAAAAAGAACATGTGAGACTATGCACGAAGTACCCCAAACCAAAAGAGACAGGAAAGGGTTAATGCTAACCTGTCTCTTCTGGGTTTAAAATGTACACAACTACTAACGCTACTTCTGAGCCTGATTAATGCGTGCGAATTCGGCAGTGGCAACACCATATCCTCGGCGAAGCGAAGTGAAAAGAGGGGATAGAGATGAAAGAGGGGTGAACGAAAAGAAGGATGACGATGAGAAGGGAGTCGATGGCGCGCAGCGATAGAGTGTGGACGTAGCTCCGAAGAGGACACAGCTAGTTAATTGTCCAAGTTAAGGATTTTCCCAGTGAAGGAGTTTTCTTCGCCGGCAGAGGAACGCATTGTGCCCTTTTGTTACGAGATTCTTCGACGGGTTAGTGGCTGGGCCGGATCCCCGGAATTGTAGCAGAACTTCGTCCATCTAGGAACTACTTCACCGGCCGGAAAAACGGGAAGAAACCACGTGGACCCGATTCCATTTCAAGCCATCAAGTGAACGTCTGCTCCAGGTTGCCCCCCCCCCTGGCTACCAGATCCGAGGCGTCGCGGAGACCCGAAGCGGCGGGGCAAATCCTTTCGACCGGAATCGTCCATCCGGGGCCATTTCAAGACACCAGGACCGTCCATCGGAACGACGGGACGAATCCTGCCATCCGCGGCACTTTTCCAAGCCATTGCAAGCAATCAAGCGAATATCAGCTTCAGGTTAGCTCACCTGGCTACCCGACCCGGGGCGACGGGCGAATCCTTCCGGCCGAAACCTTCCATCCGGGCCACTTCAAGCCACTAGGCCAGTACATCGGAACGGCGGCACGAACCCTTCCACCAACGGCACCGTTTCAAGCCATCAGGTCAGTCCACCTGGTTACCCGATTCGCGACCTCGAAAGCCGGCGTCTCGGAAACCCGGATTGAAGCACCCGACGGGACGCACCTCAACATCCTCTACCCACGCCTGCAAGCGGACCCCGGCACCTCGCACCATCTCCCGCCACCCACTCTGTGACCTAGGACGGAATCAGAACGCGGACCCGGAGCAACGGGCCACTCACCGGTGACCGGAAAGTGCCGATCCCGATCCCATTCCATGCTATCAATTGGACCCCGGCTCCAAGCGTTAAGGTATGTCTCCCGGAGCTCAGCTCTTCATTCGTTGGTCCGCAATGGGCCCACCATCATCTATCGGCCGCAACGTTTCCTTGACTAATCCTAAACCACTAACATTTAACGCCATCATGAATTCGAAATAAAAAAAACTATTAAAATGTACTTTTAAACTTATATTTTTGTTGGCAAGGTTCCCTATGCATGTGCGTCTGACCATTGTTGTTCTGTCCACTTCTGCTACGTTATCCTTCGAGGATCTCTTGAGCAGGTAGAAGCCGACCCTGAGAAACCCCACGAGGTGAGCTAGTTAGGGACATTCGGATGTCCGCTGCCCAGACGTGCGGATGTCATTGGCAGTTTCAGAATGTCATGTACGACGAGGTGTTGAGGTTAGAGTACCCAGTGGGAGTGGTGATTGTCGGATTTGCCGACGATATTACGCTCGAAGTCTACGGTGAAATGATCGAGGAGGTAAAGTTGACTACTAACCACTCGATCAAGGTTGTGGAGGCGTGGATGCGGTCCAGGAAACTGGAGCTGGCTCACCACAAGACAGAGGTGACGGTTGTTAACAACCTGAAGTCGGAGCAGCAGACGGAGATCAGTGTAGGAGAGTGCACTATCCTGTCAAAGCGCTCCGTCAAACACTTGGGCGTGATGATCGACGATAAGCTTATCTTTGGTAGCCACGTCGATTATGCCTGTAAAAGAGCCTCCACAGCTATTGCGGCACTGTCCCGGATGATGCCCAATAGCTCAGCGGTGTACGCCAGTAAGCGCAAGCTTCTGGCTAGTGTTGCTACGTCCATACTTAGGTATGGCGGCCCGGCGTGGGGCTGGAAAGTACTTACAGGCTTATGTGTCTGAGGGTTGCGAGCGCGTACCGTACCGTGTCACACGACGCTCTCTGTGTCATTACTGGTATGGTGCCTATCAGCATTCTTATCAGTGAGGACATGGAGTGCTTCGAAATGCGCAGCACAAGAGGCATACGCAGGACTGTCAGGATGGCCCCTATGGTCAAATGGCAGCGCGCGTGGAACAGTTCCACCAAAGGAAGGTGGACCCATAGGTTGATACCGAGGGTAGATAGTTGGATTAATAGGCGCCATGGGGAAGTTACATTCCACCTGACACAGGTCCTTACAGGTCATGGTTGCTTCCGACAGTATCTACACCGTTTCGGGTATGCGGATTCTCCCGAATGCCCAGTGTGCAATGGTTTAGAGGAAACGGCGGAACACGTTTTGTTCGTGTGCCCGCGTTTTCGCACAATGCGTGACCGCATGCTTGCCACATACGGGGAGGACACAACTCCAGACAACTTGATCCAGAGAATGTGTAGGGATGAGATTAGCTGGAATGCCGTTTCAACGGCTATCACCCATATCGTCTGGGAGCTACAGAGGAGGTGGCGTGTGGACTCGGAGAATGGCTAGTCCAGATGCAGTACAAGAGGTGGTCCAGGGGTTCGAAGTCGGCTTCGTAGGTCATACCGGTGCCCTGCGGTCGAGGGCCCGCCTTCCGAGGACAAAGGGAGTGGCGAGGACCACTCGGGAAACTGGCTAAGCACCAGCATGCTACCGTGATGGACTCTCCAGAGCGAGTCATCGATGTTCGTTGCTGCAAGGCTACGGCAGCTAACCTTGAGGGTGAGATATGCACTAGCCCCTCTCTGAAGCAATACTTTCTTGGTGGTTCCGGAGAGACGTAGGGGTTGGCGACCATAGGAATGTGTTTTAGTGGGTCGAGGAGAGAGTAGTCCTGGCTTCTACTAGTGTTGTAGAAGACGGCCTTAACCCCACACTACCCTAACCTTCCTGTTAGGGTGTCTGATGAGCAGATTTATCCCCCTATGGTTTAGCAGAAAAAAAAGACATCATCTCAATTCGTCGAACTGAGTTGATTGGTATATGTGACTTGACCCTCCGAGCCTTCTATCGAAAATTCGTTTTTTCAGTGATCATATAGCCTTTCAGTACACTTTGGTGTACGAGAAAGGCAAAACAATAACAATAACATGCTCTGAACCAACAACTAGCCTTTCCACCACACAAGACATTGTTCCCCAAAAGATGGTAACAATCTTCAGGATGTTCTGTTGTTCTTGACCCACTGTGGTAAAGAGCTATAGGATCTCTTTACGCTTTATGCGTTATCACAGTGTCCTTTTCAGGACGCTATGTGAACCCATTGTGGTACGCTTATGCGTGTATGACGATCATATTCCCTTACCTGTCCTTTCCCCTATTCCATCCTTTTTCCTTCCCTTCACCCTCAGGTAAATGATAGATAGGCTCGTGTTCATGGCGATGGCACAAATTTCCCAAATGGAGGAGAACGTGTCTCTGGAGCCGACCTACTGATACCTGATACCGTGAGCGAAACCTACTTGTCTTAAGCGGTGACAAGCTGGTAGCGGTGCCCTCGCGTGCGTGCGATGCGATCATGCATAGGCAAGTCCACCCTAGAAATGGAATGGCTTAGGGAGCGTCCATAAATTACGTCACGCAAAAATGAACCATTTTTAACCCCTCCTCCCCCTATGTTACACTTTTTGTATGAGACCTCTGAAATTTTTGTATGGGTTGTCACACTTTACTGACCCCCCCTCCCCCCTAAAAGCGTGACGTAATATATGGGCGTTCCCTTACTGTTGGACTCAAGTGATTCCGGACCTGCGCCGCGCCTGCCTACGGGCTAGGCGACGAATGCAGCGAGCACGAACTGGAAAAGGGCGAAACGAACGGCGCGTGGTATTTGCCGCTGCCAAAGTCGCATTGAAGACCGAGATAAGGGCAAGCAAAAAGGCCGGCTTTGAGGATCTCTGTCAGAGTGCCAATGTGAAATGGGGTGCCTATAGGAGATCATGATGGCCAAAACGGGAGTTGTAATGACTACGAGCACTCTCCAGGGATTTCGGAGGGGATCATCGAAGGGCTTTTCCGCGTCCTGATTGGCTCATTTCGAAGGACAGCCGGGGACTGGGTCTGGTGATGAGGAGAGGATCTGGAACTTGCGGTGATAGCAAAGTTTTTTAGCGTAGGTAAGGCCCCAGGTCCGGACGGAGTTCCAAACCTGCCTTTAAAAGTGGTTATTACAGAAGCTCCCGGGATGTTCAGGTCTGCTATGCAAAAATGACTGGACGAGGGAAGAATCATATACAAAGGAATATAGACCAATATTTTTCTGTGCCAATATGCTTGATCACTATGGTGAGAAAGGTGCTCGAAATGATCAACAGAATGTTGAGGCTCACCGAGGGTATATGGTCTCTCTAGCAACTAGTTTAGCTTCCGGAAGGGGAGGTCGACCGTAGACGCTCTCCTGTCGGGCTCAAAAACAGCCGAGGTAGCTCTCCAGCGCAAGAGGAGGTGGATTCGCTACTGTGCAGTAGTCATTCTGTATGTAAGGAACGTGTTCAATAGCGCCAGTTGGGCGGCTATTGCCGATACGCTCATATGCCTGGGGCCGGAAGTGCTTTCACATGACCTCAGGAGTCTCACAAGGTTCCATCCTGGGTCAGGTGTTATGGATTGTCATGTACGATCAGGTGTTGATGTTAAAATTTCAGGTGAGAGTAGCCATTATCGGCTTCGCTGACGACATTACTCCGGAGGTCTACGGTGAAACGATCGATGAAGTGGAATTGACTGCTGTCCATGAGCTCCAGGAAACTGGAGTTGGCTCTCCACAAAACTGAGGTGGTAGTTGTGAACAACCGAAAGTCGGAGCAACAAACGGTGTTCGGTGTAGGCGATTGCACTTGTACTTCGAAGCGCTCCGTCAAACACATGCAGTAATGATCGGCGATAAGCTTTCGCAGGGTGCATGACTGGAGACGACTCCTACGTAAAGCAGAGGACACTAAGGCCTGACTAGTAAGGTAAGTTGGCCTTAACCTTGACAAATTCAGTGAAGACTCAAAACCCGTTACGATAACTTTTGGCTTGATTTTTCTATGCCGCAGATGCATTAACCAGTCTACCCTATCAAATGCTATTTCGTTAGGGAAACTTGCGGGGAAAATTTGTAACCTCAAAGACGACGCACGCTTCATACTTTCAAGACGTATGACAAGGTGATGTCGGGAAATGCCATACCTTACCTACCTACCTACCGCTATCGCCACGTCATGACCGTCTTTTTCGTGGGGATTATAAATTGAGGAAAATCCCGCTGGGAATGTGCAACGATGTGGGTGCTGTGAGTGAGAGAGCAAATTGTTTACATGCCTTTCTGAATTCAATGGCACTTTCGTTCGTTCCTGGCACTCTTCACCTGGCGAGCTCGGTTGGCATTTTGGCACATTCCTACATCCATTTTGCCATCAACTCTCTCTCTCTCTCTCTAGGTGTGAGTTCGATCAGCGAATGATTGGCAATTTAAGGTAACCATACGAAACTTGATTGAAACTGTGAAAGTAGATTTGCATGACCGAGCAAATATTTTTTCAAACGAGGAATGCATGAGGAAAATTGAGGTAAAACGTCCTGGTGATTCTGGAGCCCGTGTGGAGTGGAAATTAAAGCTTATTAAAGTAATGGTCAAATCGCGTCAACCGCCATCCAATCGGTTGCAAATGACCATGAAAATAGAAACAATTAGCATTCACGACCATAGTTCCTTTCATATTTTTTTTGTAATCGCCCGAGCTCCCCAACAAACGACCAATAAATTCCCATTATTTCACAGCGCACATAAATATCGCTGATTTGGACACAAATTTCGCCGCAAATTTCTCTGAGATAGGACTGCCACATTCAACACCAACAACGAGACCAAGCGACACTGACTGGATGGCGGCGCGGCGGTGTGGTGATTTCATACAACCACATTAGGGGTTCGCCATTTCTTCTGGGCTGTCGCGAAAAACCAACAGAACCGGCACGCATAAATAATTGGAACACGATTTACGATCGGTTGCCGGCCACGGGTTCATCGCCGTTCTCGCCGTCGCCGACTACGACGACGACGTCATTGGATGGTACCAACTGAGTACTTGAGTAGAGCAGTCAGGGCAGGGCAGGCAAACTGCACCGAAGGAAATGAATGTGAGAAAAATGGAAAAGAACGACCCGGCTGTGACCCTTGGCGACATCTGGCGGAAATGAGAACAGCACAGGAAATTTATTGGGCCAGAAATTGGCGGACAGAATGGTTGGGGTTTCCGTTGGAATCTGGACGAGTAGCGGATAGTTGTGGTTGGTTTGCTAATTGCTACTGGAGTTCTGCATTCTTTAGAACTATTGTCCACTACTCAGAATTAATAAAAAATTACTAATTACTTCGATATAATAATTGAATATACATCAAATGTCACAAGAACAAATGTGAACAAGATGTGCTTTCGTCATGCATAACAACCCGGCTTCTTAGTAATTGTTCGCTGCTTCTCCGAATATTGAGTTAGGCTTGTAAACGTAAACATTATACACCTGGCTTTTACATATAAGTGTGTTGATGAAAAAACGGAGAAAATTGAAATCCTAGTTTTTGTTCACGAATTTTGTTACATTCCGAGTTGTGTATGTTTGAACAAATTTATATCAAGTACTCTACCATAAGTATTCAAACCTAAAACTCACTAAAGAAACAAGGAACCCTGAGATTCCCCTAGAATTGCATAAGCACTTGCCCTGAATAACCACGATGCTGGAGACCACCTGTCACAGGGAATCAGATACCCCCACCAAGTTCAAGTGTACGGGCGGTCTCGAGCACCACGGGCAGTGGTCGGAAACATTTATTTGTAACTACCAACTTCTGACTTCAATCCACCAATGCAATGCCGCATTAATATGCACCAATCTCTGCCGGAGTGAGGCCGTGACTGTAAACGGTGCTCTACACGCCAAGAGAACATCAGGAATAAATGTGGCTGCAAACGAATTGTGATAAGATTTAGTGATTTCTGCTCATTCGCTGCTGCACAATGGGCGAAATTATTCTACAAATTGGGCACATTACAACATATCTTACTTGAAGAAGATGGCATTTAAATATTATATAAAAACTGATATAAAAATTATATATTTAACTGAACTAGTAAAATTGGTTAGCGGCTAGAAGGGCATCTGGCGAATTGGGAGTCGTTAGTTCGAGTCTCGTTGGAATACGTGGATCCATTTTCATAATTCAAATCTCAATTTGTTCATCGAGCACATGTTTCTGTTGTGCACATGGATGTAGGAGCATTTTCAACAATGTATGAAGAAAAGGTATTGTTATATTTCAGTATTTGAGGCATGTAACCGTTGGTCACAAATTATACTTGTAGCTCCACCACAAGATCAGTTTCCCTTCGAATTTTCCTTAAATTCCTTTTTCCCGATTTTTGTTTCAAATTATTCCTGCCATAATAGCACGCCTTTTTCAGATATTCCTCCTACTAACACTATCGGGGAGCAGTGGCTGCACTCAGAGGCTTGATGAGTGTAGAGGGTTTCTCCTCTCTCAAGTTCCACGCTGTTTGGGTGGCTGTCAAAGCGTATGACAGTTTGAGCGAACGGATCAAAACATAACTCGGTCATTATTATTTCATACACAGATGGAGTACGTAAAAGTACACGCAAAACAAGAAAAGCTACCAAAAATTGAGATATGCCTTTTCTACCAATCTATGTATTAAAAACGTACAGAAAATGTGATAAATCATAATCCATTCGTTGTATTAAGATGCGCTACACGGTTCCATAGCTTCCATACCATTACACACAAACACCTCCATTCAAACCCGAGAAGTTGAACCGGGTTGCGTCTAAAAATAACTTTCGCTTCGCTGCTGAGCTTCGCGTCCTATTGTCTACATGGAATTTTCCACTTGCAAACAGCAACCTGCTGGATGCGGGCTTTTCAGTGCACAATGGGTCTAGAATCGTATTTACGAAGACAAAAATGTTTCTGCCAAGTTCTGGCATTTCTTTTTTTTTTTCATTATTGTGAAATGATTACGGTCAATCAAGTGTGGCTTATCCAAAAGTCTGCTGATTAATTATTCTCTAACAATATCAGAATGTTTTACAAAGTCATAGAAAATTTACAAAAATAAAACATTCGATTGATTTGATTGATTTGTCTTTATTAACCCTAAAAGGGACACCTGGGGTCCATTGGACCCCAGGCGCCTTTCAGAGCTCGTCTTTGATGGAACACACTCAGCGAGGTGACGAAACTGAGGCCATGAAGGTATCCCTTTTAGGGTTAAAGAGACTTTCAGCCCTTGGATAAAACATTCGAATCATTAGAACTTTTCGAAAAGTTTTCAATAAATTGCAACTTTTTTGCCTTTGGTCATATTTTAGTCGAGTCCAACGATACATGAAGACCAATACATTAGTCACAAACTTTCAAAATTTAATTTAATTCGGTTCGCTTAGTCCTAAGGTACAGTAATTTGATAAACGGAAGTCAAAAACTAGATTTAGATAGAAGGGCTCTAACTTCGTGTAAAGTTGAATAATCAATCAAGCCCAAATTTGCACCAATTAAATCAAACTCGTTGAGGAACAAGTAATCAAAATTTGAATAGTTTTGGTGGACTTTATAAAAGGATACAACTTGCTAAAAATGTTTTAGGCGATTTTTTAAACTTAGCATGCTTTTGTATATACCACTAGGCGGTGCTAGAGGTCAAGCAAATTTTAAATTTAATATATCTCAGAATTCTGGTCACTTACAAAGTTGGTGTCTTTGACAATGCTGTTTGGTAGGTCAAGGGCTTACAGTTAATGGTCCACTTGTTTCGAAATTTTGCCACAAGGAAGCGCAAGTTACACATTTGCAAAATTATGGAAATGAATGTTTTTTTTTCGTAAAGCAATCAAAGCTGTAATTTAGTTTTCTTTGAACATATTTAAGTCAAGACAAAGGTTTTTCAAAGAGCTATATATTAGTCATAAATGTGCAAAATTTCATTTCATTCGGTTCACTTAATCCAGAGATATAGCAGTTTTACGGAGAACACTCAAATATAAAACATTTTACTAGAGTCGCTCCAAATTCATGTAAAACTGTCCAATCGAGCTTAAATTTGTAGCATTTATAGCTGATTAGTTGTGCAACTAGCAGATAAAATTTGATAATATTCCCTACACATTATAGAAAGTTACAGGTTCCTGAATATATCTATATATATAAAAATGAGTTTGAAGTTCCTTTGAGGCAACAAAACTCAAGAATGGGTGGACCGATCAGCATGAGTCTTGCATGGTTCGATTCGTATTCGTGGTGGCTGTGTTTATATGTACAATAAGTTACGAAAATTAACTAAAATAGTAAGAAAATTGAAAAAGTATTGATTTTTCATGAACTGGGAAGAAAATGGACACGATCGAAATGAAACCAATCTAGAGTGCGGTGATATTTTGAGCTCAACAGTTGTCAAACCACCACAACCGGGCAAGACAACGTTTGCCGGGCCAGCTAGTTCGAGATAATTAGTAAAACATACATGCTTCTACTAATTTGCAACTAGCGCCGTCTACTGGCAGAATCCTGAACCAATCAGCTAATCAACTGAAACACCTTAATAAACCAAACAACATTGCCGAAGAAACCAACTTTCTAAGTAATCAGAGTTCTGAGATATATGGTATATAATAATTAATTTATCGTCAGCGCTACCTAGTGGTGGAATTTTGAATCAAACGGCCCATCACCAGTAAAACCTTGGCTGGCCTATCAACTTTGCCAAGTATACCGAATATTTAAGTAATCATGGTGCTAAGATGTATGGTATGGAAATTTCGCCAGTGCTACGTCTTGCTGTCTGTGATATCTGTCATACCAGAAACAAACAGACGTAACACTGATGAAATGTTTATACCAAATATCCCATCATCCTGATTACTTAGAGAGTTGGTGTCTTCGGCAATATTATTTGGCTGGTCAAGAACTAACAAATGATGAGCCGTTTGATTCAAAATTCCACCACAAGGCAGCGCTAGTGAGCAAACAAATATTATATTCCATATATCTCAGGACTCAGATCACTTAGAAAGTTGATGTCTTCGGCGATATTGTTAGGTTGGTTACGGCCGCTCAGTTGATTAGCTGATTGGTTCAAGGTTCTGTCAGTAGGCGGCGCTAGTTACGAATTAATTGAAGCATGCAACATTTATTTATTATTTCAAATATATTCAGCAAGCTGTAACTTTTTCAATAATGCACCAAATATTCTCAAATTTGTCCTGCCAGTTGCACAACTAGTAAGCTATAAACTGTACAAATTTGGGCTCGATTGGATAACTTTACATAAAATTGGAGCAACTCTAATAAAGTAGTTCATATTTGAGAGTTCTTCGTTTAATTGCTATATCTCTGGATCAAGGGGACCGAAAGAAATGCGACATTGCACAATTATGACTAATACATAGCTCTTTGAAAAACCTTTGACTTGACTTAGACACGTTCAAAGAAAACAAACTTAGAGCTTTTTGATTACTTCACGAAAAAATATCAATCGTTTGAATGATTTTGCAAATGTGTAACTAGCGCCATCTAGTGGACCATTAACTGTAAGCCCTTGACTCACTTAACAACGTTGTCGAAGACACCAACTTTCTAAGTGGTAGAGTCCTGAGATATATGAAATTTAAAATTTGCCGTTTATTGGTGGAATTTCTAATTAAACGATCCATCACCATCCATCATGGCATCGCAAATAAAATTATTAGAAAGCAGATTTTTGAATCAGTTTAACCAGACGAACCACCCTAACATAACAATAATAGGGAATAGGGTCAACAATTGAAAATAAACTTTCTAAAACACAATATGTGTCTAAAAACTTAAAGCTGAAGCTTAAACAGTTTTGTCTTCGCAAATACGGCTCTGGACCCATTGTGCAGTGTGGCGGCTGTATCACTTCCATCACCAAACCACGTTTGTGTTGATCATGATGGCTTTCAGCCTCTTGTCTATTCATGTGTAGTTGTAGCCGTGCTGGTTAGAGCGCAAGATACCGTTTATCACCATGATAGTGTCTCGGTTCGATTCCCGCCGCCGCCCGTATTTCTTTTTAAACAAGTACACTAAATCCTTTTTTATACGACTTTTTTAAACGCGATTTTATTTTGCACGATTTTTTTACGCGATTTTCTCGAACTTACGCGACTTTTTTTTACGCGATTTTGGTTATTTGCGGAGGGCAAATCGCGTAAAAAAAGATTTCCCTTTGATTTTTTTTACGCGATTTCACGAAGTTACGCGAACTTTTTTTACACGATCTTTTTTTGCGCGGACGCATCCATCACGTAAAAAAAGGATTTAGTGTATTGGCATTTGATGCCGCCGCTGCTGCCATGATCAGTCTAAAAATAGAACAAATAATGAGAAACCAGTGCGACAGAGCACCCGCACACATGCGAAATTTTCCTTTTCCAGATTCTAGGAAGCCAATACAATTTTTGGTATACTGCCACCTACCAATTTTTGTATTTGCAAGGCCCTAATACAATATTTGTACATATATGTTTTATACCCAATTGTATTAGAATCTGCCAATCTCAGGTTGCGTGTAGGGTGTCTGATCATATTACCGGCACAAAGTAACAAACAATATGATTGTATGTTGTTTGTTTGAGATGTATGTTTAATGTTGGTCGTTTTCCTTAAAAGGCATAGAGCTTTGGTTCTGTGTGCTCTTTCCGATCGTGTTCGTTGAACAGAATAGAAGTGCGCGCGTGTGTTAATTGTAAATTGTTGAAATGGCTAAATCAATTAGTACAATTAGTATGGTTAGTTATGTGAATAAAATGTGATTAGTCAGCCAAATCTATGTGTTAATGCTTGAATGTTTTACAAAGAATAACGTTCACAAGAAAATTTAAAACTGTGACAAACAACCAACCAGAAAAAGGTCCAGATAGTGGGCCTTTTTCTGTGTATTTTCCATCTAACCGTCAGGAGTGCCACCGGAGATACATTTCCCGGAGAAGCGCGTAGTGCAGTGATCGGAAGGACTGGTCAGAAGTCGGGCGGCGAGGAGTTCACCGGCTATCGCTAATTGCCGACCTCGCTGGAAACATCCACCATCTCGTTTCGCCGGCATTTTCGGCCATCATCATCCGCCGGCCCCTTCGCGATCTTCGGCCATTGTCAACGGCCGCTATTGCCAAGAACCAACACCAAGCCCCATACCTACCCATACCTAAGATCTCAGTGATAGCCAATTCATTTAGAACGCTTCCCTGGGTAGTAACTAGTTCACCATCTCTTTTGCTTTTCCGCTCTGTTCCGGACTCACAAAGGATATATACAATATCACTAGGCCTCGCTGTTCTCCCGAACCATCGGAATTTTGTTTAACGTAGTATTTCAGCCTTTGTTCTTGTTTTAATGGTCGTTCACCGCTACATGTTTACTGTACTTTATCTGTGAGAATGTTAAACCATAGTTCCTGTACATAAAGTGCCCCTAAACTAGTGCGGAAAATGAGAGTTCAAGCCATTCTATAAGCACGACCCTGAGAATCCCCAAATCCCTTAATCCCTGAGCTAGATTTCCTATCAAACCAGTTACAGGCAACCGCGCTCCTCCGCACAGAGAGTTGTTTTGCTACTTTACACCCAGGTACAGAACGGTGTTGTGCAATTTTTGAGACGCAGCGCCGGCGGTAATGCTGCAGCATAAAACCCGGCAGAACGTATGCAACACACACACAAGAGAAAAAGCAGAGCCGTCTCTTTAAAAAAACGCCGCCTGGATGAGACGGAGTGCGGGGAAATGGAACTGTTGTGATGTTTCCAGGAAACATGGGAGTTCTAGCAGAGACTCAACGCATCGCTCAACAATCTCGTGCCACAAGCCGAAATCTTCAGAGATAAAGATGGAAGCCTCCTATAAGACGGACTTTTATTTTTCTTCTAAACCATATTGGGATAATCTGCAAACAGACACCCTAATATCAAGGATAGGGTAGTATGGGGCTGAGGCCGTCTTCTACTACAATAGTAAAAGCCAGGATTACTCTCTCCTCGTACCCAATTAACACATTCCTATGGTCGCCAAACCCTACGTCTCTCCGGAACCACCTATAAGGGGCTAGGAAACATCGCACCCTCAAGGTTAGCTGCGTAGCCTGCAGCAACGAACATCGATGACTCGCTGTGGAGAGTCCATCTCGGTAACATGCTGGCGCTTAGCCAAGAACTGATGCTCACGTGCAACCCGATCTGACCTGCCCGTAGGGAATGGTATCACTACCCTTCAGGCCCTATCAGATGCACCCGAAGGCTGCAGACAGCTGGGTCTCACCTGCCCCAACCCTTGCCGGGGACCCCTTTTACAACCGCAGGCACGGAATCAACGTGCTCCGTCGTTTCCTCTAAGCCATTGCACACTGGGCATTCAGGAGAACCCGCATGCCCAAAACAGTGTAGATACAGTCGGAAGCAACAATGACCTGAAGGGACCTGTGTCAGGTGGAATGTGACTTCCTCATGGCGCCTATTATTCCAACTATCTACCCTCGGTATCATGGGGCCCATATAGCCGAGGCGGTAAACGCACGGGTATTCAGCATGACCATGCTGAGGGTGACGGGTTCGATTCCCGGTCGGTCCAGGACCTTTTCGTAAAGGAAATTTCCTTGACTTCCTTGGGCATAGAGTATCTTCGTGCCTGCCACACGATATACACATGCAAAATGGTCATTGGCAGAGGAAGCTCTCAGTTAATAACTGTGGAAGTGCTCATAGAACACTAAGCTGAGAAGCAGGCTTTGTCCCAGTGAGGACGTTACGCCAAGAAGCGGAGGAGGACCCTCGGTATCAACCTATGGGTCCACCTTCCTTTGGTGGAACTGTCCCACGCGCGCTGCCATTTGACCATAGAGGCATCCTGGCAGTCCTGCGTATGCCTCTTGTTCCGCGCATTTCGAAGCACTCCATGTCCTCACTGATACGGATGCCAATAGGCACCATACCAGTAATGACGCAGAGAGCGTCGTGTGACACGATACGGTACGCGCTCGCAACCCTCAGGCACATAAGCTTATAAGTACTTTCCAGCTTCCGTCGGTAGCATTCAGTACTTAGCGCAGTGTCCCACGCCGGGCCGCCATGCCTCAGTATGGACGTATCTACTCTAGCCAGAAGCTTGCGCTTACTGGCGTACACCGCAGAGCTATTGGACATCATCCGGGACAGTGCCGCAATAGCTGTGGAGGCTCTTTCACTGGCATAATCAACGTGGTTACCGAAGGTAAGCTTATCGTCGATCATCACGCCCAAGTGTTTGACGGAGCGCTTTGACAGGATAGTGCACTCTCCTACACTGATCTCCGTCTGCTGCTCCGACTTCAGGTTGTTAACAACCGTCACCTCAGGCTTGTGGTGAGCCAGCTCCAGTTTCCTGGACTGCATCCACGCCTCCACAACCTTGATCGAGTAGTCGGTAGTCAACTTCACCTCCTCGATCGTTTCACAGAAGACTTCGAGCGTAATGTCGTCGTCAAATCCGACAATCTTCACTCCCACTGGGTACTCTAACCTCAAAACCTCGTCGTACATGACATTCCATAACACCGGACTTGGGAAAATTGAAAAGTGGAAGCAGCACTTTGATGATCACCTTATTGACGTGTAGCATGTAGTCACGAGAGTCCAAGGCAACGGATGAAACGAATATGCCATTGAGCGAAACAGATCCAACACCCACGCTGAGGGTCGTTATTCACCAGCTTGAAACTAACATAGCAGCTTGTAAGCCCTAAGGGGCTGTCCATAAACCACGTGGTCCTTAGGGGGGGGGGGGGGGGTTCGGTCAATGACCATTTTGTATGGACAAATAAAACAATTTGTATGGACTAATGACCACGCAGGGGGGGTTGGGGTCGGGGGTGAAAAGTCCCAAAAAATGACCACGTGGTTTATGGACAGCCCCTAAGGGGTGTTTTTTTTTCTGTTCGGGTGAGCCACTGCGACCAGTATTTAGATCTTTTGTGGCATTACCCGTATCCTTAGTATTTAGTGCATGTCGTACTACTCCATTGTCATTGAGAGGCAATGAAGTATCGATTTCTGTACAGTTCCTGTTTTGTTATCCCAGAGGTGTAAGAAATCGATTGCGATGAAAAGGTTCCGTTATCATAGAGATTTAAATCTCAGTGAAAGAGCGCCCCTAATCAAACACAATCCGCATTCTGAGAAAAACAAAACGGTGGTACTGATATTTATCCATGCATCGGAACTCTAGCCCCATCCATGTCTTGCTTCTAGTTTAGTCCCAGGACAACAAAGAAAAACCGGGGACTTTAGGCTAGTTGCAAAACTCTGTCAAATTAGAGAATGTGTTCTGCAAAAAGAATGCACGTGAGTCCTTGAATTACCAGAACTTAACAGTCCTTGATAGGTTAGTACGCAATCAGATACGTAAAGCATGTTTGTTTTCCTAACATCAAGTGTAGTCTCGGGTAGGCAAAGTCCGATTCTTTAACTATCAGCAAGGCAGAATAAATGCAATTTTAGAAACTGTCACCAGTAACAAGGACTTTGCACCATGAATCCTTATTACCAAAACACATTACCCCAACTTGACAAACCGGATGTCACTAGGGTTCGGTTTGGTAGATCTTGAACCGTAACGCAACACATAAAGGCGATCTACCAACGTTACGGGCTCCGTTAAAGATCGAGCATATTTTAAACCCCCTCAACCATTCATCCCTCAGCACGGGTCGCCTGACACCTTGGATTGGGGTTCCCTGTTTAGTGGACTTTTACCCCCGGAACAGGTGGTCCGTAGTGTTATTCTTAGCCAATTGAGACAACCGCTACCGACACTACACAGCTATCTAGGCTGATCGGGAAAAGAAGTTAACATTGATGGTTAACTTCATATGGACCCGAACAGCTGTGAAATAAATAAATAAATAAATAAGGGGTGTTACAGCAGAGCTCATCAAGACAAAAAAAAATTGACCACCTACCTGCACCGCATGATAATCAAGATCTGGGGAAAGACCGCCTACAAAGTGCTTTTCCCGATCACCTTTCGTCGTCTGTTGCCTGAAACGAATGAATTCGTGAGAAGCTATCAATCTGGGCTCATAGACGACCGGTCGACAATATACCATATCTTCACCGTGCGGGTAATCTACTAGAAGTACCGTGAATACCAGGTCCTAACACATCACCTGTTCATCGACTTCAAGGTAGCCGTCAAGTGAGGAGCTGCCAGATGGCGCCTGTATGGTTAGGCAACCGTTAACCCTAAAGGTCGATAGTAAATCCGGAAAGTCGGACCCCATCCAGGCGTCCCGAAAAGACGGGAAGGATGGGCCTGAAAAGGCTGGCTGGCCCGGATCGAAGGGGACAGGGGGTTGCGACAACTGATTTGTCATCAGCGACCACAAGTTAAGGCGGATCAGGGGGAGGACGTCCCTTGGATCAAAATAGGGCGAACAAAGAAGAAGCATAAGCCGCAAGCGAGTAGGGACACCAGACCTAGGAAACGTAGGAGGACATGTGCCAAGTGCGAGAAGAGCGATGTCTAAACAGTCTAAATACTCAGACGTCTTGAAGATGATGAGGAGCGAGTAGTATTATTCGTACTCATACGGGTTCAATAATCCTCGAGATCAAAAGTGACAAGGAGTTTGGCATAAGAGGTCTTTGGCGAGGGTGTCGAGGTGAGGCCTCTTATAGCGGAGGTGACGCTGAAGGTGAAGAACCTAGATAAGATCACCGCCGCGGCATTGCTCGTCACGGCACTGCGGCAACAGTGTGAGGAGCCGTTCTGCTACGGAAGGCCCCAGCAGGGACAAACAGCCTTGGTACAGCTACCTGTGGCGGACGCAAATGAGTCCGTTAAAGTAGGAAAGATTAAGGTGGGCTGGTCATTATGCCATCTGACTTTTCATGAGCCACCAGAGGTTTGCTTCAGGTGTCTGGGACCAGGACACAAGATATGGGACTACAAAAGCCCTGCAAGGAGCAAACTGTGCAAGAGATGCGGTGCCGAAGGCCATAAAGTACAAGGCTGAACGAGTCCACCCATTTGTCGGATTTGTTCCGGGAAATCTATGAACAACAAACACCCAACGGGTGGTCTAAGGTGCCCGGTCTTCAAGAAAGCAGTAGTGACCAAATCGCAGTGCAGGTAACGTAGCTGAACCTGAACCACTGTGACGCAGCTCAACAACTCCTTTGTCAGGCGGTTTCTGAGTAGGAGACGGTTATAGCCAACATAGTGGACCCATACCGCGTACCCGCCGGCAACGGCAATTGGGTCTCGAATGGGTCCATAAAAGTGGCGGCGATATGGACGACGGAACGACGCAGTCTTCTTGTTGTAGGCTCCGTGGTGGTCGATCGAGCAGTTCACGCAGATGCTGGACTGTATGACGACCGGCTGACAGGGCGAAGGCCGATTATAATAGCAGGTGATTTCAATGCCTGGGCCGTAGAATGGGGAAGCCGTTTCACGAACCAGCGGGGTCAGATCCTGCTAGAGAAACTGGACATACTAGATGTCGGCCTGGCTAGTGTCTAACTAACCAGAGATTTTTCGTTCAGTTTATCCAGTGTAGTTTATTCTTCCCTAATTATTTTCGAAGTTTTCCGGAATACATTCCAGTGATACTTCCGTCATTTCTCTAATAGTTTCTACCTGGAATTACTCCCAGTCTATAAAAAGCAGCTTCTCCTGGGACGTTTATCTAGAGATTCTCTCCTGATTCCTCCCAAAAGTATTCCCAGGATATCCTATAGCTTTCGATATTTCTTCAGGAGTATCTCCCAAGATTTCTACCAGATTTTCTCTCTTTTGTTTTTTTTTTAGTTTCTCTAATGTATTTCCCAGAACTTCATAAAAGGGTTCTCCTGGGATTGCTCTCGGAGTTCCGTTAAGAACATCCGAGGACCCTCAAAATGAAAAATTCTTATAAATTTGACGCGGTTCATATAAATTAGGCACATTGACGTGAATAGTCCATTTTTGAAGAGACAAATCCTTCCCCGCGTGAACTTTAGTTAGACGTAAATACAATATTTTGAATTTTCATTCCTGAGTTCTGTACAAGAGACGGAAACCAACCACTACTATTTTACTATTACGTACCCAATTGTGCAAATATGTTGATGCACTGCTCACTCACTATGCACCGGCATCGTCAACCTGTGGCACGGACAGACAGACAGTCGGAAATTCCCAGGAATCGCGGCAAAATCTGTGTGTGTGGCTGCTGCAATGCTGCATCCATGGAATTCCATCGACTGAATGGCGTACAATATGTGGTTCAGGGACTCTTCCTCCTTCTCTCTCTCTGGGGCAACGGAAAGCGAAATCGGAAACTCAATCTAGAGCACATTTATTATCTCTTATGGTTGGCTGGCTTCGGGCTGGTTAGATGCACCACTGTCAGTTCTGCCAGTTGTATGTGTGCCACATAAACCGGCGTCCCTGAGCGGATTGCTGCTCGGTTGGTACGTACTCTGGCGCACTGAAGAGTTCGACGAGCTCTTCGGTTAGGACTGGTGGTGGTTCTGTGTGAACTTGGAATCGGTTCTGCTGAAAAGAGGAACTTGAACGTGACGATTCAGAAAGATGTGCAAACGAGAGGAAAAAGGATCTAATTAATCTCCGTCTGATGGGGCCGGGAAAACCTCTCCCGGTGGGGTTTTGGGTGAACGATGTGAGTTGATTATCATTCTATCTTGATATGGGTCCACCTATGTAGGTTTAGAATTTGTAGTCAACGTTTCGAAGTGACACCGTCGAAGTTGCATTGGGCTGGTTAAGTGCAATAAAAAGGTTTTTATTAAAGATAAATGTTAGCAGATAAACGTTTTGAGTGTCACCTGTATCTGAATCCGAACTGAGATTTGCTCCAGCACGTCCCAGATAAGTGTGGAATTAGCATTTAAGTAAAAATACACGCACTCAAAGATTGTAAAGGTCCTTGGAATGTTGAGGAGAACTAGCCACATGCTATCACCGAAAGATAGAAAAAACTTATATTACGCACAGGTTCGCTCCCAAATAACATACATGAACATAATATGGCAAAACGCTCCGGCTTACGCCATCAACAAAATAGCAACTACTATTAACAAGTTCATGCGCATTATATTCTGAGAACAGTATAAAAATCCTCAAACTAGGACAGTTGACCTATATATTAGTAATAATATGCTGAATTTCAAACAGATCAAGTATTATGAAGCAGTATTGTTGGTATACAAGGTTAAAAATAACCTGATTAAAAATCAATTGCATTTGAAAAGTAGTCGCGACATCCATAGATATGATACACGGTCTGCTGACAATTTACAAATTGTAACTCCAAGAACAAACTATTTTCGTTTAGGTTGTATGTTTAGCGCTATAGTTAACTTTAATAACTTGCCAGAACAAATTTCAAATCTAGTTTCAATCAACAGGTTTAAAAAGGCTTTGAAAGCACATATTATGAGCTTGTAATTATATGTCAAAAAGTTCACCTTAAATGCAAATCAGACTATTATAGAAAGATCTCAAGATCAGTCAATTGTGACTGTCGGAGGTCTATCATATTTGAATTATAAAGAAAATAATTAGGGGAAGAAGAAGAAGAAAATGATTAGGGGAAGAAGAACTAATTTGGTAAATTAGCTTTAGGAAACATTTATAATGAAATGCAAGGGGTTTTTACGCCTGAGATGGAAAAAAATAAATAAAAATGAAAAAAAAAACGTCCAAGATTTTGAGATATAGCTGAATGTACTGAAAACTTGTAATTAAAAAGCACAGATTGTGAGATGAACTTGTGAAAAATCGCGTTCTGGTGGAGCTCGAACGGACGACTGCGTAATCGCTAAACCAGCGTTCACAGTTTTGGAATCGCTGCAGGAGGTGACATAGAATCTATGGTGCGAATGTTTAGAACTCATCATAGCAGTTGAAAATCGGAATTTTTGACTCGCGAAAATCGATTTTTCTCCTAAACCGTGTGTCGGACGTGCGTCGGGCACAGTGCGCTGGACAGAGGGCCAGGTCCGCTGTCCAGCGCACTGCGTTAGGTGTCACGTATGGATTTTGAGAAAGTTCAATTGTCGGATGTGGGGAAACTTCGGGTTTCAACCGCGACGACAATACCATCTTCCAAAGTTAGGGCAACACACGCGAGTTGGGAACAACTTTTATAGTGACGGGTGACATGCAGAGACGCGTGATTGGTTGGTGGCCAATCTACGAATGAATGTGAAGATTGAGGATCAAGGCCCGATTCTTCAACATCCCCACTGCCCTCACTCCGGAAGCACTGATGATGACAAAGGCACATTTTACGCGCAGCACGAACGTGAGTACAACTGCTGCCCACGTCGTTAATCATCATCATATGAGATCTAAACGCTCATGTAGGCCACGAAGAGGAATTCAGACTGACGATTGGAAAGTTCAGCACTCACCAGCTGACAAACGAAAATTACCTAGGACTCATCGATTTCGTCGCCTCCAAGAATATGGTCATTTGTAGCACTTTCCTCCAGGACAGCCTCCCCTACCGTTATACCTGGAGATTACCACAACAAACGGAATCGCAAATCAACCACGTGCTGATTGACGGACGGCACTTCCCCGACATTATCGACTTCAGGACCTATCGTGGCGCCATCATCGACTCTAATCACTACCTAGAGATGGTGAAACTGCACCCAAAACTCGCCGTTATTCACAATGTGCAGTATCGGCGACCGTCCCGGTATGACCTAGAACGACTGAAGCAATCAGATGTTGCCACCGCATACGCGCAGAACAGACCCGTGCACAGAAAAGGCGACAAGGGAGGGGTTTTTCCTAATTTTGGCAAAGGGCGGAGGGGCGCCTAGTGTATGGATCATCGACAATGGGAGGGGTTTAACCCCCAAAACCCTCCCCTTGTGCAAAACCCTCGAGGGTGTACTCGATGTGGCCCCTCTGGAGGACTGGAGTACAGTCAAAGTAGCAATGATCAACGCAGCCGAGAGCACCATCGGGTACGTAGAATGAAGCCGACGAAACGGTTGGTTCGACAAGAAGTGCAGAGCGGTTTTTTTTATGAAATGAAAGCAGCGCGGGCATTAATGCTGCAGCATGAAATCCGACAGAATGTGGAGTGATACAGACAGAAGCGGAAGCAGCAGACCCGCCTCTTCCGGAAGAACATTTTGTCGCCTGGAAGACGCGGAGTCCGAGGATATGGAACTGTTGTGCTTTTCACAAGAAACACGGAAGACCTGAAGTACAACGTATCCCGCAAAGACTTCGTGTCGCAAACCGAAATCTGCAGGGATAACGACGGTAGTATCCTGACGGACAAACGTGAGGTGATCGAAAGGTGGAAGCAGCACTTCGACGAGCACCTGCATGTCGTAGAGAACGTAGGCACGGGGATCAAAACAGAGGAGGAAATGATTATGTTGGTGTAGCAGAGGATGAAACGAACCAACTTCCACGCTGAGGGAAGATAAGGATGCCATCTACCAGCTCAAAAATAACAAAGCAGCTGGGCAGGACTGTGAAGATGGGCCGGGAAAGGTTGGCCACCTGTCGGCACCAATTAGTAGCCAAGATCTGGAAAACCGAACATCCACCGGAGGAGTGGAAGGAAGAAATAATCCGTTCAATTCATCCACAAGAAAAGCGACAAGTTAATGTGTGAGAACTTTCAAGCGATCGCCATTTTGAATGCCGCCTACAAAGTGCTATTTATTTATTGATTTATTAATTTATTTATTTATTTACTTAAATAATTCCAACTGACCTATCTGATCGTATTGAAATACTTATAACTAATTGAACTGGAATTATACAACATTACTTGAATCAATATTGGGTAACTCTCGCTGAGACCGTCCCACTATTTACACCATGTCTTCAAAAATGTTTAAGGTGGCGATTTTCTGAAAGTCCTCCCCAAAAAAGTAAGGAAAATGCATTTGGTTAATCAAATTGGTGGACCCCCCCGTTAGTTAGAGCCACAAGCATTTTGGTGAACCCCTCGATTTTGGTCAATTGTTGGCTCATTTAAACCGTTATAACTCGAAAGTTTCGCCAGAAACTACTTTAAAACTATAGGTTGTTGGAAAGAGAAAAGATAGAGGTACTTTTTGCAGTTATAAAAAGTTTGGTCGGCCATATTGATTTCGGCCGCCATCTTGAATTTATGTACCAAAACATTTTTTTCACCATGTTGGCAACCACCGATTTTCAAATTTCTTGCGTCAATCGAAAGCTGGGACATTTTTACACAACATATCGAAAATTTAGAGATGTATCTTTTTCCTATCAAAAGTTATCTGCACTTTTGTAAATCATGACACGTTTTCTCCATACATTTCCATGCGCACCGGCAATGACACGCAACAGCATCAAAGTTGGCACCTGCTTGTATACACAAACGCACCTGCAGCAAAATTAGGGCAAATCGGAGGATCGTTCTCATTTTTATCTGTTTCTCAACGATGCGGGCATTGCTTTTTAAACTTTTTTGGTGTTTTGAAAAGCTGAAACTTTCAACTTTTCATTAGTGGATTCAGATTTAGAATAAATGTTCGTAAACACTGTGAAATAACGCTGCATTTATGTAAAACAATCGGCACCTGGCCCAGTGCGCAAAAGTGGCATGATTCACAAAAGTGCAGATAACTTTTGATAGGAAAAAGATACATCTCTAAATTTTTGATATGTTGTGTAAATATGTCCTCGCTTTCGATTGACGCAAAAATTTTGAAAATCGGTGGTTGCCAACATGGTGAAAAAAACAGTTTTGGTATAAAAATCCAAGATGGCGGCCAAAATCAATATGGCCGACCCAACTTTTTATAACTGTAAATAGTAGCCATATCTTCTCTCATTTCAACAACCTATAGTTTTTAGGTGGTTTCTGGCGAAACTTTCGAGTTATAACGGTTTAAATGAGCCAACAATTGACCAAAATCGAGGGGTCCGCCAAAATGCTTGTGGCTCTAACTAACGGGTGGTCCACCAATTTGATTAACCAAATGCATTTTCCTTACTTTTTTGGGGAGGACTTTCAGAAAATCGCCCCCTTAAACATTTTTGAAGACATCGTGTAAATAGTGGGACGGTCTCAGCGAGAGTTACCCTATTATTAAACTAGGATACAAACATCGTTACAACGCGCGGACAAACTAAATTTAACAATCAACATTCGTGAATTTACAACACAAAAAAAGTAGAAAGGTCAGCAGCGTATTGAGTTAGGTACATTTTTTACATTATTATTGTGGTAGTAAAACGGTTCTCAAATTCACGATATGTACTTAAGTCCCACAGGCCAAGTTGATTGATCCATTGCCAAGCACTTATGTTTTGAATCGAGTGCAAGCAGTTTCCTTATTTTCACAGTTCTCTTATCACAGATATCAAGACATTCACATACAAGTTGAAGTAGGGTAATTCATGTATTTTGGACAGGCTGAAGACAACGTTGGAAAAATCATCCCCTAGCTTCCATAGAAAGCAATTGATTATTTCGCAAAGTTACTAATACGCTTATAATATGACAGTACTTTGCGTTCTTGGTGACAAAAACCTTAACGAAAGCATTTCAAGCTGAGAAAACCACAATTTCCAACCGCCTTTTAGAATCGCATTTTGGACACCGAATATATGTTTTGGACACCCTCAAGTATATATAATTTGGACATGGCAATTATCTCAATATTTAGCCATGTGTACTGCTAAATCATGGAAGTAGCATAAATTAACAAATATTTTCTTACGAATAATCAAATTTCTCCGCTTAACAGGCTACTATTTTGATAAAATAGAGAAAATATCGCCAGACCCACAGAATACGCCTCCAAGTATGCAATTGTACAGCATCCCCATATAGTTTGTCAGATAACCAAAATATATAAACAGTAGAAAACTAGTAATGTATTTTGGACACCATCTATTCTAAGCGTTCTAGATGCATGTTAAGAGATTGGCTGCCTAATGCTTCTTTATTGAACACTTTTCATCGCAATAAGGCTTTTAAATTTCTTACAATTATTAATTCAACGATTTTGAGGCGAATATTGTATGTGACTGCGAAATGTATGTCGTCTTGCATACCTGTGCATTTGAGGGGTTTTAGGGAAATAATTTACATTTTCGATAATTTTGAAGTAAATTCTTAATTGTTAAGCGTATTTTCACCGTAATTCATCAGAATAGGGTCTGCTTGATCCAATAATCGATATTGAGAAGTATCTACTTTTATATGCTCTCCGGAACAAGACATACAACGCCGTGCCTGTTCAAATTACATACATGTCCAAATTATATTTTTTACCCTACTTCCTCTTCCGTTGCGCGACAATCGATATGAGTAAGAAACAGAGAAAACGTATCATTTTGTTGCCAACTTTGGTTCGCGATCTCGCTTGTATCCCTAGCAGTCCCTATCCCAGATCATTTTCCGTCGCCTATCTTCTAATGTAAATGGGTTCGTGGGAAGTTACCAAACTGGTTTCATCAACGGACCAGATCTTCACTGTACGGGAAGTCTTCTAGAAATGCCGTGAATATCAGATCCCAACGCAACATCTGTTCATCGACTTCGGCATACGACAGTATCGACCGAACAGAGCTATGGAAAATCATGGACAAGAAAAGCTTTTCCGTTAAGCTTACTAGACTGAAAAGAGTAAAGCTTAATTTCCAGATCCAGAGGAGAGCGCTCAAGTAAAATTCCTCCCTTTTCCGCAAGTAATTTTGACAACTGATCTATATGGGGAGAAATGTCACTTTTCCTTACGGAATAATAACACGGACTATTTTTCCGCGCGGAAAAGTGACAGCTTCATTTGATTTGCACGGGAAGTGTTACTGGCGTTACACTTTTTTCCTTACTTGCCATCAGCGAACCACTACTTCAAGCCTAGCTTTACCAAACACCGTATCCAACAAAATTGATGAACGGAGAAAATCGAAGGGGAAGTTCGCTGTTCCCATAGCAACTCATACATGGGATGGCCAAAATGTTTGGGATATGCAACTTTTTTTTCTTTCCCAAAAAAGTTCAACATGCTATAACTTTTCATAGAGTGCATAGAAAAATCTCAAATTTTGACTGTTTGTCAACCTATAATATGTGCATCATTGGTACAAATTTGGGCTCGATTGATTAATCTTTCGCAAAGTTAGAACCTGTCGGGTAAAACACTATTTTTTAGACAAGGCGCTGTCCATAAACTACGTAGACTTTTTTTCGGCCATCTCAGACCCCCCCCCCCCCCCTCCCCCCTCGTAGACTTTTGTTCATACAAAATTTTCGAAATTTGTATGGAGCGTAGACTTTGGCCAGACCCCCCCGTCCCCCCCTAAGAGTCTACGTAGTTTATGGACAGGCCCCAACTCATTTTTGATCTGTCATATCTCCGAAACCACTGAACCGAATTGAATGAAATTTTGTACGTACACTAACAATATATAGATGCTTCTCAAACCATTAAAACAAAGATATTTTTTGAACGTTGAAAAAAGTTATCATGGATTGACACTTTTTGGATTTTTCTCGAAAAAATGTAATTTTTTTACATCAATGCCAATAAATTTTAGTGTTGATGTCCAAAGATTTTCCACTTCTGTTCTCAAGTTATCTTTAATTAGATATATTAGAGCCTATTTAGATTGAAGGAAGAACACATGTAGTAATTTTTGTGTGGTATTATAAAATTGACTTATTTTCCTCTATATGGGTAGAAATTTCAACCCGGTGGTGTAACTTAAGGTGAAACTGGAAGCATTTTCTAATTTTTTTGGTTTTTGATTTTTTATAAAATAATGAAGCATTATTTTCAAAATCGGTTTTCGTGCACATTTAGAGAATGGATCAAGGTATCTTCTGAATTTTTTTGTGGTGGAAAATGTTTTCCATTTTTGCAGAAACCATTTTTTTGTGAAATTTTGTTCAAAAATGGTTTCTGCAAAAACGAAAAACATTTTCCACCACGAAAAAAAATCAGGAGATACCCTGATCCATACTCTACATGTGCACGAAAACCGATTTTGAAAATATTGCTTCGTTATTTTATAAAAAATCAAAAACCAAAAAGTGAGGAAATGGATCCAGTTTCGCCTTAATTCGTCGTGAGAAAATATTACATTTTATACCGTTGTATTAAGTAGGGTATTGTACCATTTGGGCAGGTGTACCTATTTTGGGCACTTGCCGCTATAACTAAGTCAATTTCCAACCGATTGATTTGAATTTTTGTATAGAGTTAGGCACGGATAGTATCTAACTCTGTACAAGAATCCAAATCAATCGATTTGAAACTGACTTAGTTATAGCGGCAAGTGCCCAAAATAGGTACACCTGCCCAAATGGTACAAGACCCTATGTATCAATATATTGTTGATAAACGTTAAAAAATTCATCCAATTCGGTTCAGTAATTTTCGAGATATGACAGCTCAAAAATGAGTTGTTTAAAAAATAGTGTTGGCGCCACACATGAACGGCGTCATTCAGGCACCCTCAGCCGTAGCAGCGGCGCTGTGGCGCATTCAATTGAGGTAGTTTTGCGTTCTCTTTATTTCACTGCTAGCAGCAAGCAGCC
Organism: Aedes albopictus; assembly: GCF_035046485.1. Lineage (NCBI taxonomy): Eukaryota > Metazoa > Arthropoda > Insecta > Diptera > Culicidae > Aedes > Aedes albopictus. The sequence continues at coordinate 151,443,800 of NC_085136.1, read as the reverse complement.
CAGCGACTATTGTCACAGTCGCACTGGGCTGCGTGGTGCTAGCCCGTCAGCGCATCGCACATTGTGGCGATGCGCATTCAAATATTTGTCCGTACTATCACTGCCGCCTATAAAAGCGGCAGCTGTTTCTATGTATAGTTAGTTGTAAGCAAAGTAACCACCACAGAGCAGGAGCACTGCCTCTCTGTGGTGCGCAATAAAACGTGATTAGTCTAAAGGTAGTTCGTTCCTTCGTCGCCCTGTCCCCGGGGGAATTAAACACAACGTGGGGCCTAATTCACCGCTGGACGAAACAAATAGTGTTTTACCCGAACGGTTCTAACTTCACAAAAAAATATTCAATGGAGTCCAAATTTGTACCAATGATGCACATATAATAGGTTGATAAACAGTCAAAATTTGAGATTTTATGATGCACTCTATGAATAGTTACAGCATGTTTAATTTTTTTGTGGGAGAAAAAAAGTTGCCTATCCCAAACATTTTGGCCACCCCCTGTACATTGAGCATTTTAAAAACGTGAAAAATCCGAGTATTTTTTTACAAATAATCCCAAAAGGTGAGTGATACAAGTAGTCCTTAACGGAATTCAGCACCTCATGGGAAATTCTCTTTTTTGTTTACATATGTTACATACGGTGTTTGGTAAAGTTAGGCTTGACTTGATCATTACTTGTCCTATCTTTTTGCACAGTACGTATGAAGTGGAAACTAGCCAAAACGATGGATGGTGTGCGAAACAGCGTAAGGATTTCAGGTGAACTAAATATCCAGTTCTATTCTTTTCCCGACGGGGGCTGCGACAAGGTGATGGATTTTTCTGCCTACTAATCGCCCTGGATGGTGTTTTGCGACGAACCGGACTCAACTGCAGGGACATGATCTTCACGAAATCCGGTCAATTTGTCTGTTTTGCGGATGACATAGGTATTATTGCTAGAACATTTGGAACGGTGGCAGAATTGTACACTTGCTTGAAACGCGAAGCAGCAAAGGTCGGACTGGTGGTGCATGCCTCAAAAACGAAGTACATGTTGGTAGGCGGAACCGAGCACGACAGGATCCGTCTGGGCAGTAATGTTACGATAGATGGGGATACCTTCGAGGTGAAGAAGGAATTCGTCTACCTTGAATCCTTACGCATCATCAGCGGAAGTCGGACCTACTACAGGCTCCAGAAGAAGCTGTGGTCTAAAAAGATTCACCCACGCACCAAATGCACCATGTACAAAACGTTAATAAGAGCAGTGGTCCTCTACGGACACTAGACATGGACCATGCTCGAGGAGAACCTACAAGTACTCGAAGTCTTTGTGCGACGCGTGCTAAGGACGATCTTCGGCGGTGTGCAGGAGAACGGTGTGTGACGGAGAAGGATGAAACACGAGCTCGCCGCACTTTACGGCAAACCCAGCATGCAGAAGGTGGCCAAAGCCGAAAGGATACGGTGGGCAGGGCATGTTGCAAGAATAACGGATGCCAACCCTGATAAAGTCTAGCATTTACGTAAACTGCTTTATCGACCACCGTGAGTGCGCATGGCAACTGCAGTGTTACCAGTGTTACCACTAGCTCACCGTGGCTAGGGAAAGGAGACCGTTATAAGGTCGTTTACCGCATTTTCTCAACACTCGAACAAGAGGGGGCATCCATTAAGTACGCCACGGTCCTACGGGTAGGGAGGGTTTGTAAAAGTGTGACGAGTAATGTATTAGCTATAGGAAAAACCCGTACGAAGGGGTTAACTTTAATCTTTACACACGCGGAGTATAAAATAAAGCTCTGCGTACTTCTTATTAACAACTTTCTCCTAAACTGGCACCTGTCATAGCTATTCTTCGCTACACCACGGTTTTGTTACTACTTATAAAATCCCGTCGCGCACTACAACTCCCAGTGCGGGTGGGACCGAAAGCTGAGAAATTTAATGTTCAAAGTGATACGACCGAACACGAAATTTTATGAATCCCGAGTGTTCTACCAGGTTGACAACCCTTCCGCTATGCGGCACCTATGGGTCAATGATAGACGTAATAAAAACTTGAATGTTCTGCTTGCGCTGGAACCGCTGGCGCTGTAACGGGTTCCTTGGGTGATAAATGTTGGTGTTGAAATATGGTAGGCACTCACGCTCAATACACACAAGAGTGTCACTCTTTGTATTGTCGGTAAGAGTGGCACTCGGTAAGGGTCCGCTATGATGGCGATATTCGGCCTCACTTAGAAACTGCCTGACAAAGCAGTTGCTGAGCTATGTCACAGTGTTTCAGGTTCAGCTGCGTCCATGGCTGCGTTACTTGCCCTGTGATTTGTTCACTACGGCTTTTTTGAAGGCCGAGCATGTGGACCACCCGTTGGGTGCCTGTTGTTCTCGGATTTCCCGGATGCCCACTAGTATGGTACAGTCATTGCACAATTATGGATCACTCTGTCACAATTATTAGTCAGTCACCTCACCATGAAATTCAAATGGAATTGACCCATAATTGTGGGTGACCCATGATTGTGCTATGACTGTACACGCTTGTATGAAAAAAATAAATCCTCGCTCCAGTCGACTTTTTAGATCCCACTTAGGTCCCATATGAACTGTACAAAATTTCAGCGCAATCGGTGAAACTATAATTTAGCGCAAGCGGTTCAAAGTTTTCATAGGATTTACTATGGGAAAAGTTACACTTTCAGATAAAAAATCCCAGAGGCCGTCCCTTGTCTCCTTTATTCAAATCGATCAATGTTTCTTGTAGAAAAATCATTTATGAAACTTTCCTTCGAAGACCGCAAAACAATTGGATGCTTGTGGAAAAAGTTATTGATTTATTACCGATTAGTGACCCAACGAACGGCTTTTTATTTTGTTTTATCAGCAGCACTGCTGCTGCCGTAGTAATCCTACATTATAGAGATCTGCGGAGGCGGCCATTGTAAGCCAATCGTGCAGAAAGAACTGTCAAAGTGTGAGCCAAATGAACAGGCTGATCGTTCGTAAGAAGGCGTCGATTGAACGGTATTGCAATCCGAACTAAATAAATTAAAATTATTTATTTTTAATATCGAGAAATTGACGGTATATGTAAGTTTAGTAAAAAGATAGAATTTAATTAATTCTGCTTTCAAAAGCTCAAGCTTATGACGAAACTTTTGTTGTTGCACTTCTCGAAAAAACTTTCATTGCTGCTTCTTGCTTTAGTTCTGCCGATATGTTTAGCTTAACACTTTGCAATAAATTTCAGATTTCATCGATTGCTCCGCTATTTTTTTCAAAATTTTGAAAAAAAAAATTCTATCATAATTAGAAAATGTAAACAAAACAACTTGAACCACTACGAAGTCACGCACAAAGTTTGAACATCTAGCTTTGCAGCAAGTGTTGGCAGCTGATGCAAACAAAATGAACAGCGTTGCCGAATCGACATATGTAACTTCCGCTTATCTCTATGTAGAGGATTTCTATGCTGCCGTTGTTGCATGGGGTGGCGGGAGGCATCACCACCCCCAGAAACAGCAGCAGCCAAGGCAGCATCTACAGTGCTGCTAATAAATCAAAACAAAAAGCCGTTCATTGGATCACTAATCGATAATAAATCAATAACTTTTTCCACAAGCATCCAATTGTTTTGCGGTCTTCGAAGGAAAGTTTCATAAATGATTTTTCTACAAGAAACATTGATCGATTTGAATTAAGGAGACAAGGGACGACCTCTGGGATTTTTTATCTGAAAGTGTAACTTTTCCCATAGTAAATCCTATGAAAACTTTGAACCGCTTGCGCTAAATTATAGTTTCACCGATTGCGCTGAAATTTTGCACAGTTCATATGGGACCTAAATGGGATCTAAAAAGTCGACTGGAGCGAGGATTTGATATTTGTCCCATACTAATGCCCACCTTGAACATCCCTACTTTAACGAACTTATTTGCATCCACCATAGATAGCTGTACCAAGGTTGCATGTGTCTCTGACGGGTCTTACGTAGCCGAATGGCTGCGGTGACAACCTGCACCTCGCAGTGTTGCCACAGTGCCGTGACGAGCTCTTCCGCTTCAGTGACCTCTTCTAGGATCTTCACTTTCAGAGTCGCCTCTGCTGTAAGAGCCCTCATCTCGATTCCTTAGCCAAGGACTTCTTTGCCAGACTTTTTTAGGCGGCGCCCTTGCGCTTTTTGTCGCGCTTTTCACCCGAACAAGTACGTCTAATACTGCACACGTTGGCCTTCAGATTCAAGGAGCTTGGCGTCACTTCACATCGCCTTCAAGGCGTTCGAGTACTTAGACTTTTCGGTCTTGATGACAAGGGCGTCACCTTTCTCACGCTTGGCACCTACCTTTCTACGTCTCCTGGGTTTAGTATTCTCTTCCGCTTAACTTTCGTCTAGAAGGGTCCTTCTCCTGGTTCACCTAGCCTTGTGGGCACCGCCAGGCAGCTCCTCACCTGACGGCTGTCTCATCCGCTTCTGCGAGTGCTTATCAAAAGCAGTCGCATCCGCCACACCTTTTGGGTTACCTGCAGCAGCTGCAGTTTTCGTTCATCGAATTTCGAAGACGCAACAGGGCTGTTTGCAGGTCCTTGCTTAGGTTGGATTTCGAGGACGCAAAGTCAGTGATTTTACCAAGCAGCCTCACGAAATACTGTGGGGGTGTTCAGGTACCCCACAGGCCCCGTTAACGATCGAGCACCTTTTTCACTGCCTCGATCACTCAATTCTCGGCACAGGTCGCTTGACACCTTGACCTGGGGTTAGGTTCTCGCTGAGACCGGCCCACTATTTACACCTTGTCTTCAAAAATGTTTAAGGTGCCGATTTTCTGGAGGCTCTCGCCTAAAAAGTAAGAAAAATGCATTTGGTTACTCAATTTGATGGACCCCCCGTTAGTTAGAGCCACAACAATTTTTGCAGACCCCTCGATTTTGGTCAAATGGTGGCTCACTTAAACCATTATAACCCGAAAGTTTCTCTAATAACCACCTCAAAACGAATTGTTGTTGAAAAGAGGAAAGATAGAGCTACTATTTACAATAATAAAAAGTTGGGTCGGCCATATTGATTTTGGCCGCCATCTTGGATTTTTATACCAAAACATTTTTTTCACCATGAGGGCAACCACCGATTTTCAAAATTTTTGCATCAATGGAAAGCTGGGACATTTATACATAACATATCAAAAAATTATAGATGTCTTTTTCTTCTTTCAAAAGTTTTCGCCCGTTTGTAAATTAAGCCACGTTTTCTCCATACATTTCCATGCGCACCGGCAACGACATGCAACAGCATCCGAGTTTACGCCTGCATGTATACATAAAGGCGCGTGCCACAAAATTTGGCCAAATCGGAGGTTTGTTTCTATATCACTTCGAATCTTAAGAGCAAAAAGGCACAGTTTCTCATAGGATTGTCAAGTAAATAGTCTTTTCGGTTAGTAATGCAGGAGCAATCGAAGATAAGCATTTGCTTCATCTACTTTAACCTTACTCTTCTGCGACAGCTACACTGCAGAAGGTGGTCGATACGAAATCTATTCTTTTCTTTTATTAGGCACACATGTAGGTACCCATTTTTGCCAGCAAAACAGGCAATGTTGACCATAAATTTTCAAAAAGCAAAATTAAAAATGGAGTATCTCCCTTTCGGTAACTAATAAACTTTTTTTATGAGCATGGCTGGCACATCATCAATAAGTTACGTCCAATAAGTTGAATGAACTTTGACTGATTCACGCGCGCTTCCTCCGAGTTTCCTGATCAACAGATTTTATTGCTCCCGGACTATCAACCAATTTTTCGGCCATTTATCTTGACGGGCAGGTCACAGTTTAATTTATCACAATTAACAGCTCGTCCACAATGGGGGCCGCTTAGAAGGCACGCATTTTGGGTTTCCACTGCGAAATTAAATTTAAATTCGTTCAACTTTGAAACAGCTTTGTACTCTTTGACGCGACGGTGCTCTCAGCTCGTATCGCGCCCTTCACACCGCACATGGCTGGCAGCTGCTGGGATGCCCGTAATTGATGGCTCATTTTCACGGCCGTTAAAGCAAGTGTCAGTTACGGTTTGTTTAGCGCAGATTCCGATCATTCCGCCTTCGGAACAAATCTACTCTTCGGCCACTGACTGTCCGCTTGGCTTTACGGCTGCCGGTCTCAGATGTCGAAGTCGAAGTGCCGACTCAGCGCAGTCAGTGCAACGCCAACACCAACTGACAATGCTTCGGAATAATCCTTTTACGGTCCTGCAGATGAGTTGGGCGAATGCCGGTTTATGGCCATAATGCACCCCGGGCTAGATTTACGAGTTTCCATCTTGGAAGTAGCGAAAGGTGCCTCTCGTCCAGATCAAGTGACAAAGAGCGCAATAGATCGTGACCGTCGTAAACGACCATCATCATCAGCTCAGAGCATAGCGGTCTCGACCATCCGTCTTCGTGTGGGAAGTGTTTATGGAGCACTTTCATGCGGGCTCGTAAAATCTATATCAACACGCGACGCTTCTGATGCTTTGTGCGTTCGGTGGAATGTGCTGTTGAAAATTGGCTGAGATTTGATGGATTTTGTTGATCATTGTTGTCTTTTGTGCTTCTTGGTTGGGCAAGTTTGTCTTTTCAGAAGTTTTGATCATCATCTTAATCTCTTGCCCGCTGTTTTGTGTTACCCAATCACTTTGGTTACATTTTCCAGAAATCCGGCCTTTTTATTTGCTTTGCAAATTACGTGGGAAAAGTGTAGTGCCTCCCCATCGAAAAGCCCTTCTCCCACCAAACACACACGTCAAATTGTTTAACCCGACCACCTCTCATCGATAACCCCACCGCTCAATGGGCTCGTTTGAGGCTGACAAATTGAATATTTTGTCGGTGTGGCTTCCGAAAATGTCATGCATGTCAAATTATTGAATCTATTATTTTGGACTGCACGCCATACCATTCCATGCAATCCGTGCGACCCGTCGTCGTCGGTCGTACATTGGCGCGGATAGGCTCGGCCAGCACGTAGGCAAATAGAATGATGAACAGCGTGAAAAGATAAAACGTGCCCTTGTTGGTTGCGTGGCGGTGTGATACGGTCAAACATGAGCAGAATGCAAATCAGTAGGGCTGCTGTTGCTTCAGTGTTGGAACAGGAAATTGATTAATTGCATTAAATTTTTCATATAAATGTCCAATTGACGGGTTGGTTGTTGAAGTTATGCAATTTTCGGTAAAACAAAATATAAAAATGTTAAATGCTAATGAATTTTGAAGTTGATGCGATATTGAGATTTTATTGCTGGAAATAGGAATCGATACATTTTTAGTTCAAAGCAAAGTACCGGGATGGACATTAGCGTGGGACACAAAAAGGTATTTTACTCCTGTACACTTTTTGAGTTCCATATTGGCCCTTTATCAACTGTGCAAAATTTCAGCTCGATCGGAGAAACTATATTTTAGCGCCAGCCATTTTAAGTTTTCATACGATTTACTATGGGGAAAATTACTTTTTCAAAGAAAAATCGCCACAGGTTGCCCCTTAACTCCTAAAAATAAATCGATGAATGATTTCTGTTGGAAATTTTACGAGGAACCAAACCCTCCGAAGACCGCAAAGCAATCCATGGCATGTGGAAAAAGTTATTGACTGAAAACCGTATGGTATGCCCATATAGCCGAGGCGGTAAACGCACGGGTATTCAGCATGACCATGCTGAGGGTGACGGGTTCGATTCCCGGTCGGTCCAGGATCTTCTCGTAAAGGAAATTTCCTTGACTTCCTTGGGCATAGAGTATCTTCGTGCCTGCCACACGATGTACGTATGCAAAATGGTCATTGGCAGAGGAAGCTCTCAGTTAAAAACTGTGGAAGTGCTCATAGAACACTAAGCTGAGAAGCAGGCTTTGTCCCAGTGAGGACGTTACGCCAAGAAGAGGAGAGGACGTATGGCATGCCAACGCTGTTTAACATGTAAGGAATAACAATAAATAATAAAATCTCGTCATTTTATCGATCGAATAAGGCTTAATAACTTTTTCCACAAACGTCGCATCGGGTTGCGGTCTTCGGAGGTCTGATTCCTCATGAAGTTTGCTTCAGAAATCATTAATCGACTTATTTTTAGGGGTCTAGGGGTAACTCATAGCGATTTTTCTTTGCAGAAGAAAAAATTCCCCATAATAAATCGTATGAAAAACTAAGATTGGCGGGCGCTAAAATATAGTTCTTCCGATCGATCTGAAATTTTGCACAGTTGATATGGGACCAAAGTGGAACTCAAAAAGTGTACAGGAGTTAGAGTTTTTCCATTTTTTGTATTTTCCCATATAAACCGTGTACCAGGCCAATGGACATGCCAAGAGAGCGTATAGCAACTAAGGTACACCGGTAAGTTGAAACGGGTGGGGCAAGATGAAAGAGCGGGTTAAACTGTTGTTTTCTAAGGATGATAAACAGTTTGACCGCCATAACGCATAGTTTTTGATTCAAACAATCTTTTAACGAAGGATAAATTATCAAATTGTATTGAAATCTGTTTCAAAACTTCGTGTTTCATTTTGCCCCACCCGTCTCAACTTGCCCCGGTGTACCTTACCAATCTTGCCATTATATTATTATGTGACCAGTTTTTTTTAAACCATCAGTTCAAGGAGAATTTATTACGAATGAAGTATCACGCTAATTAGTTTCAATTAATTTTGTGACACAAGTTCGGTAGAGATGTGTATTTCTATTGTAGAGATCTATGTCGTTTGCGGTTCCGTCTGCTAGCATGTACTTCTTTTTAATGGGTTCCCCATCAACCTAGTAACACACTTGTCACAGAAGATTCACGGCAGCGCAGGTTATAGTTGCACAGAAGTCATTGTGACTTAATTTGGATGAAAGACCACGGAAGATGATCTGGGATAACACTTTGTAAGCGGCATTGAGAATAGTAATCGCTCGGAAGTTCTTACACTCTAAAGCAGTGATTCCCAAAGTGGGCGAAATCGCCCCCTAGGGGGCGAAAACGATATCAAAGGGGGCGAAAATTGTAAAATTAGAAATTGGGGGGCGAAAAATCCAACAAGGGGGCGATTCTCCAAAAACCATTTCATTTAGAGATATTGCAGGTATTTTTTGACAGTTCGGTCTCTACGTCAAGAGTAGTTTTTGTCATTAGAATTGTCCGAATCTTGGTCGAATAATTCAGCTCGATTGGAAAATTTTTTATGTCAATTTTGGATTCAACAGGCTTAATCTATCATCCCATGACGCAAAGAACACAGTTACCAATAAATAGAATAAGTTCCCCTTCAAGGGGTTATAATTGTTTATAGAAAAAATCATTTTGAAAATTTAATCTCAACCAAAGTCCAATTATTTCGGAGAATTTGATCATGTTCTTTTTTTGAGTCATCAGCCATTCAGTTGAAGCTATTCAGTTCTTTTCTAAAATAACAATTTTTGTTTTTTTTTTTTTGAAACACAGCCACGGTTGAAAATTGCAAATTATCAAATAACATCTGATTTAAAATAATAAATCTACTGAATGCACTTAATACTTAATACATGTTTGAAATTTTAACATTTACATATGTAGTGAGAAAGCATGTTACACTTTTGTTATCTGATATTTTTTTTTTGAAAATGAAGTAATAATGAAAATTTGCAACAAAATGATTTTATAGATTCTTTATGTATCAAGAAATACGAAACTTGTCTGTCCTTGATTTGTATCAGGTGTGAATTCAAAACGCGATTTTTTTCTTAAAGCTTTCATATATTTCAGGATATAGGAAAACTATGGAAGTATTTTGATTTAACCAGAGTTTTTCAAAGAATTTTAAACAAAATTCTGAACTTAATGATTTTATTCCAGGTTTGATTTTACAAATTTCATGCTATTCGAAGTTGATATTCAAGATTACATTTTACGCCTACATATTTGGTAAAATTGCTGATATTTGCCACTCTACTTGAAAGGTTTTTGTTTTGTTATTTGGCATATTTATTACAGATTATCTAATTTTCGGTAAAGTTTCAATCATTGCCGAACTTTTGAAGTTTTTGTCAGCAAAACCAAGACGACTTACAAAGCTGAATCCATACTTTCAATCTTCTTTCTTCGATATTTGAAAAAAAATATATTAAGTTACATTTTCTTAAAATTCTCCAAAAATATAAATTTAATATAAAGTTATTTAGTCACTATTCTGTTTTATAAATTATAGACTGGAAGTTGAATGAAAATGTAATGATTTTTTTTGGCGTGTCAAAACATTTTCAAAAAATCAAAAAAATACAGTGAAAATTAAAAAATTTTGTTCCAGTAACCTACGAAATAGACAGAATTTGTAGATTTTAATACAATTCCAAAATTTTGAATCTTATTTAAAAAAAAATGCAAACTTAGGGGGGCGAAAATATTTTTCAACAGCTTCAAGCGGGCGATTGCTCCGACAAGTTTGGGAACCATTGCTCTAAAGTCTAACTTGTCTCCTTTCTTTAGATAGGGCAAATGACTCCTTGCTTCTACTCCATCGGTAGCCGTTCGGTCTTCCAGATGCAAATTATTAGCCGGCACAGGCAGATGGTGTAGTTTTCCGGGCTTAATGAGGTCCGCTCCAATACCATCTTTACTGACCGTTTTGTTGTTCTGAAAATTCGATAGTTTGGAAGACCTTCTGGTTGAAATCAGCTGATAGAAGTGTACCACTAGGCCGTGTCGATTTTTGAAAAATTGCGAATACACAATCCCGAATAGTCACAAATGGTTGCAAATGGACCCAAATAAAGCCCTGCAAATTTAAAAATTCTAAAAAATCGGTAAGCTAGTCCGCAATCGACTTGAAGTTTTATATGGGAATTTTAATTTTTCAGTATGGGGAAATCCAACTTTTCAAACTTTTGAAGAAAAAGGCACATTAAAGCAACTCTAAAAATCCGCTCCCCCCCTGAAGATTTAGTGCATATATTAGGGAACATTTTGTTAGAAGACAACTTTTTAGTTGCACTTAAGATAAGGGCGTTATTAAATTTCGAAACAATGGACATATTATTCGCATGATTTCTAACTTCTTTAATTGGCATCACTGCACGTTTTGCGTGTGGAAGAGGGTGGTAACAGCCATCTGCGGCGTCACCACCCGTCGCTGGATGGAGACGCAAGTACCTGATAAAAATGAGATAGTTAGGAATGTAAATATTCTTGCGATATTGCTTTATAAAAACTTGGTATCTTCGGTAAAGTTGTTGGCATGGTCAAGAGCTGTCCAGTGATAAACTAAATCATTGGCAAATCCATCACTGGGCGGCGCTAGTGTGCATACAAACTGCATGCAAAAGTGTTAACGTATATGCGTGTATCTCAATAACGTGATAATTTAACTGTGTGGTGTCTTCGACAAAGTTGTTGGCTGGGCCACGGGCTATCCAGTGACGAACCAAGTAAGTAGGAATTCAACCGATAGGCGGCGCTAGTATGCATACAAACTGGATGCAAAAGTACAAACGTATATGCGTGTATCTCAATAACGTGATAATTTAAGTAGGTGGTAACTTCGACAAATTTGTTGGCTGGACAACGGGCTATCCAGTGACGAACGCAATACAGTCTAGACTCCTACTACACGGTTAGTTCGGGGGTGCAGTAGGAATCCGTGTTGTAGGAATCCCAGAGCTTATGGGATTTCACCTAATTGGGGGTGTGAGCGAATATATCAAGAGTATTACAAAATAGCACCATACTTTCTTTGGCAAAGTTGTAGTACTAGAATAGATCTACCACACAATGCGAACTAACATCCAATTAGTTGGCAATTTGGCCGATAGAGGCGCTATGTAGAAGTGGTTGCTTATGTTCACTCGCCAGTAGATGCACTCATAAGTTATCGCTTGCGATATCTCAAATCTACTTGATTTGGAACAATGCTGTCTTCGGCAAAGTTGTTCAGTAGGTCAAGAACAATCTGGTGGTTAAACAATTAGTTTGTGATTTCGCCGCTAGGTGGTGCTAGTTGTCAAGTAAAGTTTCAAACTTCTCTAGCTCGCGATCCAGATCAGATAGAAACGTGCCGTCTTCGTCAGAGTTTTTCAGGAAGTAAAAACCTATCTGGTGATTCAACATTTAGTTGGTGATTTCGCCGCTAGGTGGCGCTAGTTGTTAAGTAAAATTTCAAACTTCTTTAGCTCGCGATCCAGAGCAAATAGAAAAGTATCGTCTTCGGCTAAGTTCTTCAGGAAGTCAAGAACTATCTAATGACTTAACATTTAGTTTGTCATTTCGCCGCTAGGTGACGCTAGTTGTCAAGTAAAGTTTCAAACTTCTCTAGCTCGCGATCCAGATCAGATAGAAGAGAGTCGTCTTCGGTAAAGTTCTTCAGGAAGTCAAGAGCTATCTAATGACTTAACATTTAGTTTGTAATTTCGCCGCTAGGTGACGCTAGTTGCCAAGTAAAGTTTCAAACTTCTATAGCTCGCGATCCAGATCAGATAGAAACGTGCCGTCTTCGTCAGAGTTTTTCGGGAAGTAAAACCTATCTGGTGATTCAACATTTAGTTGGTGATTTCGCCGCTAGGTGCCACTAGTTGTTAAGTAAAATTTCAAACTTCTTTAGCTCGCGATCCAAAGCAGATAGAAAAGTATCGTCTTCGGCTAAGTTCTTCAGGAAGTCAAGAACAATCTTGTGATGTAACAATTAGTTGGTGATTTCGCCGCTAGGTGGCACTAGTTGTCAAGTAAAGTTTCAAACTCCGCTATCTCGGGATCCAAAGCAGGTTGAAAAGTTTCATATTTGGCAAAGTGCTTTTGGAAGTCAAGAGCTATCTGGTGATTCAACAGCAAGTTAGTGATTTCGCCGCTAGGTGGCGCTCTTTGTCAAGTAAAGTTTCAAACTTCTCTAGCTGGCGATCCAGAGCAGATTGGTGATTTCGCCGCTAGGTGGCACTAGTTGTCATGTAAAGTTTAAAACTCCGCTATCTCGGGATCCAAGGCAAATCGAAAAGTTTCATCTTCGGCAAAGTGCTTTTGAAAGTCAAGAGCTATCTGGTGATTCAACATTTAGTTGGTGATTTCGTTGTTAGGTGGTGATTTTACTTCTAGCTCGCGATCCAGCGCAGATAGAAAAGTGTCGTTTTCGGCAAAGTTCTTCACGAAATCAAGAGTTATCTAGTGAATTAATAATTAGTTGGTGATTACGCCGCTAGGTGATGCTAGTTGTCAAGTGAAGCTTAAAACTTCTCTATCTTGGGATCCAGAGCAGATAGAAGAGGGTCGGCTTGGGCAAAGTTCTTCAGGAAGTCAAGAGCAATCTGGTGATTCAACAATTAGTTGCATGAAGGGCTTGCATTATTAAGAAAAATGAAATCTTTTGTCGTTTTGTTTCGCACTTCGCTCAAGTGCGCTAAGCAACGAATCACAGACAAGCAGACATAACTTTTGGAGGAAATTCATCAAAAACTTTTGCCCGGTATATTTTCCATAAGCACACAGCCACCTGTTCGTAGAACCGCTCGAGATACTGTCGATTGCATGATTCAGCATCGTGTACACTGGCAAACGTCAAAAGGATCGTACACTAGCGCCTCTGGTGGAAGGATAGTGGAAATTAAATGGAATTTGAATTGATCTTTAAATGCACGTGCAGAGCCATGTTTAAGAGTGTTACGTCTGTTTGTCTGTGGACGGAGTCTATGTTGTCGCACAGTAACACACAAATATGAATTTCAATATATGTATAAAAATGTTTGCATCTGGGATCAAACATCAGACCTCTGAATTGTCAATCCTTCCCAAGTAACGCACTTGTCACATAAAAGTTACAGCAGCAGGTTTTTGTTCCGCTCTTATGTGACAAGCGTGTTACTTGGGATTACTATTAAGCAGCAGAACTATTGCGGTGCAACAATAGCATACGCGCTGAAACACCAATAAATGCTACTTCCTGGAGGCGTTTCCTTGGCCGGTCGCCGCTCGTTTACAAGGAACAAAAAGGATGACAAAAACGTTGGTTGGCGACTATTTATCATTGAGGTTCATCCTCGGATTCATCGTGGAACCCTTTACCGGCAATGAAAAAGCTAGTCGTCAATGTTGTTCTATCGGGCTAATGTGAGTTTTTTTTTGCGCGGCGGTGAAGAGAACGACGATTGTCAACCCTGCAGGGCCCAGGGCCCTGGTCTGGATCCAAGATAGAGATGTTCAAGATTCTATTTGCCAACTACCTCCTAATTGTTGAATCACCAGGTTGTTCTATAGTCTATACTTTCTGAAGAAAATTGCCAAAGATAACACTTTTCTATCTGCTATGGATTCCGAGCAGCCTAGCATCACCTAGCAGCTAAATCACCAATTTATTGATTTATCACCAGAATGCTCTTGGCTTCCTGTTGAACTTTGCCGAAGACAGTACTATTCTATCTGCTATAGATCCTGTGATAGTGTTTTAAAACTTTACATGACAACTAGCGCCACCTAACGGCAAATTCACAAACTGTATTTTTAATCAGAAGATGACTCTTGACTTCCTGAAGAACTTTGCCGAAGACGACACTTTTCTATCTGCTCAGAATCGCGCGCTAGAGAAGTTTGAAAGTTTACTTGACAACTGGCGCCACCTAGCGGCGAAATCACAAACTTATAGTTGAAACACTATACCGTCTACACCCGTTGGTTTGACCTCATCTAATCTGAACACTTTTTAATCTGACCCTCTCTAATCTGCACATCGTTCAAACTAAAAATGGTTCAAACTTCATTCTGCTCAAGAAACGGGGTGAAACGGAACGCAGAATCAAAACAAAACAGCTGAAACGGTTACCATCAGTGTGTTTTTCGATGTCCACAGGGTTACTAGAAGTTCAAATTAAAAAACGAACCCCGTTGGTTTGCAAGAGGTGTCGTTCAAACCAACGGGGGTAGACAGTAAAGATAGCTCTTGACTTCTAGAAGAACTTTGTCGAAGACGACCCTCTTCTATCTGATCTGGATCGCGAGCTATAGAAGTTTGAAACTTTACTTGACAACTAGTGCCACCTAGCGGCGAAATTACCAACTTTGTTTGTTTGTTAAGTCATTAGATAGCTCTTGACTTCCTGAAGAACTTTGCCGAAGACGATACTTTTAGATCTGCTTTGGATCCCGAGATAGCGGAGTTTGAAACTTTACTTGACAACTAGTGCCACCTAGTGGCGAAATCACCAACTAATTGTTACATCACAAGATTGTTTTTGACTTCCTGAAGAACTTTGCCGAAGGCGACTCTCTTCTATCTGCTCTGGATCGCGAGCTAATGAAGTTTAAAATTTTACTTAACAACTAGCGCCACCTAGCAACGAAATCACCAACTAAACGTTGAATCACCAGATAGGTTTTTACTTCCCGAAAACCTCTGACGAAGACGACAGTTTTCTATCTGATCTGGATCGCGAGCTAGAGAAGTTTGAAACTTTACTTGGCAACTAGCGTCACCTAGCGGCGAAATGACAAACTAAATGTTAATCATTAGATAGTTCTTGACTTCCTGAAGAACTTAGCCGAAGACGATACTTTTCTATTTGCTCTGGATCGCGAGCTAAAGAAGTTTGAAATTTCACTTAACAACTAGCGCCACCTAGCGGCGAAATCACCAACTAAATGTTGAATCACCAGATAGGTTTTCACTTCCTGAAAAACTCTGACGAAGACGGCACGTTTCTATCTGATCTGGATCGCGAGCTAGAGAAGTTTGAAACTTTACTTGACAACTAGCACCACCTAGCGGCGAAATCACAAACTAATTGTTTAACCACCAGATTGTTTTTGACCTACTGAACAACTTTGCCGAAGACAGCATTGTTCCAAATCAAGTAGATTTGAGATATCGCAAGCGATAACTTATGAGTGCATCTACTGGCGAGTGAACATAAGCAACCACTTCTACATAGCGCCTCTATCGGCCAAATTGCCAACTAATTGGATGTTAGTTCGCATTGTGTGGTAGATCTATTCTAGTACTACAACTTTGCCAAAGAAAGTATGGTGCTATTTTGTAATACTCTTGATATATTCGCTCACACCCCCAATTAGGTGAAATCCCATAAGCTCTGGGATTCCTACAACACGGATTCCTACTGCACCCCCGAACTAACCGTGTAGTAGGAGTCTAGACTGTATTGCGTTCGTCACTGGATAGCCCGTTGTCCAGCCAACAAATTTGTCGAAGTTACCACCTACTTAAATTATCACGTTATTGAGATACACGCATATACGTTTGTACTTTTGCATCCAGTTTGTATGCATACTAGCGCCGCCTATCGGTTGAATTCCTACTTACTTGGTTCGTCACTGGATAGCCCGTGGCCCAGCCAACAACTTTGTCGAAGACACCACACAGTTAAATTATCACGTTATTGAGATACACGCATATACGTTAACACTTTTGCATGCAGTTTGTATGCACACTAGCGCCGCCCAGTGATGGATTTGCCAATGATTTAGTTTATCACTGGACAGCTCTTGACCATGCCAACAACTTTACCGAAGATACCAAGTTTTTATAAAGCAATATCGCAAGAATATTTACATTCCTAACTATCTCATTTTTATCAGGTACTTGCGTCTCCATCCAGCGACGGGTGGTGACGCCGCAGATGGCTGTTACCACCCTCTTCCACACGCAAAACGTGCAGTGATGCCAATTAAAGAAGTTAGAAATCATGCGAATAATATGTCCATTGTTTCGAAATTTAATAACGCCCTTATCTTAAGTGCAACTAAAAAGTTGTCTTCTAACAAAATGTTCCCTAATATATGCACTAAATCTTCAGGGGGGGAGCGGATTTTTAGAGTTGCTTTAATGTGCCTTTTTCTTCAAAAGTTTGAAAAGTTGGATTTCCCCATACTGAAAAATTAAAATTCCCATATAAAACTTCAAGTCGATTGCGGACTAGCTTACCGATTTTTTAGAATTTTTAAATTTTGCAGGGCTTCATTTGGGTCCATTTGCAACCATTTGTGACTATTCGGGATTGTGTATTCGCAATTTTGCAAAAATCGACACGGCCTAGTGTACCACAAAGTTCGAGCACAGCATGCGCTGTTTGAGTGTGGTGAGCCACCCGAAAATAATGAGCACAGGTTTCACTGGCAGTAGATAGTGATCATCATTTCGTCCCCTCAATGCTAGAACTAGGTACCGTCAAATGGGGTAACTTGCAACACTTTTCGACTATGAAGCAATATCATTGAAAATAGCATAGCATTGCATGAATACTTGCACAAATCTTGGATGGAGTTGCAAAGTTGAATATTTCCATTGACATTGCTGATGTCGCTACTATCTACAATGTCATAGATTCACTCAGCTCCACACACCTGGCCAAGTCCTTGCAAGCATTCATAAATCCCTTCATCAACTTAGAAAGAGCCCAGAACTGAAGCATCTTCCAATAGATGAAAGGATGTTGAAAATAGCGAATTTTCAACTTATATGCATTTATAAAGTAAATATACTGAAGTAGAATTATTTATAAATAAATAATATTGGAAAGATCTCACCAATTGTTGTGGGGTTTTTATGGTTAAATGCCGATCATCTAATTGTCTTGATTAACCCTAAAAGGGATACCTGGGGTCCATTGGACCCCAGGTGCCTTTCAGGGCTCGTCTTTGATGGAACACACTCAGCGAGGTGACGAAACTGAGGCCATGAAGGTATCCCTATTAGGGTTAATGTTCTGCTCCGTAAATAACAACACAATACTCAGCAAAGAACAACACAATACTGAACACTAAACACCCGCGCATCTATTGTTTTGATTTTCACTCGAGACTATAGCAAACGCGATCGATTATGCTGCCATACTCACCCCTTACAGGAGAAATGCATGCACAGCAAAGAACAACACAATACTCTTTGAAGCAATATCATTGAAAATCTAAACATCCTGTAAAGCATCGTGTACGCTAATTACCCCGAGTAGAATACTATGCAGCACTTGATTTACCAAAATACATTGCCACTCAATTACGAGGTGCGAAATACATGCTCGTTGCAAGTTTCCCCTTCTGTGGGGTAACTTGCAACACAGGACATGACGCTAAGTTAGCTACCATTATACAGCACTAATATTCTAGTACTTAGTCGTATTGTAAATTTTTGATGTAATGCACGGAAAATGCATTGAAAACATGTACACTAACCAATTGACATATAATTTTCCATGAAAGGGTTGATAGCCATTGCAAGCGAGAGTATATCGTTTAACAACAGGTCTAACGTCCCTTAAATATAAAATATATATGGATCTCGTGACTCAGTATTCGTTACAAAATGTCAACAAGGATTATTTATCATTTCTTGAAAATGTAGAGTGAGACATCTTTAAGTAGTTTTCAGTTTGAAGTGGTGTTTGGCGATTTCAGCTAAAATAACACGGTTGAAACAAACCTATTCAACTTTGTAAATATTCAAATCGCTAATTTGGGTATTCAGCTGAAAATATTTACTCTATCTAGGTTCAGAATTGATGTTGGTGATTGTTTTAAAGCGCCCATAAAGTAAATTGAACTTTTATCAAGATAAAAAATGAATAAATCATCAAAATATTGTATTTCCTAACAATGTTGGACGGTCACGTGCAAAAATGAAAAAAAATGAGTTGTCATTTGAAAATGAACGCGTTACGTAATCAATAAATAATCCATTTCGGTTATTTTTGTCAAAATTATCGTAAAATAGAGGTAAATAATTGAAGATTTTGTCAAATGCAACTGTTGCAAGTTACCCCATAATGGCTGTCGAATATTATAATGATTTTTAACATTACTTAGTCGATAAGTTTATCAAACTTTTATGCTTTACCTAAGCTTACTATGAAGTACCCTAACTGCAAGCAAGGTCATCAGACTCATCGCACTTACCGTTGGGGAGAGGTGAAGCACGATTTTCATACTTGTTTTTATGGCATAAAATGAGCAAACCGTTTTAACAGTGTAACTAAACAATGAACAAAGAAATAAAACTAATTTTTCCACTGAATCGATCTTTGATACTCATATTCTCTATAAACGAAATAGAAGGGCATACTATTTTTCAGTATTATTAGAAAATACTTCACATTTACTGTGTGTCATCGTGTTGCAAGTTACACCGCTGTTGCAAGTAACCCCGTTTGACGGTAACTCGAAATTTGACGTTTTTGAGTTGAATATACCATTATATCGAGCTTTTTGAGCTCTATAATATATCAAATACCGATGAAAAACGATGATAAACGATGGAAATATTCACCATTTTCAAAACTAGGTATCTCAGTGTAGAATACAAGAATTTAGTGCTATAACTAGGTAACTAAGAAAATCATATCTTATAACACTTGAAGTGAACACACCTTTTCATTACTCAAAAATTCAACTTTGAGGCGACTTCACCACCTCTAAATCTCAATATTTTTGGCTCAAACTCAGATGTTTCTCTTTTTACGTCATTTAAATCCCAAAGAGCTTACGAATTTCAGGTTTCGACAACTTATGAAAAATAAGTCCAGTCAAGCGGAGGATGCTGGGTGGGTTGAGTAGTGGCGGTCGCCGCATAGCTTCGTTGTCCGGGAGTCGACCAGCTGGTTTCACTTCGTCGATTTCGATCAAGTAGAGGGGGAGGGGAGGTTGGGCTCTTGATGTACTAGTGATCTTCGGTTGGTGGGGGAGGCGGAAGCAGGTTAGGGCCGCCTTGCTTTCTGTTTGACGATTGTGTTTACTACCCTCCGGTTCGGCACCACATTTGGCGCACTTCGGCTCGAGGCCCACTTTCATCGGTTGGTAAGGCGCAGTGGAATGCGCTGTGGTGCACTTGCCACTGCGAGATTTCATGTGGAAGTTCCCGCATTGGGTGACGTCAGGCTGCATTGGTCGGTACCGTTGCCAGCATCTTGATGTTTTGCATGTCCACCATGGTGACAGAGTTCTTTTCCAGATGCACCAGGGCAGCCGGTACAGCTGGTCCCGGTGATTCCTTGTCTGGTTCCACCGGATGGAGACAACTTACATAGGCTTTAGATGGCGGCCTTTAGTTGCTCCATGATGACCACTGGTATTTTGTTCGAAAGTCCATGGCTTAGCACCTTCATTGGTTTGTCTCCTTTTTTCTTCTAAACCATGGGGAGATAATCTGCTAAGTAGACACTTGAACAGGGAGGTCCAGGTAGTGTGGGGTCAAGACCATCTTCTAACAAAATAATGGAAACCAGGACTACTCTTTCATCGACCCACTAAACAACATTTCCTTGGTCGCCAAACCGTTCGTCTCTCCTCACCATGAAGGCATTGTTTCAGAGAGGGACAACTTATTACTCACTTTGGAGAGTCCACCAAGGTATACTACACTCGCGGGTTTGCTTCCTAGCAAATCGTGAGTCTAATACTCGTGATTTTTTACTTCCAGGTAGAGGAAAACCACGTTATAGTCCACCTGGGTGGAACAGACGATTTTAGTGCCCTGGTTACAGAGCTCAAACAGCGGATAGATTGGCTGCTTGGCCAGGCCAGTCTGGAGCACTTCCTTCGTGGCCGTAAACAACGGTGGTAGCTTCATCCTTTCAGGGACTTGCTGGATCGGGAGCACGGCAAACTTGTTGTTGGTCAGTCTGGTGTTGGGGGGGGGCAAGTGCATTTGGTGCGTGGGTTAATCTTTTTAGACCGCAGCTTCTTCTGGAGCCCGTGATCGGGCCTCTGTTGATGATGAGCCTTCGAATTTCACGACTCACGTTGTCAATAAGGATCCGAGGTATGAGGCTGTTCATAAAACACGTAAACTTTTTGGGAGAAGGGGGGGGGGAGGTGTCTGGCCAAAGTCTACGCTCCATACAAATTTCAAAATTTTTGTATGAACAAAAGTCTACGAGGGGGAGGGGGGGTCTGAGATGACCAAATTTTGGTCTACGTGGTTTATGAACAGCCCCTAGACGAATTCCTCCACCACATCGAAGGTATCCCCATCTATCGTAACATTACTACCTAGGCGGATCAGGCCTTACTCGGTTCCGCCTACCAGCATGAACTTTGTTTTTAAGGCATTCACCACCAGTCCGACTTTTGCTGCTTCGCGTTTCAGGCGGGTGTACAGCTCTGCACTGTTCCAAATGTTCTGGCGATAATGTCCATGTCGTCCGCAAAGCACGAAAATTGACCGGGTTTTGTGAAAATCGTTCTCCGGCTAATGTGCCAGACTCGTCGCATCACACCTTTCTTGGCGATGTTGAAGAGTAGGCATGAGAGTCCATCGCTTTGTCGCAGTTCCCGGTGAGATTTGAATGAACTAGATAGTTCACCCGAAACCCTTACGCAGATTTGCACATCGTCCATCGTTGCTTTGCTCAGTCTAGTAAGCTTCCCAGGGGAGCCATTTTTGTCCATGATTCTCCATAGCTCTTGTAAGTATCGGGTCAGCCAATCGGGAGCGTCTTAGAGACTCCCCGACTCAACTGCCTCAGGGTCGGCACGCTCACCTACGTTTATCGCGGGACAGGGAATTCTCGCACTCGATTTAGGTAGCTACACAAGCACTTCGTTAAAACAAGGCCTATATTTCTGGTTTCTGGATACTGTGCACACTTTATTGCTTCTTCTCCTTTTTCTCTTCTACACTCCTCCCCACTTTCTTATATTCTATCTAACCTTTTTCCTAATGTTCGGGGCCCCCTTCCTCTGCAGCAACCTCCTTTCTCCTCACCGCCGGTTGCCGGCGTTCCTTCCTTCGGCGCACGTGGTACCGCAGGTTCTTCAGGCCACGCCCAAGTAACAAAATTAATTTTATAATGCTTTTGAAGAATTCTTAAACACCTATTCTTTAAAACCAAGCATAAACCAAATAACTCTGCATAACTACGTCATAACAATCATAAACCCGCCATAAGACGAAAAAGGCCCATCCTAAGATAGTCTTGGAGAACTAATTTTAAGATTCTCTTAAAACCTGTTGTACTTCTCAAGTTGTCCTCTAGGCGAATTGGTATTTCCTTGTAGAGCTCTTCGAGTGTACCATAAAACGATAATAAAATTGACTACTTCTGACAGCTTCAGTTGCTGCAGCAGCTTTTTTGTTGCAGGAAAAAAAATTGACTCGGGGAAAAATTTCATGATAATCAATTATGCAACATTGTATTTGGGATTACTTCTTAACACAAAACTGGAATACTTCCGTAGTGTAACAAGGCTGTCAACTGCCAAGCGAAATTTATCGTATATAGGGTAATTGATCCGATCATGGAGGAGTTAAGCACTGGGTTCATGCTTAAACCACAATTGTATCGCCCCAAGCAAATTTTTTACTTGGATTGAATTGAAAATAATAGAATCTATCCTTTATCTACGGGAAAATAACGAAATATTGCCACTTTGAGGTTGTTATGAGCATTTTATTCGTTTTTATCTAAAAGAACTTTGTGTTCCTATTGTTGCGGTATTTGTTCCTAATGTTGCGGTATTTGTTCCTAATGTTGCGGTATCCCATTGAAATCATATGGGATACCGCAACATTAGGAACACTACCGCAACAATAGGAACACAGCAGCAAACATATTAAGGAACATATTTTTTTTAAATAGATTTTTGGGCAAATCTTAAGCAAACAAATGGTGCAATCTCATAATTTAAGCACAATACATCTATTAAAAATACCTTTTGGTAACATTTCAGTCGAAAAAGTGCTCAATTAGCCATTACCGCAACAATAGGTACTACCACAACGATGGGAACAATTACCCTATGTTGCAAGATACTTCCGAAAATTGCAACGCGCTTCGATAATAATGCAATAGGAGAATCTTTAAAATTATTATTTCAAGTCACGAGAACATTATTCATGAGTTTTCTCAATATGGCTTCCATTGAAATCCACGAAGTCGTCATTAATAATCGATGATTTTAATCAACATCACCATAAAATCATCTTAAATTCCTTTCAACTCAATCAAGTGTTAAAAGCGTAACCCAAGAGTTCTCAGATTTATAACGTTCTTCACCAAAAGCGCCAAAAAACCGTCTTAAGTTTATTTCAACTTGACCAAGTTTAAGAAGGGTTACTCAAGAGTACACCGATTTATGACTTTCTTATTGCCGATTTATGCAAACTCCGCCAAGAACGTCATAAATCTTGATGCCAAAATGTAAACAAACAAATAATTCCATCGCACTGCGATGGATTGTGTATAATAATGTGAGCCGGCAATTAAAACTGGTCTCCCTCATTTTAAAAATTCCTTCTGCAGCCCGGTACCGCTGCCATCCGGGAGCACCTGTCCCGGAAACCTTGATACAATGCAGTACAACGTTCCTCCGGCCAGGTAAGAAGTTGATTTTCATTATGTCGTCAATGTAGTCGGATGAATCGATCACCGATTACACAAGAATCGACGTCCAATGGCCAAACCAATATCTTTTCGGATGCCGGAAACGGAGGAGCTTGACACTGCCCCGCGTTAAGGTAGGTTTACGGGACGTATTTTCCTGGTTGGTAGCGATAATGGATCGTTGACATACGTAAACTGATGCTCAAGTTTTTTTTTCATTTTTCTTATACCAAACTGTTCTCACTCGAGAACAGTTGCTCTTGCTCAAGAATGGTTAATTGAAGATAACTACGAGAGCCTTATAAAACTGACAATAAGTTCAACAGTTCTTGTTGTGTTTATGGTTTTATGGCCTGAATCCCAAGTATTCTTGGAGGTGTTTTTAAAACCACATATTGTTGAAGAATAGTTGTGCTCAGCTGAATCTCTGATAAGATCAACTAGAATATGTAATGCTTTGATAAAACTATCATAAAAACAAATAAAACCAAATAGAATCAAGATTGTTACTTGGGCGTCTGGCCACGTCTCTTTCCTCGGGGTGGCTTTGGGGTACAGCTGCAGCTGAATGGACACGCCTACACGTCCTAGGCTGCCGATATTTGGACGAATCGGCCTTCGGCCAACAACGCTGCCGGAATCTACCCGGTTGAAGCACCAGGACGTGGTAGGGCGTTGGGGAAACCTTTGCAGGCTTCACACTAAAACTGCGGGGTCCTGATGTCCTTTTTCCGCACTTTTCACCTCTCCACAACTCTTCACAACTTCAAACTCTGAGCGTTTCAACTAGGCTAACTCACTTCGTTTTGGGTTTAAAACTTTCCGTCTGGCTTGAACAACGTCTACCGGGTAAGTCAAAGAGTTAAGCTTTTTCATAAGGCTTCAAGGTCCATGACCTCGGCCCTCGGTCATTGCCTTTTCGAAGTGCATCGTTCATAATGGCCCCATTACGCCACCCCTTATGGCCACCCATAACTGCATTTTTCTCGACCTCTGGTGGTGGGTTGGTGAAGCTCGGTGGGAGGTATGCTGCATTTAAGGTGGTTTTGCCTACTACTGCCCTAGCTGCATGTAAAGTGGTGGACTACTGGGGGGACTTACCTATATCTAACACGAAATCTACCTGTCATTCATTTTTTGAAAATGAAAACACAAAATCACTTCAACACAACCAATCAACAAACCAAACACATACACTCTGCGCGGTGGATACTGTCGTATGCCGTTTTGAAGTCAATGAACAGGTGATGCGTTGGGACCTGGTATTTACGGCATTTCTGGAGAATTTGCCGTACGGTGAAGATCTGGTCCGTTGTCGACCGGCCAATGATGGAGCCAGCTTGATAACTTCCCACAGACTCATTCGTTTTAGGTGGCAGACAATCCTGACTATCAGCCGGTTCAGACAGGTAACTATTGTTTTGGGCCCATCTTGATGAGTTCAGCTGCGTTACCATCCTTAGCAGCTGATTTGTTGGTTTTGAGCTGATGAATGGCATCCTTAACTTCCCTTAGCGTGGAAGTTGGTTCATTTCCGTCCTCCGTTGCACTGACATCGTCGTTTCCTCCGTTGTCGTGGTCTCCCGTTCCTACGTTCTCCACGCCATTCAGGTGCTCCACCATTCCGTTTTTCTTTGGAACGGCACAGCAGTTCCATTTCAGCGCACTCCGCTGTTTCCAGACGGTGCGTTTTCTCCCGAAAGAGGTGGGTCTCCTGTTTCCGCTTCGGTTTATAACGTTCCACGTTCTGTCGGGTCTCTTGCTGCATCATTACCTGGGCTGGGTTGGAAAAAGGTGCTACGTATGGCCATGTTTTTGGAGGCGGCGAAATCAATGAGTCGTAGGCCGTTTTCGTTCGTCTGCAGATGGGCGCTGAACTTTCCAATTGTCGGTCTGAATTCCTCCTTCTGCTGGCCTACCTGAGCGTTTAAATTTCCTATGATGATCTTGATGTCGTGGCTTGGGCAGCGGCCGAACTCGCGTTCGAGCTGCGCGTAAAATGCGTCCTTGTCATCATCAGTGCTTCCGGAATGTGGGCTGTGCACGTTTATTATGCTGAAGTTGAAGAATTGGCCCTTGATCCTCAACCTGCACATTCTTTCGTGGATCGTCCACCAACCGATCACGCACCTCTGCATATCACCCATCACGGTGAAAGCTGTTCCCAGCTCGCGTGTGTTGCTGCAGCTCTGGTACATGGTATGATAACCTCAAAACGTTCACACCATGGATGCTGTCCAACACAGCTCCTGCAGTGCTACGATGTCGAACCCGCGGTCCTGCAGTAGATCGGCGAGTATACGGTGCTCCCAATGAAGTTGAGAGATCAGCAGATCCACGAGTTTCCAATCGCAAGACGCCAGCCCCCTACTTTCCGGAGGGCCGTAGTGCACAGTTGAGCTTAGAGTCCTTCCCTGCCACTCGAACGTTGGTCAGCCTACGACCAAAGTTCCCGCCGGGGTTGATTACCCGATCTTCCCTAAGGTTGATCGTAGTTTCCGGCCGGTACCATGCGGAGGTAGGGATATTAGTAGCTGGGCAAAGGCGAGTGGATCACAATGGGATCTGAATTGCGCAGCATACCCTGCCTTTATCGTCCCATAAGGCAGGAATGGGGCGCGAAATCTTGACTGTGTACCTGTCGAAAAACTGGGAAAATTAAGTTCCTTAACAAGTCCTTTTTGTCGCTGGGGTCGTTACCATTGGTCTCAGTAATCGCCTGTAAATAACTCTGACGCAATTTCACTAAATTATTACGCAACGTCTGTAATTTATGGGAACGTTTTCATGTGGATACTTGTTCCATCGCATGGCTACAAACCAACACTTTGACCTCCATTCATCATCGTTTCGTCACAAAATTCACATGACATTACATTATGATAACATCCGAAAACAAAAACTTACACAAAACCGGTCAATATTTGCCGGCCCTTTCGAGGCAACCTTCCGCCAAGCTACACCGCCCAGTTCCACGAACCACCGTCCGCGCCGCTGAGAGAAGACGAACGGTACTCCTTCTCTGCAAGTACCTACTGCGAACAACCATAAAATGCGTGTTTTACGACACCCGCTTTTTATTTTCAACGGCTTATGCGCAAACCATGCTACGAAATATGTATGACTGAAACGATGATGTTTAAGAGTGATGACCAAGACGTGTAATGTTTGTCGTTTATTTAATTAATTTAGATTGAGATTATCATGTAATCTCTCTCTCCTCCCCTTCTCGGTGGTGCTGGCTCGCGCTGTGGAAAAGATCAAAGGCCAACGGAACCGCACGGACGACAACCGCAGAAAGAGTGGATGACAAGAGGCATGCGTCACAAATTGGCCGACCGACATACCCACCAGCCGACAGATTCACTGCAGTGATTTCGGTAATTTGCTTGATTTGGTACGTGCCTTGGTGGTATTTCGGTGGTATTTATACGAGAATTGATCCTCCCGGGCCCGACGACGACAAATTTAGCGCGCAACCACCGACGCATAAATTAAATCGAGAACGAGAAGGTATCATAGCGAAAGAATTTCCCAGAGATTTAATCTTTAATTTCCGACCGGAAGCTGACTGATGACGAGGGCTTTGAAAAGACGCGCAAAGCAAATAAAGAATAACACCCGACGACGACGGATCCATAGAGGCATCAGTCGACAGACGGTTTGTTCCGTTTTGTTTTCTTTGAAACGCCAAATGCGGAGGTGAAGAATCCCACGCTGGCACGATTGATCGTGAGTAAATATGAGTGAACTAATTGGCAGTATAGCGAATGATTACTGTTTTCAAGTAGAAAGACATAGTTGATTTTTGTTTCAAAAGCAACAATGGACGGTGTGTAAAACAACGTACCTTAAGATTACGGATGAGTACTCTAGTTCGTTCGAATCGCGACAAACTACGGCGGTGCCGGTTGTTTAACATTGCTCTAGAGGGTGCCATGCATTGGGTGTAACGGCTGGGGTATGATTTCCAACAGATCCAACCAATTTGTTTGTTTCGCTAACGATCTGAGTATTACCAGTATAACATTTGGAACGATGACAGCGCTGTTCACCTGCCTGAAACGCCAATCAGCAAAAACAGACTGATGATCATAATTATGCAATGAAATATACTTTCGGCAAATTTAACTTAATTGTACTTTTTATGAGCTACCTACTTAGAATTGAAAAGCCTTTTCTAAGGTCTTCAAAGTCAAGTAGCTCAGGCATCCATTGCAGCTGAGGACCGTCACTTCTACAAACATTTCTTGAATATGTCAAGCCAACGTTATCCCAAAGACTACTTCTCCACCCAATAGACACTCGTTGCCCGTTTCAAATGGCCTACACAATAATTAACGCTGACGAAGCCAAGTTTGAGCAACCATGACTTTTCGGTAGCTCTGCAGAATTGATCAACTCGACATGACCCCTGAGCCCTTTCTAGCCATAGCAGAGAATGAAGTTTTCATCATTGGGATTGTGAGGCAATTTTAATAAATTAGACCGCCACGTAATCCTAATTAACCGGGCAACCAACGACCAAAGCCAAACCGGCGCGCGGCTGGCATCTAGTGTTGATCACTGAGCTGCCTTCCGTCATTGGTCACACAGATCGGTCAGTCTGGACAAGCGCCCCCATCTGACCCAATCAATGGAACTGAAGCTAAACCACGCACGCTGAGAAAAAATATATCTGAAAAGAAAGACCACAAAGAGGTGAGCGCCATAAACTTCAAACGCGTAGGTAAACAAACACTTAATCGCTTTCATTTATTGCCTTCTTTCCTACTGCCTACCTACCTACTGACTGAGCTGGGCTGGACTGAATGACCGACATGCCCGGGTCGGGGCGTGTAGGCTACCGAGCAGGCTGCCGTATAATGCAAAGAGTCACTTCAGTCTCCAAACTGTGAACCAAAATGTTGAAACGATCCCCGATCGAACCCCGACCGATTACTTAAGCCACAGCAAAACAAAGCAAGTAGTTAAGTTGAGCTGTTTTTGGAAATGGTGTTCATTGTTCTGTAGATTTGTGGTTTCTGGTATGTTATTATTTTGTCTTCCTTTGAATTAACTCATGTCTGATGTTAGTATCTGTGGTCAGTTTTGGTATGATTAATGTTGTAGTACAAAAACTATTATGCAGAAAAAGTCCATTGCAGGAAATTTGAAACGATGTGGACGGAAATTAAGAAGGAGCTAAAGCAGTTGAAGCTGAGAAAAGAAGCTGACATGGACTCAGCTTCGAAAATTTCTTGAAAGCTCGTATCAATCAGAAAGTGGTATATTTGTGAACCTGTCTCCTGTGGTGATCTTCAGGTGCAATTATATGTGAGGCTATGTTGACAGTTAGTCTGGGCTGCAAAGTGAGTCCAACATAACTCTGGTCCTCACAAGTCCCTACCACATGCTTCCACGGGTCAAGCGATGACAAAGACCGCCAGCTAAGAGTTGTGTGCTTAGCTGGTAGTGCAGCCTGGGCTCTGTTGTCCTTCTGACTTTAGCTAGATTGAGGAGGTACGTCTTGAGCGTCTGTTCACCGAAAAGGTGCGGCTCAAACAGCATCTGCTCTGGTATCCAGCGGCTGAGTAAGAAACATTGCACCACGCCCAGCTAGATCCAAGGTGGTAGCCCCATCAGTGTGGTCGTCCTAGTGTTGGTTGGGACGTTAAACAGAACTGGCACGATGGCCCTCCGGCGAGACAGGAGTGTTGGCGTAGGCCCAATAAGCCACCCGTAAAAATCCCCATTGCGAATAACATAGGAGAAAATACGACTCGATACAATCGGCAAAGACCCACGCGACGAAATAAGGACTACGATTGGAAACTTTGAACATGAAATCGCAAGTCACGCAACTTCGACATCGTGGCGTTGCAGGAACTTTGTTGGACTGGCCAGAACATGTGGAAAAGCGAGCATCGAGCGGCTACCTTCTACCAAAGCTGTGGCACCACCAATGAACTGGGAACGATTTATAGTGTTGGGCAAGATGCGACAACGTGTGATCGGGTGGCAGCCGATCAACGCAAGGATGAGCATGTTGAGAGAGTTAAGGGCCGTTTCTTGAACTACAGCATCATCAACGTCCACTGCCCACACGAAGGGAGACCTGATGACGAGAAAGAAGCGTTCTACGCGCAGTTAGAGCACACATACATACATAGCACACGATGGTTGTTCGCCGCGTGACGTGAAAATCGTTGTCGGTGACATGAACGCGCAGGTAGGAAGGACCGGTAATCGGGCGAAACAGCCTGCATGCCGTATCGAATGATAACGACCAGCGATGCGTAAACTTTGCAGCCTCCCGTGGTATGGTAGTCCGAAGCACCTTCTTCCCCCGCAAAGATATCCACAAAGCCACCTGTAGATCACCCGACCATCAAACAGAAAACCAAATCGACCACGTTCAAATCGACGGTCAATTCTTCTTCGATATAATCAATGTCCGCACATACTGCAATGCGGCGAATCACTACCTTGTCGCTGCATACGTGAGCTCAAAACTTTCGACGGTTTTTACCACGCGTCGAAATCGAACGCAGTGGCTCAACATCGAGCAGCTGCGTAACGAAGAACTGTTTCAAGACTACGTGCAGCAGTAGGCAATGGCCATACCAACGCAACGGAAGAGCAACATGGCGCAGCTTGTAACCGTTGGTTTCAAAGTAAGGCATTGGCTTTGCCAAGTGCATATGGCGAGCGTACCTCCTTTCAAATACACCGTGCCCATTGAGAACAACTACCGCCACCTAGGTGTGAATTATTATGAATTCATTTTCTAAACATTTATTAGGTCAACTAAATTTACACTAATACACGGAAACTCCAATGTTCGAAAAATACATAATTCTCGGGATGAGTTAAAGAGGGCAGGTCAATCCATACACGGAGCCTAGGAGTTATTCCGATTTGACGGATTCCATCTTTCTGGCTCAAGACTTCGAGGGAATTAGAAGTGCGCGGCGTGTTAAAATCCGACATGTTAGTTGTGCAAATATTAAAAATATGTGTGATTCTTATTTATTTCTTGTTTTTTGTTCTTTTAGTGTTAGCAAGTTTGTTAGTAGCTTATTCTAAATTGTTAGTTGGAAGATTTTAAAACTAAGTGTTAGTAAAAAGGCGATTAAAGGTAATGTTAAAAGTGTGTTAATGTGATTAGGGGAACATAACCCTAAAATTTGTCATGCAAATAGGGTGCTGTGCGGAGAATTAAAACCGAGCGCGTTCAAGGGGAGTACGCAATTCGGAGTTGGAAAAAGGTAATTTAGCAAGGATCTGCTAACTGATCACCCAAAACGAAATTATATTCGACAATCAGCTAATCCCAACCTAAACAGGCCAAGGTCGGCCTTTTTCCGTTTATTAAGGCAAATTCGGGGATTGTATCTCTGGATCATCTGTTGGCAAGGACAAGTGCACCGGAAACCGCTTGCTAGTGGTGATTTTCATCCCGATCCCTGAGCCAGAAATCAGCCCTACGAGTACTCCAGTGGAGACTAGCGTAGAAGAGGGATTCCCGAAGCTAGCACATTGTCCCATTGTGAAAGACCGGCAGAAGTTCCATTGTACCCTGGAAGTGGCCATTTTGGATACGAAGTACACCTCCATTTTGGTCCGCCATTGCTCTGCGACTACGCCATTGGAAGCCCGCCAAACCTGCCAAATCGAACGCCAATCATCACCGTCGGTTCGTTTCCGACCTCCCTGGCATACCACCGAGTGGCACCGAAGGCCAAACACCGCCGTCGGTTCGTTTCCGACCTCCGAAGGTCAGCAAGGGGCCATCATTACCGTCGGTCCGTTTCCGGCCTCCCCAGCATCCGCTCCCGAGAGTCACCGAAGGGCCTGCAGTAGGTTTGTGTCCGACCACCCACAGCATCCGAGAAAAACCGTAAGTCGCGCTGGTTATTTGTATATTGTAGCATGCATGCGAAAAACCCCTTTAAGAATATTTGTAAAACCTTTAGTTAGGGCAACTAATCGTGATCACGAAGTAGGAAACCATAGGATCCCAAAAGGGGATAATAAAGCCTTTAGGCATTAGGCGATTAATAAATGTAGCTTTCTCTATTAAAATAGAATTCAAGTTTTACTAGGTTTCACACATTCCGGTTGATCGTCGTTATAATTCGATGCAGATTTCTCTAAACTTGAAATTTCTCACCCCTCGTTTCCTGAAATCTTCCATGGATAGAAGAAGTTAGGTCGGTGTAATCACTAGGCTTCAACCCTGATTGATGAACCCCTCGCCATTCACTCAGTTCATTTAGAGTTTTATGTTGCTTTCTATGCTGCGGAGAATTAGCTGTTCGGTTGTAAACAAATCAGCATAAAACGACCCTGGGAGTTTTCCTATTCTCGTTTGGAGCAAGGGAAGCGTTACGAAGAGTTACAAGCTGCACTTAAAGATGGCTGGAGGGACATCCGATCAGCCATAAGTAATACCTCGGCTGCAACAATGTGAACGTAAACAAGTGAAAAAACGGGAAGAAAGCAGCATGGGCGAGAATGTTGCAACACCGTACGAGGGCAAATGAGGCACGTTACAGACCGAACTTCGTCTTCCGGAGGAAGAAGCGCTAGTAGGAAGAACGAGATCGCTAAGCGCTGGAAGAGCTGTACCGCGCCAAGGACACATGGAAGTTCTACGAGTAGCTGAACCGCTCGCGCAGAGGCTTTGTGCCACAAGCCAATATGTGGTGAAACAATCACGGGAGGGCGTGAGGTGGTCGAGAGGTTGCGGCTGTATAACGATGAGTACCTCAATGGCGACGTTGCAAGTACCGAAGGTAGCGTGGTAACAGATCTAGGAGTACGGTCACAGTACGAAACCTCCTCTTTAGGGCTCGTTCAAATATTACGTAACGCTTAGGGGGGAGGGAGGGGGTCTAGCGCTGTGTTACGCTTCATACAAAATTCCAAAATTTACCATACAAAACTTGTTACGTGGGGGAGGGAGGGGGTCTAAAATTGTCAAATTTTGCGTTACGTAATATTTGAATGAACCCTTACCTCCTAAAATACGGTGGAGAAGAACTGGCGAGTGCACTTCACTGGGTCATTACCAAGATTTGGGAGAAGGAAGTTTAACAGAGGGATGGATGGAAGGTATCGTGTATCCCATCTACAAAAAGGGCACCTATCACCGATTGCAAGAGAGTTCTTAGAGTAAGTTCAGTCTGCATTCATGGGTGAACGCGCTACAACGGACCAGATTTTCGCTATCCGCCAGGTGTTGCAAAAATGCCGTGAATACAACGTGCCCACACATCACTTGTTCATCGATTATGAATCAGCGTATGATACAATCGATCGAACCCAGGCTTGGCAGATTATGCACGAATACGGATTCACGGATAAACTAATACGATTGATCAAGATTACGATGAATCGAGTGATGTGCGCAGTTCGAGTATCAGGGACACTCTCGAGTCCCTTTGAATCTCGCAGAGGATTACGACAAGGTGATGGTATTTCGCCGTCACACAAAGTTAACTATCTACAAAACGCTGATTAGACCGGTAGTTCTTCATGGGTACGAATCATGGACTCCACGTGCAGAGGACCGACGCGCCCTTGGAGTTTTCGAACGGAAGGTGTTGCGTACCATCTACGGCGGAGTGCAGATGGAAGACGGGACTTGGAGAAGGCAAATGAATCACGAACTTCTTCAGCTGCTGAGAGAACCAATCATCGTTCACACCGCAAAAATCGGGAGGCGACGGTGGGCGGGTCACGTCATCAGGATGTCGGATATCAATCCGACCTCAATGGTTATCTCGCGTCATCCGACCGGTACAAGAACACGTGGGTCGCAGCGAGCTAGGTGGATTGGTCAAGTGGATGACGATCTGCGGACCCTTCGCAGACTGTGGAACTGGAGACACTCAGTCATGGACCGAGTAGAGGAGACGACTCCAACGTACAACAGACGACACTCAGGCATTAGTAAGGTACGTATGTTGGCAGTCAATGAAAAATAATAAAAACAAATCACTATAATCAGTTTGTACCTTTTAATGAAATTGCAGATTAAATCATTGAAAGAGGGTTTTCTGCATTAAGGGTTCGAAAAATCGGTACGAGATAGTACAATACCTAATAAATCTAGGCCCCTAGTTCAACGTTATAAACGAAAAAGACGAAAAATATTGCTTTAATCGAATATAAATAAACCCATGCAGTTGAAAGGAGAATAGATTGTTAGAAACCTCACCACACAAAGCTATCCTTTCTAATTTTCAGTATCATTAACCGCGTTGGTCACTGCTCATCACAACCGACTTCTCCGCAAAGCGGTAGCTGTCAAGCATCATTTCTCTGACCACAGGAGCTGCTAAAATGAAATGAAAATAATGACGTTGATTTTTTTTCACTCTTCAGCTTTTGGTCCTTTGAAGCCAGGTCTTCCAATGCCCGACCGACACCGGACAGCACGGAACGTTGTCTGTTTGGAAGAGTTTTTTTTCTCTACATTTTTCGAATGCTCGTCACCACCACCGTCGTCGGTTCCATTTGGACATAAATATCTTTAATTAAAATTAGGTTTTCTTCATTCTTCTTGCTCCTTCCCGGGTGCTGCGGATTACCTATTCCGGACAGTCACACATATGTGCGCTCTCTGAAGGTCTTTCAGCATTGAAGCGCACGCTGCCGTACGGCTCTACGGGGGTAGATGCTGAATCGGATTTGATTTTTTCGGTCACTATCGTTGTCCTAAATGGCAATTCATTCATCGTAGGTGCTGGATGGCAGCTACTATAATTTATCTTGATTATACTAGGTCAAGTAAATAGAGGGCCGTGAAGAATCAAGTTGATTTAAATCATACTACTGCGAAAGGTCAAAATGGTTGACGTTTGAGTAAGATCTGCGATTCGTACTAGATGAAGGGTAGAATAGACGCGATAACTCTTACTAGGTAGTACTAGGTAGGTACTCTTGGTAGTACATAAGGTTATTTTTAGTATTAGGTAATTTCCCATCAGCATTAAATCAATCATCGCAGTAATACTTAAAATTGATTCTATCAAAGAGATCTGTTCCGAAATGCTTCAGAACAATTACTCATCTAATCAAGCAAGGTCCATTCTAGGTTGTCTTGATAATGAAACTGCTCCCACATTTTCATTTTTAATTAGAGTATCTTTCGGAACATAAACATAACTTAGTTCTTTGTGGTTTTTGTTACCATAATAAAAAAAAATCTAAACCAATCCAAAAATATTAAACTGAAACCACCTCAAGCCATCATCCCGATTAAAGCTCGAGTCCCACCTTCATCGTGTCCCTTATCCGAGGTCTTATCGCGTTTTTTATTTATCTCTGTGTCATTTTCATCGTTGCTGGTTGCGCTTGTGGTTGGTTGACTTTTCGGTTTCCTTGTTGCGCGCACGGTTGTTGCTTTGAACCGTCCGTCGTTGTAGCATCTTTATTCCGATGAGGGTCTCTCTGTCGGAAACAAGCTGATGAAAATAATTGTTCTCGTGATAAGATTACTGGTGTGCGCGCGGCTCAAAAGAATCGAAGCGAAAGAGGTGTTGCTCCGTGTATCGGGAAAGGTAAAACAAAACATTTACATAATATGAGTGCTTTGCATGCAACCAAGAAACCGAGAAGGAGATTACAAACAGACTGATTGGTTTAGGTACTGGGTGATATTGGTTGGACTGGACCCCATTGAGGTCCTCCCCGTGAAACCGGCCAAGCTATGAGCAACCTTGGGGAACACGAGGTAGAAGTTTTGATCACAGTCTAACCACTAGCGTGGTTCAAAAAGTCGTTTTTGCTCCACACCGCTTATTCGATTCGTAACCAGATTCTACGCCTTCTCCCAAAATTTGAGCACATTTGAACGGGACTTGGTCTTGGCTAGAAACTTGAAACGTCAAAAAACGCAGTAGGCAAGACAAAGTTTGCCGGGTACAGCTAGTAGAATATTGCATTTTTCACTGAAAATTTTCCTTGCTTCGCTGAACAACATGACGTTTTCTTCCAGCGAAGGCTTACGCGATACAGAAAATCGCTGAATTTCACACCAACACTGCAGAAAATCTGTCAACAATAACTCAATACACATGCATTTTCAACGAAAAGATCTATTTGCGTGACTACAATCCACACCCATGACTACCGGGCGGCCGCCGTCAAATATCAGGATTGCCAACTGTCCGGCGACTGCTGCCAGTTTTCTTTGTCGCCGAATCTGGCGCTGGGTCTTCGGCGCGGAAACCCAAAGGTGGGAATAAAATTTTGGGGTTTGCGCGCAATAAGTGCGCTATAAATATGCGCATTTCAACCGTCGCGCGTGTAAAGTCGTGTAGTGTAACTAAGTGAAAAGTGAAGTGTAATAAAGAATAGTACAAAAACTTGCCTAGTGTGTTTTTGGCCTTCGTCCCGTTTCAGAAAGTAGTTTTCTGAACACCTTGGTTCTCCCGTTGGGAGCTTGTTGTTCGCGGATTTCCTGGAACAAATCAAACACTTGGGAGGATTTGTGCATCGTTCTGTCTTATGGCCTTCACCTCCACATCGCCTACGCAGCTTGCTCCTGTCAGAGACTTTGCAGCCCTGTGACTTGTGTCCTGATTCCAGATACCTGACACAAGCCTCCAGTATCACCTTGAGCTTTATTACTTTAACGGACTTGCTAGCGTCCACCAGAAGTAGCTGTGCCAAGGCCACCTGTGTCACTGCCGAGTCTTTCCGTAGCCGAATGCTGTGGTGAACACCTGCACCTCGCACCGTTCCCGTAGTGCCGTGACGAGCTTATCCATGTTATCGGATAATATCGCCTAGGGGCTTCACCTTTACCTACAGAGCCATCTCCGCTGTAAGAGCCCTCATCTCAACACAATGGATCTCTTCTGCCAGATTTTTGTATGTGGTGCATTAACGCTTTTTATCACGCTTGAGCTCGAGGACCATTTCACCTGTCCAAGTGACACTTAACGTACGCTGGCTTCCAGATCCACGAGCTTGGCGTCGCTACTCATCGCATCGCTTTCAAGACTTACTAGTACTTGTTTCTTTTTTTTTCTTTTTACTATCCAATTTGTTCCATGGGGTGTCTTCTTCCTGACTTGCTCTAAGCTGTGGTGGGTGGGAGCTATCAATGGTAACAACTTCCTAATCGCTTCGATTCGAGATGGGCCGACCTTTTCAGGCCCACTCTTCCTAGCTTTCTGGGACGCCTGACTGGGGTCCAACTTTCGGGGTTAACAGCCGCCTAGCCTTGCCGGCCCAATCTGTTGGCTCCTAACTTGACGGCTGCTTCACACGCTCCTATAAGCAATCGCGTCCGCTGCACTTTTTGGGCTACCTGTAAGTGCGAAGGCCTCCGTCCGGGGAGACTTCGGCAGCTTCAACTGCACGAGCTCTGACGCGGCCACAGCTGCCATGAGTTTATCATGGTCCTGCCTGGCTATCATCGGTGACTTGAGAAGTCTCTCTCATCATCTCTGCACTGCAGTGACTTTTCTCTATTTTATTTAATGGCCCTCACCAACCAAGCTCTATCCATGACCTCTCCTGACAAGTTAGCCGAGGAGGAAATTGGGGTTTCCAACGCTACTGGCGCAAAGTGTGCAGCTTCATCCTCCTGTATCCGCTCTTCTCATTGGAGACCTAGTTGTTCTTCTTCTTGTTGGGGTGTTAACCTCGCCAGTACTGCTACTTCCGCTGCTACTTGTGTTTTGATTAGATGTACTCATATTTGATCCCCACGGGATTTACGAGAAAAGAGGTCCACAAAGCCAAAACCCTGAGTTACTTTTTCTCATTCTATTTTAGAGACTTTTCGGTGCTTTCCTTGTTACATGAAAAGCACTTGTCTTTGAAACCATCATGGAATACCCGCGCTTTCCATTTCTCGATCTCCAAAGCAGCCGGGATTGCCTCCAAGGGAGAGCTACTCAGATCCATTGTTGTGCATGAGAAAACATTATTACGGAAGCTATGGCAACAGCGGCCAAGGGAAGTTTATAGAAGAGAGTAAAGGAAGGTGACTAAGGCGTTTCAGGTCGAACCCAACGGGTTTCACCTGATTACCAGGAGGAGGTTTAAAAGGGAGTTTAGGAATTACCAGGGGCGGGTTTCAGAAGCGATACGGAGGTTTCCGGAGGTCTCGGAGGGTCCCAGGTACATTACATGGGATCCGAGGGCATTTTATGGGGATTTCGAGGGCATTTAAGGAAGATTCAGAGCATTTTCGGTGGATTTTGGAAGCATTAATGATGCATTTACAGGGGTTTCGGAGGGTCTCGG
The DNA here is from genome assembly GCF_035046485.1 of Aedes albopictus. NCBI lineage: Eukaryota > Metazoa > Arthropoda > Insecta > Diptera > Culicidae > Aedes > Aedes albopictus. The sequence continues at coordinate 151,406,270 of NC_085136.1, read as the reverse complement.
TCAAGTTACATGGGTCCTAGGGAATTTAAGCGTGGGGGTATGCAGGCTTTTCAGGAAGGTTCAGAGGTTTGTGGTGCATTTTGGGGGGTTTCAGAGGGTCTCAGATGGGTTAAATGAAATTCTGAAATTTTTCGAGGATGTTCAACGGGTTTCAGGCGTAACGATGGCGTTTTCGGAGGGTCTCTGGTGCGTTATATGAGGTACGTGGGTTTTTGAGGGAAATTCCGAAGGCATTTCAGCATATTTCATAGGATTTTCAGAGACGCGTTCACAAGAACCCTTAAAAACTCTTTGAAACGCCTCTGAATCCTCCATAATTCCATTAAAATGTCATTGAAACCCTTTTAATCCTTTGATTTAAGGACAAACGTCTTGAAATCCCGCTTCAGCAGTGCATCAGAACTTCAAACGCACAAATCTCAAGATTTCAAGAAGCAAGCTTCACACAACAGTGTATTTAATTATTCTGTTCTTGCTCACTCGTAATGAGCTTAAAATAAGAAGACCAGGAGCGCTGTTTTTGTTTACGAAGAGATGTGTGCCCTCGAAATCGTGAGTAGGTACCAAAGTCGGTCATTGTGGCGGCCATTTTGGGATTCTAACAAGTCTGTCCTTAAGGGTGTTCCTGAAACACCCTCTGATGCGACGCTGTCCTAAGGAACCTCGAAAGGCCCCAAAGTCATTAGTATTAGTTTGAAAAGCTCGAAATCATTTTTATCAATTTCAAAATGCCTCTGAAACCTCTTGGAAAGCCTCCAAAAGTTAAAAGGCTCCAGAAACCCCCAAAGCGCTATCGAACACTCCAACATAAATACAACCACCCCCCCCCCCCTTGGATCGTCCTTCAAGGCATCGTGGCTATGCAATTAGCGGCGCCAGTCGTCTAAATGTAAAGCTATGTTCACTTAGAATCCGGAATCATGTCACATTTTCTAGTGGCGCTCTCAATGAACATAATCATCATTCTTTTGCAGCACTCTGATCATACACTAATCCGAGGGGCGATTCACTGTACTGCGTTACTGATTTGAAAATACACGAATGAAAAAAATACACAAAAATGCATCAATACACGATAAATTGAAAAATGAAATAAAAATACGCCACATTCGAAAAAATACACCAATTCAAAATAAAAATGCAAAAATGCTGCAGTGCACGGAAAATGCAATAATAGTTCAAATTCGATTAAAATGCACAAATACGGTAGAATTCATTGTTCAATACACAAATTCGGGAAAAATACGTTGTTATTGTGAAATGACATGGAAAATTTAGCAGATGTTGATGTTTTCAAACACCGGGACTGGACGCCTGACGATTCCGGGGAAGGATACAAACTTCCGGAACATTCCTGAGCACAATCCTTCAACAAACTCAACAAAGTAGCAAAAAAGCAATTGTGTTGAGCTTATGCGAAGATTGCCGATCGTGATGCTGGAGGTAGAGTTTGCTAGTTTCCCGGATTACATACGACAGGAATCACTCCGGAGAATGATGCAAGGAAGGAAGAGGAATGCCTGCAGAGAGTATTCGGATATTTTATCCAAAGCAAGGGATAATGATAGTTTTCTCCCGAGATTGCTCCAAAGCAAGTCCAACGCATATTATTCCCTGTGAAATTCCATCGAGGATTAATTCCAGGCAGGGATGAGAAATGTACTGGAAAAAACGATTACCGGCTGTACATTTGAAATTTTTCCACACGAACATCACATGCCCAGCCAAACTCAAACTGTTCGAAAAATAAATGTCATAACATTTTTTTTTCCAGCAGCCTTCTTCCTCGAAACGGTTTTCAAGCACGAGAGCGCCAGTACTCGAGCACAACGACGACAAAAATTTCTGTCTCTCCCGTTTTCGCATTTTTCTGCGTTTCAAACCGCTTCTAGACAAACTTCTTTACATGCATCACAAAGCTAGGAGTGTGCTCTAGCTGTTTGTGCAAATAGATTTAAATTATGTATTGAAACAAGTGAGTTATTAGCAGTTGAAAATATTTGACATTTTTCGCAATCAACCGCCTCAGCATGACTGCTCATAAATATTTTCGTGGGGAAGCGAAAACCATCAAGCGTCTGCTTGACTGCCGTCGGCGCGGCGTCTGATGGTATTGGTGCTGCCGTTGTTTTGTTTTTATTTTACTGCCTGTATCGATGAACGGTAAGCAGAAAAAAGTCTCATTCTCATGCCTGATTCCAGGTTAATTCCTAGGGAAATTCCTCCGAAGATTTCTCCAATTCTTTTTGTTTTGGTGTGAATGTCTTTCTTCTTGGAGGGAATTTCTACTAAATAAATTTCTCCGAAAGATTCCTTTAACAGTATTTTTTGTGATAATTCCCCTGGTAATTCCTTTAAGAAGATTTTTTACAAAGATTGCCCCAAGAATCTCTTACGGAATTATTTTTTCTTTTCATTTCATTCACATTCGTTGAGATAGTCGGACCGGGATTTCCAGTTGTGCATTTAAGGTTATCCTCCACTAAAACTGCTGATGAAATTCTTTCCGGTGCCTATTCAGCTATTCCTCAAGATAATTTCAACGGTGTTGCTTCAAGAATTCGCAAGGCACTCAATCAGAATTATGTGAGGTGTATCCCCAGAAATTCTTTCAGTAATTTCCTCTAAAATTTCTCCATGAATTCCTTCTTCGATTCCTCTGGGAACTCCATCTTTCAGATTCTTTAGGAATTCCTTTTCAGATTCCTCTAGGAGATCCTTCCGGAAGTTCCTCCATAAGTTGTTTTAGAGATGCCTCCTGGGATTAATCCATGATATCCTTCTGCAGTTTTTCCTAGAAAAAAAAAACTCGGGAAAGAATCAAGAGAAATTTGCGCATAAATCCTATAAGACATCCCAAACTCGTTCTCAGAAGGGATCTATTGAAGGAATTTCAAGAGAGGAATTCTGGAGGAGTCCCAGAATGCGCTTCTGGAGATGTCTGAACAGGAACTCTTGGAGGAATCCCTTAAAGAATACGTGGAGAATACAGAAAGAATTTCTGTATGAATCGCATAATCAACTTTCGGACGAATCCGCGAAGGAACTACCGAAGACATTCTAGGCTAGATTCCAGGAGGAGCTGACGAGGGCATCACAACAGAAACTCTTGGAGGAATCCCAGAAAAAGTTCCAGGAGGTATCTGAGAAAAAATGCAGGAATCCCAAAAAGAACTAGAGAAGTCCTCAGTACCGGAGGAATCTCAAAATCGCTGCTCAAAATAAACTTTTCCTACTTCTTTGTTTCCTCGAATCTTCGGTCAGGAACGGTTGTCAGTTTTGTCAATAAATAATGTTTAGGATTTTGATAAAATGCAGCATATTGACATAGCCCCAATTGCAAAATGTGAAAATCGATTTAAAATACACAATTGTTCGAAAAATGCTCAATTATTGCATCAATACATATCAATTCCATTTTATTCAAAAAAGTGCAGAAAAATGCAAAAATACAAAAAATACAAATTAATGCACCAAAAATACACCAATTCGATTTTCAATACACAGGGCTGCATCGAAAATACATGAGTGAATCGCCCCTCGCACTAATCCTCTTTAAATGGTGAAAATTTTATCGATTTTCTTGCAACGAGTGAAAAGTTATTTCAGATTGAAGACAAGAGGAGGAAAAAAATCTTGCACAAACACGTTGAAAATTTAGCGTGGTCAGGTACGACAGTCGCGAAAAATGTTAATATCGTCAAAACCATTATGTGTTATGTGCACAGATGTTGTTAACCATGGCATAAGGAAGTGTCCTCGAAAAAAAAAGCTTGGGTTCATTGATAAATCTGCTTTGAATTTGAAGATTTGGCAAGAAGTTCGAACTCTGGGCATGGTTTTTTTTCGCAACAAGATGATGAGAACTATTTCATACAAGGATGACAGCCTCAAGAATCGCGTGCTGCTTTTCAAAAACGCACACAAGGGATATGTAGAGGTTTTACCTATTTTGATGAGCTGCCATGACAGCCGGAGACGTTCAGTGGTATCGTCACAGATGGGTAGTGTTTATCAACGAAAAAAACACTCAAATTTCGCGTTTTCTCAATTCACTGAATTGCCCCTCATTTCGCAATAAAAAAAAGTTTGGCAATTTTTCTTCGGAATCCTAGTCAGACTAGTCAAGGCACTCAGGACACTGCATAGATGACCTGATTGTTGAACAAACGTGCGGAAGGGGTTGTTGCTAAAATTTACCACCGTTGTGCAGATTTTTAGAGAGGTAAACACTGAAAAAGTGAGAAAATGTGTAAAAAATAAAAATAAATAATTTCAATGATATTTTTCCATGAAAGTACAATAAATAACCTTTGTTGTTGTGAAGCCCTCAATCACCTTTTATGTTTGTTATTCCATCCCTAAGATATACGTGATTTAGGCATTCCGGATTCTAAATGAACATAGCTTTATCATAAGCCTCGGATTGCGGGTTACCCGCTTCAGTTGGTGACAGCTTTTGTTCAAAATGGAAAATTCCCGTCTGGATCGCTAACTGTTTCGTGTTTTTTATGGATTGAAAAAATCTGCTGATCAGATACCCAAAAGGTGGTTCCTCTGGTTATGTGGGTTCTGACCCATTAAAAACTCATTCTCTTTCTTCCTTACCTTCGCGGTATTTGCTCAATTTGCTGTTGGTTGGCCCGTCATTTTCTCTGTACTTCGAGTACGATTCGGGAGACCGTGGAAGTAACGTAATCCTACTTGTCCACACATCCTTTCAACAAAGTTGTCAGGCGTGATATCTCTATCGCATACCTTCTGCATACTCGACCATTGCTCCACGAAAGGTGGACATTCAAATAGCTCATGCTCAACGGTCTCGTCGCAGCCTGCGCATTCTGGACATGCGGGGGAGCCTGAATGTCCGAATCTGTGCAGATACCACTTAACCCATAACCTGAATGAAATTGTGTCAAGTGAAAGTTCACCTCGCCATGGGGCCTGCTCGTTCATTTAGACAAGCTCAGTATGAGCCTGTGTGCCCATCTATCCTTGCTGGAGGAATCCCATTCCCTCTGCCACTTCAACATAGACGATGTTCTGACGATCCGTCTCGCGCCTCTTATGCTGCGTCGCTCGAAGCACTATTCGTCCTTTGTCACCACTAGTGCTATGGGCACCATGCCCGCTAGCACACATACCACGTCCTTTGAGACCATGCGGTATGCGCTGACCACCCTAAGGCACATCAGCCTGTGGATACTTTCGAATCGCTTTCGATTGACCGCAAGCGCATTCGACCATTCAGCGGCGCCTTACCATAGTATGGAGACTGCTACTGTCGCGAGCTATTTATCATTATATTTGACAATGCCATTATCGCAGCGCTTGTCCTTTTGTGATATATTCCACGTGGCTACCGAATTTCAGCTTATCGTCGATCATGACCCCCAAATTCTTGAGCGTGCGCATAGAGCTGATCGTGCACCCGCCTGTGGTGACGTGACCACTGCTTCTCGTTCAGACCACCACCACCTCCGTTTTGTGGTGCGCGAGTGCCAATTGTCGCGACGTCATCCAGTTTTCCACTTTGCCAATCGCGTGCGTTACTGTCAGTTCTACTTCCATTAATGACTCGCCGTATACCACAAGGGTAATATCATCGGCAAAACCGACCAGCTTTATCCCTGGTGGAAGGTTGAGCCTTAATATGCCATTATACGCCGCGTTCCATAGTATCGGACCCAGGATGGACCCCTGAGGTACCCTCGCGGTGGTGTTGTAGCTTATCTCGCCTTCCTTGGTGTCATACATTAGCACCCTATTCTGAAAGTAGCTCTCCAGTATCCGGCATAGGCTAACCGGGACTGATGATGATGAATCAGGGCTTGTTAGGGGAATATCTGTAAGTAAAAAGAAAATCGTGTTAAGTGCTGTTCCTTTGATTTCCACTAAGAATCGACTCGAGTCAAGTATAAGACACTGAAGACGACCTTACAGTTGAGGTCAAAATACGTATCTGTCAAAGGATGCAAATTCTTAGTGGAATTCAAAGGAACAGTACTTAACACGATTTTCTTTTTACTAACCGGGACTCCTAGGTGGTGTATGACTCATTCGATGGGTGTTTCGTGTGTTATCCGTTGTAGTGTCTTTTGAAGCCCTTTGAAACATACATGAAACCCCCTTAATCATGCCTTTAATACTATTGAAACGCCCCTGAAGTCCCTTCGAAGCACTTTTTTAGGCACACTGTGAACTTCCTGAAAACTTCATTGACCCTATCTCAAATACGCAGGGGCAAGACCTGTTCTTCCCTCATTAAACACTGACTTAATTTATGAACACAATTCTCTCTTTTATGCCTTTTTATTTATGCATATTTTTAATTTACGCACCCCCGCCAATGGCATAAAAAAGCTCCAGTGTAAAATTATGGCAAATACGGACACTCTAAGGTCGACCCGTATTGAAGTAAACATGGGACTTACGCATTACATCTTTAGGCAAAACTGGACGCATTTCCTCATTTTTTTAATTTTTTATTTTTTATTAAATAACGAAGCAATATTTTCAAAATCGGTTTTCATACACCGTTAGAGGAAGGATCGAGCTATTTATCTCCTGGATTTTTTTTTCAGGTGTAAAACTGCCGTTCTACGCAAAATTGTCCCATGTTTCATGAGATTCCCATATAACATGGGACAATTGGGCGTTGAACGGCAGAAAACTACAACCAATTTTTTAAAAACTGTATTTTTTTTTTAAATTTTATTCAAAAATAGTTTTCTTAAAAATTTAAAAAAAGTCCACCTAAAAAATAATCAGGAGATACCTTGACTCTCCTCTTACTGTGTACGAAAACCGATTTGGAAAATATTGCTTTGTTATTTAATAAAAAAAATCAAAAACCAAAAAGTGAGGAAATGCTACCAGTTTTGCCTTAACGTTTAATGCATTATTAAAGAGTTTCTTGTTTTGGTTACTATTCTGGATTAATTGCTGCTTTTTCATCTAGGAAAATTAGTATATGTTTATTCAGCATTTAATGAAACTAAGGCTTTAACAAATATTTTTTTGCCCCACCTGGGGAGGGTAAAAATAATAAAGCATTTAATCCAAAAAATATTTTAAAATCAACAAATTTATTAAAGAATTTTTGGCAAGACCCGATATTTTGATAAATATACTTTTTATCTGCTAAAGTGCAAAATCCAGCCAAAAAATTTTGAAGAGGAGGGAGACAAAAATTCAAAATTAAATTTATATCAGCCTACTTCACCTCTGTTGTAAAGTGTTAGTGTTACAATAATGAAAATAACACATTTCCTGCTATTGTAAGGAATACACACCTATTCACAGCAGCGAACGTGCCGATACATTAATTTGAGTAATTAATTTCATATTTATTGCATGCATGATATCTACCGACGACGCCATCCATCCGAGCGCTGCACGAATCACTTCTCCTCAACAGCAAGCATCTGAGCACAAATAGAAGATGCCGTCTCGTTCGTATGGATGGATGCTTGGATTTCCCTTTGAAACGGCTACCGATCCATCCGAATGGAACTGAAACTGGAATAACTTCACGTACCATTGTTGTCACTTATGTTTATGCTGGCCGTCTTCTCCGTTGAATCTCATCTCCAAGAGGAAGTGAACACTCTGAACACCAAGTTTCTTTATTTGGCCCTATTACCACGTGATGGTGCCCTTCACCGACTGATTTCAATAGATTTTCAGGCCTCCAGCCCCACCCATGTATGTTGTTGGTTCAACAATTTGGTGTGTCTACTTTGACAGCGGATCGTGTTTGCTGGGTAAAGACAGATCGATTGTTTTATTGAACCAGCAGAGGAATGAAACAACATTTTTGAACGGTACACAAAATATGATTGAAGCGAACGGATTTGACAGCCACGGGAAAATTATTTGCATTGCGTTGGAAGACTGTCCGAGCAATTAGCAACTTTTTATCGAACTGTGTTGCACGCTTTCCTCGCTGTGTGATTTATTGCTCACGATAGAACAGCGTGGTATACCTACAACTCTCAGCAACTGTCAATGACAATATAATTAATGCTTGCATCGAGTAGGAGTTAATCCTTTAATGGATGTGACACATCCAAGCCTAGTAAATGAACTTGCCGCTAGTCGTATCAAAAACAGCATAAGAAATAAGTGTTTTGAAATAGGTTCCCACCATTAATGTTAATTGGCTAATTGACTTAGAACGAGTAAATAAAATCAATAAAGCAGGTTGGAGTTTTAATGATATTTACTAACAACACTTTGTTTGAAGTTAATTAACCCTAAAAGGGATACCTTCATGGCCTCAGTTTCGTCACCTCGCTGAGTGTGTTCCATCAAAGACGAGCTCTGAAAGGCGCCTGGGGTCCAATGGACCCCAGGTATCCCTTTTAGGGTTAAGAAAGCGAACGTTGAAATCAAGCCCTTAATATATGAAATGCGCCTTGGGATATGGGTCATTCCATATAAAGTGACCGAGAAAAAGTGAAAACGTGTTATCGACCATCACGGATTTTGACCAAATTTTGTTGGAATGTTTGTTTAAATGGAGGAAGAAAAAATCCAAATTTTGGTGCCGATCGGACCACCCCTCGTCCCGTTGCAGCACCCCTCGTCTTTGCCAATACAAGAAAAATCAAAGTTTTCCCTTCCTTTTCTTAATTTACAGCTTTGAAACTATAACATATACACATTTTTGACCTTCGGCTGTTTTGAACAAAATTGTTAGAAGAATCCAGGAAAAATATTTTTTTTCGATACAGTGTTGCCAAACTTGTTATTTTTCAATTTTAAAATTTAAAGTCGATTTTTCGTCGAATGAGTATATTTTGATTAAAAAAAAAATGGATTCCATCGTCCCGCATAAACATGAACAATACTTACACTGTTCACCATACTGTTAGCAGCTATTTCCTACGGTACCTCAACAGTATCATATAACATCCAGAATAACAATAATCCAACTGTACCATAAGCGTTTTCAATAGTTTCACAGATGGTTCTCGGGCAAATTACAATATGGGGAATAGGCGGTTAAGTTATGTTTCCATAAAAAAACGCCGATTTTCTCCTACAATTTTTTTCGAAAACAGTATATCAGAAGGTCAGTATACTATCCATTTTTTCTTCCCATCCACAGTAAATCAATCAGTTCATAAACAGTTTAACAATAAACTTGGAAGAAAAACGGACGATGTATGTGTTACTGTTGATTTATTGTTCTTCAGGGTATTTCGAACGTATGCCATATTGTTCTATAGTATTTAAACCATTTTAAAAGATCTAATAAATAAATTGAATCAAAAGGGATGATTGTTCCGTTTCTAAGTTAAAAAATTCCAAAAATCCTAAGCCAGCATAACCGGGTTATACTGGTTCATAACACGAATATGTATTTGTCACCGCTACTGGCTTCCTTTTACCGGTGGTTGTTCCTCTTTCGCCATAAATTATTCTGATTCGACACAAAATGTGTCGCGATCATATTGCATTTATTCAAAGGCATAATCGATGTATTGTCGTCAACCGACTTCGCTAGAATTGCCCTCTCCGCATTTCTCTCTTCTTTAACCAAATTCTCTCACACTCACACCAATCACAATTGGTGATCGTTCATATAATAATTATGTAAAACTCCAAGCACCTCCAGTAGGAAAATCTGTAGAAGTTTAAGAAAAAATGAGTGATTTCAACCTTCAACGTAATTGGTTCAATTGTGCTTGCGAGATATCACGGTCCACTAATTGCTACCTTTACATGGCGAACCGTTGACCCGCGCCTTCTCCGTGATTAGTGAATTAGTGAAGCATGGGTAACCAAAAATCTAGCCCTGCGATTAAACAGAGTGGAGATGGAGACCTGACCATCATTAACCCTAAAAGGGATACCTTTATGGCCTCAGTTTCGTCACCTCGCTGAGTGTGTTCCATCAAAGACAAGCTCTGAAAGGCGCATGGGGTCCAATGGACCCCAGGTATCCCTTTTAGGGTTAATAATCAGGAGCTACATACGGAATTTCACATTGGCCATGACGAAAAGTTGTTGATCATCATTATCCTTGTCTCAATACAGCTAGTGGTAATGCTGTATAAACTCATCTCCAAACGTGAAAGAAGACGTGCAGCTAATCGAATTGCTAAATCAATGGCAAACCTTACTGAGGTTACAGTTCAGAAAGACTAAAGTGCAAAAAGGAACTAATAAGCCCCAGCGAATTCGAAAAACGACTTTCGCGGTGAACCTAGGTGAAGATATTTAAGCAAGTGCATCGTTTTAGATTACGCCAAGTCAATTATCAACGTTAAATTCCAGTTGATAACGTGAGATGAACAGTGTACGAAACCAGGATTCCAGAGAATCAGTTATGTTTATATTTTGAGTCGCTGATGGACAATTCAAACTAGGTGTATAAACACAACAGTTGGGTGTCGCAAATGTGTTACTGCAGCATGAACAAGTGAAACCTTGGATTCCAGATGATCAGTGATGTTTATATTTTGAGTCGCTGCTACATCGAGTACAGACACAACAATTGAGTGCAGTGGATATGTTACTACAATTTCGTGTGGATCCGATCTCAGCAGTAAAACCGAAGCAGTGTGCAGGGGGCACAAATGGCAACTTGGATGATAGTTGTTTGCAGCTCATGCACCACGGGATGCCGTTCCAGCTGACAGTAAAGCTAAGTACCATTATAAATGAAATAGTTCAAAAATTTAAAAATTGTGCGTTGTGATACCATTCAAGTTTACATTCAGGTAATGGATTTTCCTTTCTAACAATTTGAAAAGCAATCGTCAGTTTCTTATAATTTGAATAATATTATCAATGAATCAGTTCGAAAAGTTAAAAAAGCTTCATTCAAACTTGAAAAAATCCATACATAATAAAATTTCGGACAAAACCTTGCAAGCAAAACTTGACATAAGCACTGCGTTGTACAACGAAATAGAAGCATTTTTAAAGGAAAATGGTGCGATTTTGGAGAAAACAGTTTTTACTAATACATGTAAAAACTCGCGTCTCTTTAATTACGAAATACAACAAATTGTTAATCAAAAAATTGCTGAAAACAAAATACAAAATAATTTAAATTTGTCCAGTAGACACAGTTTGAAACGCGTTGCTAAGACTACGGTATTGTGTTCGCAGTTGCTGTTAGGCACAAGAAGAAAGAATCTACACAAATCCCCTCATCATCATTCTAAACATAAGAAACGTTCAAATTCTACACAGCCTTTGACCATCGCTCCAAACACAGCAATGGCCTTCAATATTGCTACTGCTGCGCAGCTAGCGCAGTTGATTCCAGCATTCGACGGTAAGCCGTCAGGATCAAAATCATTTATAGATGCGGTGGAATTAACTAAAACGATAGTGGCAGAGGCAAACCACGCGAGTGCAATACAATTGGTACTTACGAAATTGACAGGAAGAGCAAGAGATTTATTCTCTGTAGCTCCTGCAACTTTAGATGAAATTATCCAGAAAATTAAGGATAATTTTAGCGAAACCGGATCATGCGATTTAGCCGCAGCCAATTTGAAAAATTTGAAATTAAAGAAAACTGATGATATGGTAAATTTTTCAAAAGATGTCGAAAATCTTTGTGAAAACCTTGCTCAAGCGTACATTCGAGAGCAAGTTCTAGGAGATGTAGCTAAGAAATTGGCCCAAAAGCAAGCGATACAGACGCTAATTTCAAATTCACACAATTCTGAAACTAAAATAATGTTAAAAGTTGGCAAATTTACCACGGTACAAGAAGCCCTGAATGTTATGGTGGAAAATGAGCAAACAAGCCAAGGATCTACAGCATCAATTTTGCATGCTAATGTTAATGAAAGGAAAAATCACCGATACCCCAACAATGGTCGTGGTTATCAACAAAATTATGGAGATAGGACACCAAACAACCGGCCAACAAATTTCTATGGAAATCGCGGAAGATTCACTTCCCGCGGTAGAGGATTTCATCGCAGAGGTGGTTTTTGTAATGGCCAAAATCAGTTTTACAGAAATAATGGTCCAAACAACTCAAATAATCAGTTAAATGGTAGCTCAAGAGTGTTTTATGCTACTGAGTTTCCTCCACAGCAACATGAACAGGTCAGGGTCATTTCAACTGGGCACGTACATCAACAGGCAGACCCTTTAGTCGCTCCGCAGCAAATCCAACCAACAGCACAAAGGCAGCACCCTTTAGGAGTTCCGTTCGGGCAGCATACACAATAAATGTATCTGCCTCAAATTTTGTGTGCATAAATATCGAAGCGTCGGAAACACCATGCATAATGATGCTTGATAGTGGTTCCGACATTTCGATCATTAAAGCACAACATATCAAGCCGTCACAAATTTATTTTCCAGATAACAAATGTAATATTACAGGTATTGGTACTGGGTCTGAGACCACCCTAGGAGATACAAAATCAAACGTAATTGTAGAAGATCTGACACTTCCTCAGAAATTCCACATCGTAAGGAATGACTTTCCAATTCCAACAGATGGAATTCTAGGAAGGGATTTTTTGACAAGCTGGCGTTGTAACATTAATTATGACACTTGGCTATTGTCAGTAAAAACAACCTCAAAAGTTAGAGACATACCCATTCAAAATCAGCTAAAAGGCAAATTTGTAATCCCTCCTAGGTGTGAAGTAATAAAACCAATTGCTTTTGATCTATCAGAAGACTATGTCACCATTGCACAAGAAATTCAGCCAGGAGTTTTTTGCGCAAACAGTATCATAAATAAAAGTAATCCATATATTAAATTCATGAATACTACTGAATATATGATTCAAATTCCATCAAATTTTCTTCCAAAATTACAACCAATTTCAGATTTTGAAATCTTGACTGCTTTTGAATCATCTCATTCAAGCTCCACAAGAAAACAATCTCTTCTAAATGAACTAACAGTTCAAAATTTGGATCCGAAAATAAAAGTTAAATTGGAAAAATTGTGCATCGAATTTAATGACATATTTTCTTTGAAAAATGATATTCTAACCGCAAATAATTTCTACGAACAAAAAATTCATCTTCACGATCCAAGCCCGGTATATATAAAAAATTATAGAATTCCCGAATCACAAAAGGTAGAAATGGATTCACAAGTTCAACAAATGTTGGGAGATAGAATTATTCAGAATTCCACATCGCCATACAATAACCCAATCCTTTTAGTTCCGAAGAAATCTACTACAGGTGACAAGAAATGGCGCCTTGTAGTGGACTTTCGCCAATTAACCTTCCGTTAATCGCGCTGTTGTACTTTGTACAACACATGAGAATTATCGACTATTACTTTGGAACCATCTTTTCTATCGATGTCAACCCCAAATGTATTCTACAGGAATCTTATTTGGAATATTATAAGACCTTTTTTGAAAACAGTATAACTCCTTATAATGCGGAAAATAGAAAATCGCAATATGAAGAACGTACTATATTTAAGATAAGATAGACAGTTGAATGTGAATTAGTGTATTTCAAAATCTAAATGATCTAGAAATATGGTGTCTTCGGCAAAGTTACTTGGGATATCAAGGGCCTTCGCGAGGTGATCTGAGAAATTCAGATTTCAACCGATAGGCGGCGCTAGTTAGCATGTAATTTTTATATCCCATATAACTCAGGATCCTGAGTACTTAGAAAGATGGTGTCTTCGGCAAAGTTGTTTGGTTGGTTAAACACTAACTGATGGAGAGCCGTTTGGTTTGAAACTCCACATCTAGGTGGCGCTAGTGGGCATAGAAATTTTATAACTCATACATCTCAGGACCCTGATAACTTAGAAAGATGGTGTCTTCTGCAAAGTTTTTTAGTAGATCAAACACTAACTGATGAAAACAAGTATGAATTTGGAATTTGGAATTGAATTTGGAAATGAATTTGGAATTATGGAATTTCATATCCAGGTGGCGCAAGTGAGTACTCAAATATTATAACTCATATATCTCGAGATCCTGATTACTTAGAAAGATGATGTCTTCAGCAAAGTTGTTTAGTAGATCGAACACTAACTGATGGAGAGCCGTATGATTTGAAACTCCACATCTAGGTGGCGCTAGTGGGTATTCAAATTTTATAACTCAACAAATATGACGTGCAATTTCACATCCAGGTGGCACTAGTGAGCATTCCCATTTTATACCTCATATATCTCAAGATCCTGATTACTTAGAAAGATGATGTCTTCGACATTGTTGCTTGATGGATAAAGGATGGATGTACTTATCCCGTGACACTGACAACCTTAAGATAGAGCATATTGAAATACGTCGGTCAGATATTGAATATTTTACTAAGCGCTTTAACTTCATGTAAATTAATTAATCAAGTGCAAATTTAAACAAATTATAATCAACTAGTTGTGTAATTTTCAAATTTTGAAAACTTTCGGAAGTATAAAAATTTACAGCTCGTTGATTTTTTTTCTAGATGAATAATAACACGTTCATGCTATTGCAACTGTTCACTAGCGTCATCTAGTGGTGAAATTACGATTCAAACGGACAACTATCTGTAAGTTTTCGATCTTTTAGAAGGTCGGCACGAGAGGTAACTTTTCCTCCATTTGGTCTTTGGTCTACCAAACAACTTTGCCGAAGACACCATCTTTCTGAGTAAAGTGGAGCTTCGTAGCCGTTCGGTTTGCGTTACCAAGCGTGTAACCGCACCATGATATCCACTGGTGCATGTAATGAATGTCGTGTTCATGGTCTAGTGTTAAATTCTGTGTCTGTACAGCCTCTGGCTGAAGACGGTGTCCCGTGCCTTTTTAATCGGGATCCTGAACTACATGAGATTAAAAATTTACGTGCTCACTAGCGCCTCCTAGTGGTGGCATTTGAAATCAAACTGTCACTCATCTATAAGCCCTTGATATACCAAACATCTTTGCCGAAGACACTATCTTTCTAAGTAATAAGGGTCCAGAGATACATAATATATAATATTTACGTGCTCACTAGCGCCGCCAAATGATGAAATTTCAAATAAAACTGCGAATCATCCGTAAGTACTTGACCTACCAAACAACTTTGTCGAAGACACCATCTTTCTATGTTATCAGGTTCCCGAGATACATAGGATATAAAGTTAATTTGCTCACTAGCGCCACCTAGTGGTGGAATTTCCAATTAAACGGCCAATAATCTGTAAGCCATTTACCTACCAAACAACTTTGCCGAAGACACCATCTTTCTAAGACATCAGGATCCTGAGATATAAGATATAACATGAAATTGCTCACTAGCGCCGCCTAGTGGTGAAATTTCAAATTAAACTGCGAATCACCCGTAAGTGCTTGACCTACCAAACAACTTTGTCGAAGACACCATCTTTCTAAGACATCAGGATCCTGAGATATAAGATATAACATGATATTGCTCACTAGCGCCGCCTAGTGGACGTATTACGAATCAACTTTGTCAGCATCAAGTAACCCATGAAATTTACAACAACTTTGCCAAAGACAGTCCCTCTCTAAACAATCAGGATCCTTAGATATTTCAGAATGTATGGGTGTTGTACAAAATACAACGCGCGACTGCTCGCGTTACAAAAATTGGCGCGAGTACTGAAAGGTTAAACAAAAAAATCAGCCCCGATAAATTCCCTTTGCCTAGAATCGACGAAATCTTAGACCAATTAGGAAGAGCGAAATATTTTACTACGCTTGACCTGATGTCTGGATTTCATCAGATCCCCCTAACGGAGGAAAGCAAACCTTTTACAGCCTTTTCATCAAATAGTGGACATTACGAATTTAACAGGCTACCATTCGGGTTAAACATCAGCCCGAATAGCTTCCAGAGGATGATGACCATAGCGTTAAGTGGTCTCCCTCCGGAATGCGCGTTTCTGTACATCGATGACATTATAGTCATTGGATGTTCCGTTGAACATCATCTCTCAAACCTACGGCATGTTTTCCAATGTTTAAGAAAACACAACTTAAAATTAAATCCCAGTAAATGTAATTTCTTCAGAAACGAGGTCACCTATCTAGGCCATCATATTTCTGATTTAGGAATACAACCAGACAAATCTAAATACGCAACGATTTTGAACTACCCGGAACCAAAAAACTCGGATGAAACACGACGATTTGTTGCTTTTTGCAACTATTATCGACGATTCATCCCAAATTTTTCGCACATTTCAAACCCGTTAAACAAATTACTTCGAAAAAACGTTGAATTTAAGTGGGATGCAGACTGCCAAAATGCATTTAAAGCATTAAAAGCAAGTTTGCTGTCACCACGCATTTTACAGTATCCCGACTACAGAAAAGAATTTATTTTGACTACAGATGCCTCCAAGGTAGCATGTGGAGCAGTGCTTGCTCAGCTACACGAAGGTGTCGAATTGCCCATTTCTTTCGCCTCTAAAGCTTTTACGAAAGGTGAATCAAATAAATCCACCATAGAGAAAGAATTAACTGCGATTCATTGGGCAGTACGATATTTTCGTTCATACCTTTATGGGCGCAAGTTCACGATTCGAACCGACCATCGGCCTCTCATTTATTTATTTTCCATGAAAGATCCTTCATCCAAACTAACTCAAATGAGACTAGACTTGGAAGAATTTGATTTCAAAGTAGAATACATAAAAGGAAAGGCCAACGTCATTGCTGATGCTCTTTCCAGAGTACAGATTAATACTGAAAATCTCAAACAAATGTACGTTACGACACGTGCAATGGCTAACAAAGAGAAAGCAAAGCTCAATCTTTCCACTCAGGAGCCTGATCAACTCCATGTTTACGAGGCATTGAGCAACCACGAAGCTTTTGAACTACCAAAATTGACATTCGGATATGACAAAAACAAGTTGAACATCTTACTATTTAAAAAAAAAATACACAGGTGGGTTGACCTTAGGGTACAACCTCCAAATACACAGTAATGCTATTGAATTGTTGCAACACATTTTTAAAACGATTGAGGCCTCAGTCAACAAAATAAATGCTAATAAACATTATACGAGAAATAAATGTGTAATTAAACAATTGGCTATTGCTAAAGATGATAGCATTTTCAATCTATTGAATTTTGATTTGTTTAAACAAATCGGTAACAGCATTCTTCGGAATGTTACCATAATAATCTACACTAAACCAAAAATATTGACAAAAGTTGATGAAATCGAAAAGGTTTTGAAACTATACCATAATACGTCTACAGGAGGACATTTAGGCATTAATCGACTTTATAAGAAGATCAAAGCCATGTACTTCTGGCCAAACATGAAGAGGACAATAACAGATTTCGTGAAGTCATGCGCTTCATGCTTGTCAAACAAACATTTTAATCCAGTAAGAACAAACTCTACTAGGGTAAACAGGTATAATATGCCCCCCCTAAGCAGAAATGGCAATATATCTAAAATTGGCGCCTTATCCCATCTATTGTCCACTGCAAATCGTTGTTTCTAAAGTCAGTGAAGTGTTGCATGAGAACTTTACCTCTGGAGGGGCGGCTATGGAAGCTTTGAAACGTTTTCCGAAAACGTTCCAAAATTTACCTTATCAAAACAAACGGGGCAATACGCCCCATCCAAAGAAAAACGTCCAGCCCCGTGATAAAACTGTACCAGGGGATAATTCTACCACATGCTTATCCTAGGAGGACCTTTTAACAAGTGTTTAACTGCATAAAAGTTGCAAAATAACATAAGCGAACAGAACTGGCTTCGTTTGCAATGAAGCCAGCTTGCAAGAGGTAAAATATTACGCCAAAAGCCTCAATTTCAGACTTTTTGATATTTTTATTGCTTTTCTATACCAATCATCTAACGGATCAGCTTGATGGCAATTAATCATCAATATTTAAGATTTCCAATCGATCCCGCATGCAAAAAGCGCTTGAATCGCTAGAAAATGAAGGGGGCGTTTTGCCCCGGTGGGGCGTATTACACCCTTTTACCCTATAACAACAACTCCAATTAAACCATTCGACGTTGTATCGATAGACACGGTTGGACCTTTTCCATTATCCGAAAATGGAAATCGGTACGCCATAACGATACAATGCGATTTTACTAAATATATTATAATTATCCCGATACCAGATAAGTCTGCAACAACTGTGGCAAAAGCTGTCGTAGAAAAATGTATTCTTCTATATGGACCAATGTCTTGCATTAAAACCGACCAAGGTACGGAATTTAAAGCCGTTTTTCATGAAATTTGCAATTTGTTGGACATAAGACATATATGTTCTACTGCTTACCACCCCCAAACAATAGGAGCATTAGAGAGGAATCACAGGTGCTTAAACGAGTACTTGAGAATTTTCTGTAATGATATAAATAACGATTGGGATAAATGGATGCCATATTACGGTTTCTGCTATAATACAACACCAAATCTTGACCACAACTTTACACCATTCGAATTACTGTTTGCTCGGAAACCGAATACCTTTGAACACATAATTACAGATGTTTCTCCGTTGTACAATCATGAAGCTTACGATAAAGAGATGAAATTCAGATTGCAAGTTGCGCATGCAAACGTTTTGGACGCGATTCAAAAAATAAAAAATAAACGTACAATTAAAGCTAATAGTGACATTCAAGAAACTGAGATAAAGACAGATGATATTGTGTATTTAAAATTGGAAAATAGAAGCAAGTTGGATAAAGTCAATGAAGGTCCGTATAGAGTTACCAAAACAAGTTTTTCCAATGCAACCATTGTAGATACCAATAATAAATGTTTAGAGGTACATAAATCCAGACTTATAAAATTTAAATAATTCCAAACTCTCTCAGGGGGAAGGAATAATAAATAGTGAGTGAAAAATAATAGTGAGTAGTAAGTACAAAATAAAATTTAACAATATTTCCATTTAGCCTGCTATGTAACCAGAATTTTGTGAGAGGTCCTTGGAGTCATTACAATCTATCCTTGTCCTTCAGACATTTTCGCTTACGGGGATGGTGGAACATGAGCATTCTGCACATGTTGCCGAAACCGTCTATTCACATATCGTGGGAAGCCTTGCTAGTTCCCATGCCATAAATTATTCTGATTCGACACAAAATGTGTCGCGATCATATTGCATTCATTCAAAGGCATAATCGATGTATTGTCGTCAACCGACTTCGCTAGAATTGCCCTCTCCGCATTTCTCTCTTCTTTAACCAAATTCTCTCACACTCACACCAATCACAATTGGTGATCGTTCATATAATAATTATGTAAAACTCCAAGCACCTCCAGTAGGAAAATCTGTAGAAGTTTAAGAAAAAATGAATACAAGGCAGAGTGATTTCAACCTTCAACGTAATTGGTTCAATTGTGCTTGCGAGATATCACGGTCCACTAATTACTACTTTTACACTAGTGATCGCTAGAAACTCCACTTGACTTTGTACTTGGTCAGAATCTGTTGCTTGGCAGCCACGGTAGGTAGCAATAGTAATCCTACATTATAGAGATCTGCGGAGGCGCCATTGTAAGCCAATCGTGCAGAAAGAACTGTCAAAGTGTGAGCCAAATGAACAGGCTGATCGTTCGTAAGAAGGCGTCGATTGAACGGTATTGCAATCCGAACTAAATAAATTAAAATTATTTATTTTTAATATCGAGAAATTGACGGTATATGTAAGTTTAGTAAAAAGATAGAATTTAATTAATTCTGCTTTCAAAAGTTCAAGCTTATAACGAAACTTTTGTTGCTGCACTTCTCGAAAAAAACTTTCATTGCTGCTTCTTGCTTTAGTTATGCCGATATGTTTAGCTTAACACTTTGCAATAAATTTCAGATTTCATCGATTGCTCCGCTATTTTTTTCAAAATTTTGAAAAAAAAAATTCTACCACAATTAGAAAATGTAAACAAAACAACTTGAACCACTACGAAGTCACGCACAAAGTTTGAACATCTAGCTTTGCAGCAAGTGTTGGCAGCTGATGCAAACAAAATGAACAGCGTTGCCGAATCGACATATGTAACTTCCGCTTATCTCTATGTAGAGGATTTCTAGGTAGCAACAACTGTTTGTGTCGGGTTTCTTATATATTCGTGGATTCACCAAGGTTCCACTGTTGGCTCTTCTTCCTCGTTTTTTGGTACAGCTGCAGCTTTCACCGGTGCTGATTTGGGTTCTTCCTCATGGTCGTCAGAACTATTGTTTGATGGCTCTTCCTTCTATGCTGGCACCTTCATTACAGAGTAAGAGTGAGAGAAGCGTGGTTGCTACAATCGGTTGACCAAATCCGGCAGCGGGTCCGGACTGTGAACAATTCGAGGTTCCTACAAATAGGATGAAAATGTCGGAATTTGAACGAATAATGAAATGTGTGGAGTTCTTACTTACCTCCTTCTTTTATAAGGCTGTTCTATGGATGTTGCCGGATCTGATTCGATTCAGTTTAGAGTCTTCCTTCAGCAGCAGATTGCCTATTCTTGGACTATTCGGCACCGATCTTCCGAGTAAGACGTATCCGACGATTTTCTGCAACCTGGAATAAGATTAATGATATTTTGATTAACGTTAATTATTCGATGCACACAAAGAGTCAACTTACCTTCAAGACAGGCTTCAAGATGCTTCTACTTCTGGGGTTGAAAATGGACCGTTTTTTATTGGTGGACTTGCGAATTTGTTGTTCGGATCCCGGTTCGGATCAACTTTTATCTCGCGGTGATGAAGTGGTCATTTTCACTGTTGTTATGAGAAACTCGCGTAACATTCGAGAATGTCCTACCTGGACCTACGCTCAATTTAAATAAAATCTCGATTATATTTTTTAAATTTTTATTCAAAGATTTATAAACACTGAAAACAAATTAAATTAGACTATATTAAAGTGATACAAAACATATTTTAAATATTTAGTTTTGCAAGTGCAAGTGCTAATGCTATTTAGCAAAAACGAATGAAAAGATAACAGGCCTTTCTAAAACATTTTACGAGAAATTAGGAACACGTCATGCATGTTCTGTTCAATAATGTCGATCACAATTACAAACACGTGCAACTTTTTGTCATACTGGTAGAGAGAAGTAATGTATAGTGAAATGCGCTGGTGTGAGTGTGCTGCGCAAGCATAAAAACCAACAATATGATATAATGTGGTTTCATATTGCCACCGTTTAATTCGAGTTCACATTTACAAATAATTTGACAATGCATGCACATTATGATATATTGTTAATGCTTGGTATAGGTTATCTCATCTGTTAATTCGACACCTACATTTCAAAAGGGCGTAACTGCTTTTGGAATCATCACCTTCTTTTAAAGCTGTGGATAATGTGTTATGATTTCCATGTTTTTCACAAAAAGTACCAGATGGGAAAAACTCTCCTCTTTCCAACAACCACGGTGGTTTGAGTGTAAGGGAGGCAGTACGACCTACAGATTTGAAAGAAGGTATTACTTCCAAATGCAGTTACGCCCTTTTGAAATGTTGTTGCCGAATTATGGTTTTTGGCTTTTACTTTCATATTGTTTAACCTAAGAACAACAGTCTGTGAAATATTAACTATACTATTTAGAACATGTTTACTGTTTGGAATGTATGGCAGATTGTATTTCTCTATGCGGGGTGTTTATCAGACATTTTCCAATCGAAAAAGCTTAATTCCCCGAGGTCTTTTTGGCCGTTGCAGAGGTAACAGCGTGTTTAAGCTTGAAAATCGATTTTCTCTAATATATTAAATTAGTCCAACTTAAAAGTTTCGCTAAGGAAACATTATTCGATGCATTTTAAAGGTGATTTGGGCTGATTTAGATCAAGGTACGCAGACAATTGTGTGATAAATATGTGGCAGTGTTGCCAGTTTTTCAACTATACGTAATGGATAAGGATAGATAGTTAAAGTTTAAAATGTATCTATCAACACGTAACCAGAGATGGAATCCTCCTCAGAGCAAAACAAGAGAACAAAAAATCTGCACCACGCTCCCGCATCCAATGCTAGAGCGGCTTCTCTTGGTTTCTTTCACCTTCCTGCTTGCAACTTGTGACACCGAAACATGTGCGGATTTGTTTGCATAAAAAAGTGCGTTTACTCAAAATTGAGGCACTTTGTGCACCGGGAGTTACCATAAATTTGCTTATGCTCAAAAATCAATAATTAACAAGCGTACAAGTATTTATGTATGCAATTGTGTCATGCCATACGAACGGAACGATCATACCGCGTAAAACGCCGGTGAAATTGTCGATCAACTTTGCGGGAGCCTCAAAAATGATGCACAAAAATGTTTCTCTTTGTGCCGATTTTTTGTGGTTCGATGTTTCTCTTTGTTTTCGCATGCTTCCTCCTTGCGCTACGCTCCCGCACAAACGATAGCAGTGGGAGCGGACAAAGATAAAGAGAACAAAAACATGCATTTGAGGCACATTGCGAGAGCAAATGACAAGCCTGCACGTAACCAGAGATTGGCAGATTCTAATACAATGCGGTATGAAACATATACAAATTTTGTATTAAGGCTTTGCAAATACAAAAATTGGTAGGTGGCAGAATACCAAAAATTGTATTGGCTTTCTAGAATCTGGAAAAGGAAAATTTCGCATGTGTGCGTGTGCTCTGTCGCACTGGTTTCTAATTATTTGTTCTATTTTTAGACTAGTCATGGCAGCAGCGGCGGCATCAATTACCAAAACATATTTAAAAAGAAATACGGGCTATGATGAACGTGATACAGCAGCCACACTGCACAATGGGCTTAGAGCCGTATTTACGGAGACAAAACTGTCTAAGCTTAAACTTTAAGTTTAGACACATATCTCAGGACTCTCACCACTTAGAAAGTTAATATCTTCGTCAACGTTTTCCAGTTAGTCAAGGGCTTACAGTTAATAGGCTTATCCAGACGACCCCCAATTGTAGAGGCGCTTGGTGTGATAAGGAGAAAATCGTTTGTTTACATAAAAAAGTCAATTTTTTGTCGTCAAATTTTACTCATTTTTTGCTCTAGAATTTGCTACTTTCCATTTGCAATGGCTTCCATTATCATCATTCTTGATACCCACGCCGACAGACATCGGATTGGCCAGCTAACAAAAAAAGCCGGAAGATTGCCCTCCAGAGGCATAGCAAGAGCTCCTCAAATTAATCACATAAATTGTTCGTAATACCTACCGGATCTAAGTGCATCTGAAAGAGAATTAAATTTTCTTTCCAAAAAGTGCTCGTTTGTTTCTCTACGATGCGGAATTCGATACGAAAAAGTGAAAAAAGTGCACTTTGCCTATGCAGCGCCATGGCAAATTTTGGCGGAATCACGTTTTTCATAGGGTTCTCATTCCTGCCACCAGATACGGAAGGATCGTTAGCTTCCTTTGGATTCGCCTATGGTCCACTTGTTTCGAAATTTCGTCGGTGACTAGGCGGTGCTAGTTACACATTTGCAAAATCATTCAAATGATTGAATTTTTTCGTGAAGTAATCAACAAGCTGTAAATTTGTTTTCTTTGAACGTGTCTAAGTCAAGTCAAAGGTTTCCAAAGAGCTATGTATTAGTCATAAATGTGCGACATTTCATTTCATTCGGCTCACTTAATCCAGAGATATAGCACGAAGAACACTCAAATATGAATTACTTTACTAGAGTTGCTCCAACTTCATGTAAAGTTATCCAATCGAGCCCAAATGTGTACCCTTTATAGCTAACTAGTTGTGCAACTGGCAGGTTAAGTTTAAGAATATTTTGTGTACTTTAGAAAAAGTTACGGCTTGCTGAATATATTCAAAATAATTAACAACAGTTGCAAGCTTCAATTAATTTGCAACTAGCGCCGCCTTCTGGCAGAACCTTGAACCCATCAGCTAAGCAACTGAGAGGCCTTAAGGAACCTAACAACATGACCGAAGACATCAACTTTCTAAGTGATCAGAGTCCTGAGATATATGGAATATAAAATATGTTTTCTCAGTAACGCCGCCCGGTGGTAGAATTTTGAATCAAACGACTCATCATTTGTTAGTTCTTAATCAGCCAAATAATATTGCCGAAGACACCAACTATCTGAGTAATTTGGATCATGAGATATTTGGTATAAATATTTCATCAGCGTTACGTATGTTTGTCTCCGGTATGACAGATATCACAGACAGCACTTGCAAAATTTCCATACCGTATAGCACCATGATCACTCAAATATGCGGTGTATTTGGCAAAGTTGTTAGGTCAGCCAAGGTCTTACTTTTGATGGGCCGTTTGATTTAAAATTCCACCACTAGGTAGCGCTGACGATAAATCAATTTTTATATTCCATATATCTCAGGACTCTGATCACTTAGAAAGTTGGTTTCTTCGGCAATGTTGTTTGGTTTATTAAGACCTTTCAGTTGATTAGCTGATTGGTTCAAGATTCTGCCAGTAGACGGCGCTAGTTGCAAATTAGTAGAAGCATGCAACTTTTACTTTTTATCTCGAAAATATTCAGCAAGCTGTAAGTTTTTATAAAGTGCAGGAAAATTCTCAAATTTTATCTGCTAGTTGCACAACTAATTAACTATGAATGATACAAATTTGAGCTCGATTGGATAGTTTTACATGAAGTTAGAGCGACTCTAGTAAAATGTTTCATATTTGAAAGTTCTTCGTTAAACTGATATATCTCATGATTAAGTGAACCGAATGAAATGAAATTTTGCACATTTATGACTAATATATAGTTCATTGATAAACCATTGTCTTGATTTAAATACGTTCAAAGTAAACAAAATTACAGCTTTTTGATTACTTTACGAAAAAATCGTTTATTTGCATAATTTTGAAAATGTGTAACTAGCGCTTCATAGTGGCGAAATTTCGAAACAAGTGGACTATTAACTGTGAGCCCTTGACCTACCAAACAACATTGTCGATGACGACAACTTTAAGTGACCAGAGTTCTGAAATATATGAAATTTAAAATTTGCTTGATCTCTAGCTCCGCCAAGTGGTATATACAAAAGCATGCCAAGTTTGATAAATTGCCTAAAACATTTTTAGCAAGTTGTTACCTTTTATAAAGTACTCCAAAACTATTCAAATTTTATTTACTTGTTCCTGAACGAGTTTGGTACAAATTTGGTCTTGATTGATTAACTCTACACGAAATTAGAGCCCTTCTAGAAGAATACCTATTATTTGACTTCCGTTTATCAAATTACTGTACCTTATAGGATTAAGCGAACCGAATTAAATTTAATTTTGAAAGTTAATGATTAATGTATTGGTCTTCATGTACAGTTGGACTCGACTAAAGTATGTCCAAAGGGAAAAGAAGTTGCAACTTATTGAATACGTTTCAAAAAGTTCTAATCATTTGAATGTTTTTTTTTTTGCAAATTTGCTTCAACTTTGTAGAACATTTTGAAATTGTATAGAGAATAATTAATCAGCAGATTTTTGGATAAGGCACGCTCGAGTGACCGTACTCATTTCACAATAATACAAAAAAAATGACAGAACTTGTCTTCGTAAATACGACTCTAAACCCATTGTGCACTGAAAAGCCCGCATCCGGCAGTGTACTGTTTACTAATGGAAAATACCTAGTAGACAATAGGACGCAAAGCTCAGCAGCGAAGCGAAAGTTATTTTTAAAAACAACCCGGTTCAACTTCTCGGGTTTGAATAGCGGCGTTTGTGTGTAGTGGTATGGAACCTGTAGAACCGTGTAGCGCATCTTAATACAACGAATAGATTATGATTTAACACATTTTCTGTACGTTTTTAATACATTAATTGGTAGAAAAGGCATATCTCAATTTTTGGTAACCTTTCTTGTTTTGCGTGTACTATTTAGAACATGTTTACTGTTTGGAATGTATGGCAGATTGTATTTCTCTATGCGGGGTGTTTATCAGACATTTTCCAATCGAAAAAGCTTAATTCCCCGAGGTCTTTTTGGCCGTTGCAGAGATACAGCGTTTTTAAGCTTGAAAATCGATTTTCTCTAATATATTAAATTAGTCCAAATTACAAGTTTCGATGAGGAAACATTATTCAATGCATTTTAAAGGTGATTTGGGCTGATTTAGACCAAGGTACGCAGACAATTGTGTGATAAATATGTGGCAGTGTTGCCAGTTTTTCAACTATGTGTAATGGATAAGGACAGATAGTTAAAGTTTAAAATGTATCTATCATGATGCTCATTTTAATTGTTTTTCTAAATCTATCTAATAAAACATTATTTTTACGGAAGTGTTGTCAAATATAGCAATGTTTTTTGTAAAAAACTGATTTGCATACTTTTGATACTTTTGTATCAAATCCAATCATAAGAAAAAACGATTTTTCATATGAAATCAGGTGCAATTTTCTTTGTCGCTTGGTCTTTTTTCATGTGCTGTAGCGAAATAGGGTTTGGGTACTAGTAGTGGACCCCCTAAGCCATTGAAATTTACTTCTGCGGCTTTTTAGCTATGTTAAGGCAGTGGATTGTTCCAAAGTAGATTTTTTTAACAAGTTCCACGTCTCCTCTTTATGTTAAGACCGTCAAACATACAACAATAATATATTATTCCAGTGAAATACGCATTTGAAAATACGCATCGATGTTGCATATAATGGACACCTTCGGGGTCCATTATAGGATTATTTACAAATATCTTGGCGCCTATAGGGGACCCCCCATTTGATTTCCATGTAAGCTGTCACGCCGCCGACGGTGCCTATAGTGGACCCTCCCTGAGTGTGCGTATATTCGACCCTTTTGAGTGTTTACATTCATTAAATAGTTAAAATAACCGATTGATGCGGCCACTGGGTCATTTGTTTGCCAGGAACTGCTGTGTAGCAATGTAATTGATGTTCCCCCGGTGGAAGTTGCCTGGAAACAGTTGATTTGGGCATTTATATTTGAGTTTTTCTGAAGGGGGTCCACTATAGGCGTAGGGTCCACTACTAGCACACAACCCCTATTGTCACTCTGCGGGAACTCCAAAATCCTCTTCGTGAAACTTTTACTTTTAAAATCACTTTTGAGTTCTTTTTTGCATCCTCTTTGATTCGCTCTCTTTATTTTTGTCAAAAAAACAACAAAACAACTAAGGTACTCCGGGGCAAGTGGGACCTAAAAAAATGCTAGTTTGGTTTTGTCAAGCCAAAAAATCCTAAACATAAATAATTTTATAATTCCAATGGTTCTAAAAGACATTGTTGGTATATTTCTTCTTAGTAATGGGCATTAAAACTGTTTCAAAATTTTTAAATTCTGTATATTATGCATTTTATGAAAAGTGGAACAGTTCTTCATTTACACCGTATCACGGGGCAAGTGGGACCTATCCGGATTTTTTGTAATAATGGCTCAATATATGTAAGGTATATATGTAAGGTAGCATCCCAAGCAACACACATGTTATATAACAGTTACCGCAGCGCAAGTTTTGGTTGTATAGAAGTTTATTTTACGTAATTCCAACAAAAAAACAACTAAGGTACTCCGGGGCAAGTGGGACCTAAAAAAATGCTAGTTTGGTTTTGTCAAGCCAAAAAATCCTAAACATAAATAATTTTATAATTCCAATGGTTCTAAAAGACATTGTTGGTATATTTCTTCTTAGTAATGGGCATTAAAACTGTTTCAAAATTTTTAAATTCTGTATATTATGCATTTTATGAAAAGTGGAACAGTTCTTCATTTACACCGTATCACGGGGCAAGTGGGACCTATCCGGATTTTTTGTAATAATGGCTCAATATATGTAAGGTATATATGTAAGGTAGCATCCCAAGCAACACACATGTTATATAACAGTTACCGCAGCGCAAGTTTTGGTTGTATAGAAGTTTATTTTACGTAATTCCGACACAATGTTGAAATAACGTCGAATTAACTTCTATACAACCAAAACTTGCGCTGCCGTAACTCTTATATAACATGTGTGTTGCTTGGGATAAATTATAAATATGCTGCATATATGTAAGGTAGCATAAATTATAAATATGTTATGCGAATAACTATGTTTAGCGATTTATGTTGGAAAAGTTTTGTGGTATCGTGCATAAATTACGTAACACATATAATAACGAATCACTGAGAAAAAATGATTTAACTCTAGCAGCTCGTGCAAAACAAATTGATTTTATTTATACAAAAAGCGCCCTAAGGTTAAATACCGAAAGATTTCCAAACTTACTTTTCATATTACGTAGTTGATGAGTCTCGCCAAAAGATTTTTCAACATTCACAGATGTTATGTTTTCCCTTACATAATATTACGATCATTAAATAGAGATTTTTAAATCGTAAACTCCGAATAAGTCGTTTTCCATTTTTTTTATACTTTATGGCTGGTTCCTTAACATTCAGAAAAACTCATTATGCAGCAAAAAACGAAAAATAATAGAATTTGCTTGAACTAAAATATGAAAAATAGATAATTTCGAAAACAAATATGTTTTATCATTTTAAACAATAGCTTCACCATCAGAATAGAAGTAACTAAGTATAATTCAACTATTGATTACTTAAGGCGCCGATTTTTACTTTATTTTTGTGTGAATTCCGACTTAGGCTGAAGAAAGCGAGATCAAACTATGAAATTGTGTTTGTTTACTCTCATAGGTCTGACTTGCCCCAGATGCTGAAATGCACTGGGGTAAGTGAGAGCAGTTAACAAAAGGTAATAAATGAAAATAAATTACAGCTTTTTCGCTTAAAATAATTTGCAAGCACTCCAAATATTATCCTGAAACAGAAAAAGTTTTACTTTATTTGTTGTTCTATTTTTAAACGACGAATGTAGTAGAGTACGTTAATCTCACTTAGTGAATTGAAAATTACATTTGAACAACAATAACACATATGGTCTCTTTATGGTGAGAACAATAACAATTTTTGAATTCAAAGTATCCGCTGGTGTGATACCTATGTTTTCTATGAAGAATGTTTGCCTTAAAAATAAAAAATAAAAAAAGTTATAGCTGTAGGTCTCACTTGCCCCGGATTCTCACTTGCCCCGGGGTACCTTAATTTTTTTGTCAAAAAAAAAGAACAATAAACTTTATGAAGAAGCATACTCTAAAATATGCACATTGAGGATGGCGAACTAATCCCATGCTCCATTCGGTAGTTCTATGCAAAATCTTGATTGATCTAGTAAAAGACGGAATCTCAACTACGAATCGTACGGTCATTTATGCTCAAGAGAAAAAGTAATTTGAATTTTGATAAACTTTATTTCGTATGTACTTACAGTGACATACGCTTGTATTACTATTATGAACCTAGACAACACCGACTATACTTCAATGATATCATAACCTGCCGCATAAACCTGTGCAAAATCTCTTCTTTTTTATCCCCAATCTGTTTTCATTCATGGCGTGACAACAGCCATCTGTCTACACACACCCACTGAAGCTGACATCAGCAGAAGATAATCACTCGTGAAGTGACGTGATCCGCGCAAGCCTCCATTCTCCCCCATTACGATGCCAATCGATCCGAAAACGATTTAAATTTCCATCACCGTTTTCGTAATGAGTTCACTGCTGATGTCGTTCGTAACATCATGATGTGATTTTTATTAGCACTCAACTGAGAAAACGGCAGCACCCACCCGACCGAACCCAACAACGCGTTCCGAAACCGAAAGCTCTCAAATAGCCGACTAATCTTTCGGAAACTCGATTTATTCGTCCGAGCCAATGTCGGTTGGTAGGTAGGTAGGTAGGTAGGTAGATCCTTTCCCTCGCATGCACCAACCAACAACGTTCCCCCACCCGCACTTTTCTTCGATCGGAGCAGTGCCAGTTAATTACAGCTTCAAGGATCGAATTAATTCGAAATTGGTCTTGCGTGCAAAATTGAAAATGTGCTACGATTGCAATACATACATATTCCCTTTGAACTGGATTGGTTTTCCCTCACGTTTTCAACGTGGATTAGGTAGGGTCCTCGGTAGGTCGTACCACTCTACACTACACCACGACGACGACGGTAGCACTCAATTTGCTGAACCTGAGAGCAGTAAACTGGCAAAACGACGAATTATTGGCTGTTGGATCCCCCTTGTCCGGTCATGTTACAAAATGCCATCGCGCCGAACCATAAGGGGAAAAACAGTGCGGTAGCACATTGCACAGTGGCAAACAGTTTATCAAGATTGATGTTTTTAATTAAATCGGGATTATTCCAATTTGCAACGCCTTGAGATGGGATCAGAAGTATAAGTGAATAAATGCTGAGTGCGGAATCAAGTGCGAGGGAGGATGAAACCAAACTCAACACATTTTTATCTTTGTAGTTTGTATTTCTTTGCATTTTGATTCTTCTAAACCTTTCTAAACATAATATTTTGGGCCGCAAAATGATGAGTTGATAAGGAGAACGTCCAACATAGTTCTGGTCCTCACAAGGACCATTTCCACCGAGGAGGAACTCATGCTTCGACAGGCCAAGCGATGACAAAGACCGCCAGCTAAGAGTTGTGTGCTTAGCTGGTAGTGCAGCCTGGGCACTGTTGTCCTTCTGACTTCAGCTAGATTGAGGAGGTACGATTCGAGCGTTTGCTCACCAAGGAGGTGCGGCTCAAACAGCGTCTGTTCTGGGATCCAGCGGCTGAGTAAGAAACGCTGCACCACGCCCAGCTAGATCCAAGATGGTAGCCCCATCAGCGTGGTCGTCCCAGTGTTAGTTGGGACGTTAAACAGAACTGGCACGATGGCCCTCCGGCGAGACAGGAGTGTTGGCGTAGGCACAATAAGCCACCCGTAAAAATCCCCATTGTGAATAACATAGGAGAAAATACGACTCGATACAATCGACAAAGACCTACGCGACGAAATAAGGACTACGATTGGAAACTTGGAACATGAAATTGCAAGTCACTAGGTTTCACAGAATGTGGCAGGATAATTTACGATAAACTACATCCCCGCAACTTCGACATCGTGGCGTTGCAGGAACTCTGTTGGACTGGACAGAAAGTGTGGGAAAGCGGGCATCGAGCGGCTACCTTCTACCAAAGCTGTTGCACCACCAATGAACTGGGAACAGGATTTATAGTGTTGGGTAAGATGCGACAACGTGTGATCGGGTGGCAGCCGATCAACGCAAAGATGTGCATGTTGAGAGTTAAGGGCCGTTTCTTCAACTACAGCATCATCAACGTCCATTGCCCACACGAAGGGAGACCTGATGACGAGAAAGAAGCATTCTACGCGCAGTTAGAGCAAATAAACGATGATTGCTCGCCGCGTGACGTGAAAATCGTTGTCGGCGACATGAACGCGCAGGTAGGAAGGGAGGAAATCTACAGACCGGTAATCGGGCGAAACAGCCGGCACGCCGTATCGAATGATAACAGCCAGCGATGCGTAAACTTTGCAGCCTCCCGTGGTATGGTAGTCCGAAGCACCTTCTTCCTCCGCAAAGATATCCACAAAGCCACCTGGAGATCACCCGACCATCAAACAGAAAACCAAATCGACCACGTTCTAATCGACGGTAAATTCTTCTCGAATATAACCAATGTCCGCACATACCGCAGTGCGAATATAGATTCGGATCACTACTTAGTCGCTGTATGCATGCGTTCAAAACCTTCGACAGTTATCACCACGCGTCGAAGTCGAACGCCGCTGCTCAACATCGAGCAACTTCGTAACGTAGAAGTGGCTCAAGACTACGCGCAGCAGTTAGCAGTGACTCTACCAACGGAAGAGCAGCTTGGCGCAGCTACACTTGAAGATGGCTGGAGGGACATCCGATCCGCCATAGGTAGTACCTCGGCTACAGTACTAGGGGCTGTCCATAAACCACGTGGTCATGAGGGGGGGGGGGGTGGTTTCGGCCAATGTTCATTTTGTATGGACAAATAAATTTTTTTGTATGGACTAATGACCACGCGGGGGTTGAAAAGTGCCAAAAAAATGACCACGTGGTTTATGGGCAGCCCCCTAGGCTTCGCGACTCCGAATCACAGAAATGACTGATACGACGGCGAATGTGAACAGTTGAAAAACGAGAAGAATGCAGCATGGGCGAGAATGTTGCAACACCGTATGAGGTATCAGGTATCAGAAGGCCGGCTCCAGAGGCACGTTATCCTCCATTTGGGACATTTGTGCCATCGCCATACACATGAGCCTATTTCATCATTTACCTGAGGGAGAATGGGACAAGGGATGGGAATAGGGAAAGGGAAAGGTGATGAAATAGGAAGGGGTGCCCTACAAGAGGGAATGAACGCATAAGCGCACGAGAGCTCATAGCTCATACCACAACGGGGTTAATCAGTGCCCTGAAAAGGACACTGTAAAACGCATAAGCGTAAAAAGAGCCTATAGCTCATTGGAGGTAGCTTGCGACGTCATGCGACTTTCAATATGACATAGAAAGGCACGTCATCAAAAGCATCCTCAATATTCAAGAAATCACCCAAGCAAAAACTACGTTTGAGCGAGTGCTTTCTTGAAAACGTATACAACTTTGTGTAAAAGAGTCACTGTGGACATCCCAAATTGGGAGACATGTGAGTTCACATGAACAGGCATGTTAGCCAGACGAACATCACAGATGTGATAATCGACAATGCGTTTCGAGCATTTCAGAAAGAACGACGTAACCAGATAAATCTGGAACTTATACCTTCTTTTTACAACGCACGCACCCTTTCGGGATAAAACTACAGAGTAATTTCACGCCATAAAAATACCAAATAGAAAACTACAAGAGTTCAAAATATGTTTGAAAAACTCAAATCCCTCTGGAGAAAAATAGGACAAAGCCCCATTTGCTCCAGGAGATTTGAAGTAAGCAGAGCTTTTTAGTGTCCACTAAATCAATTCTATAGCTACAATCCTCGGGGTAGAAGCTAAAGATTCGTAGCTATACAAAAGACTGGTTTATCCGAAGATATTTAGAACTTGAACAGGTCCGAGTTCCATTCAGGAATACCTCTTGCGGACCGCACAGACCGCAGAGGACAAGCTTCTTTCAAAGCAGTAGCTATGGTATACCACAATGAAGGGCGTTGTAATAACAAAACCATAATGAAACTCTCTTGGAGTAGCAATGGAAGCGAGTTATCCATAAAATGTGATCGCAAACAATTATTACAGGTACCCTAGCTTGTTGAGCAGGGACGCCTAAATACGCAAAGTTTGCGAAGGAACACTCCAAAGTGCAAAAAGGTCAAATAGAGGGTCCTCATCTGACACAGGCCAATCAGTCAACTCATGACAAGTTCTGCTCATGCAGAGTTGGGTTAGGTGCAATTCTATGTTAAGTTAACCATGAACTGTACTACCTAAGTATTCCATCAAACTGAAGCATCTCAAATCAATGTTTGAGCTACTTCAGATGCCAAATATCAGCGAAAAGATGCTGAAAACAAGAGCTTGCTTGAAGGCATCCACAAGGAAAGGTTGAAACATACTGTTAACGTTATTCTAAAATATAGCATGCTCGAGGCACGACAGTTCATCTATAATGAAAAAAGCAAAGCTGGGTTCACAAGGTAACCTATATGTACAGAAGTTAGCCTACGAAAATGAACTTTTTGAAGTAGATCCACTTGGGCTACATAAGCTTTTTACGCTGAAAATTGATCTGAGGTTTCCTAGCCGTAGCCACTACTCAAAATAGACAGGATTACACTCTTCACAATCACAGCACAAAAAGGAAACATCAACGACGAACCAAATCGGTGTCAATTGAAAAACGCCAATGGCGAAAACGCATTTAGCGAACCCGTATAGGCAGTAATATAAGCTAATTATCAACATTTGAATAACCCCGCCCTTATTTAGCCTCAAATTTGAGACTTAAGAAGGGCAACTGATTATCTCGGAGAAACGCAAGGTCCACTGCACCATTGCTCCGGTTAGCGCAGTAAGGGCGTAATACTGTGGAGGACGCCCTAATTCTCCACAGGCTCCGTTTGTGGTTAGGTTTTTATTAGACCCCCCTAACCATTCATTCTTTGGCACGGTAAGCATAAAGCCGCATAACACCATGAATTAGGGGTCACCTGTTTAGTGGACTCTTACCACTGGATCAGGCGGTCCGTAGTGTTATTCTTAGCCAATTGAGACAACCGCTACCGACACTACACAGCTATCTAGGCTGATCGGGAAAAGAAGTTAACAT
Source organism: Aedes albopictus (assembly GCF_035046485.1). Lineage (NCBI taxonomy): Eukaryota > Metazoa > Arthropoda > Insecta > Diptera > Culicidae > Aedes > Aedes albopictus. The sequence continues at coordinate 151,372,214 of NC_085136.1, read as the reverse complement.
TGATGGTCAACTTCCAAACGAACCCAAACAGCCGACATGAGGGGGGGGGGGGGGTGGTTTCGGCCAATGTTCATTTTGTATGGACAAATAAATTTTTTTGTATGGACTAATGACCACGCGGGGGTTGAAAAGTGCCAAAAAAATGACCACGTGGTTTATGGGCAGCCCCCTAGGCTTCGCGACTCCGAATCACAGAAATGACTGATACGACGGCGAATGTGAACAGTTGAAAAACGAGAAGAATGCAGCATGGGCGAGAATGTTGCAACACCGTATGAGAGCGAATGAGGCACTAGTGTGGGACACGCTTGTATGGAAAAAATGAATCCTCGCTCCAGTCGACTTTTTAGGTCCCATTTAGGTCCCATATGAACTGTACAAAATTTCAGAGCAATCGGTGAAACTATAATTTAGCGCAAGCGATTCAAAATTTTCATAGGATTTACTATGGAAAAAGTTACACTTTCAAACAAAAAATCCCAGAGGTCACCCCTTGTCTCCTTAATTCAAATCGATCAATGCTTCTTGTAGAAAAATCATTTATGAAACTTTCCTTCGAAGACCGCAAAACAATTGGATGCTTGTGGAAAAAGTTATTGATTTATTACCGATTAGTGATCCAACGAACGGCTTTTTGTTTTGTTTTATCAGCAGCACTGCTGTTGCCGTTGTCGCACGGGGTGGCGGGAGGCATCACCACTCCCAGAAACAGCAGCAATCAAGGCAGCAGCTACAGTGCTGCTAATAAAACAAAACAAAAAGCCGGTCGTTGGATCACTAATCGGTAATAAATCAATAACTTTTTCCACAAGCATCCAATTGTTTTGCGGTCTTCGAAGGAAAGTTTCATAAATGATTTTTTCTACAAGAAGCATTGATCGATTTGAATTAAGGAGACAAAGGGCGACCTCTGGGATTTTTTATCTGTAAGTGTAACTTTTCCCATAGTAAATCCTATGAAAACTTTGAACCGCTTGCGCTAAATTATAGTTTCACCGACTGCGCTGAAATTTTGCACAGTTCATATGGGACCTAAATGGAATCAAAAAAGTCGACTGGAGCGAGAATTTGATGTTTGTCCCATACTAATGAGGCACGTTACAGACAGGCGCGGAACAGGCAGAACTCAATCTTCAGAATGAAGAAGCGCCAGCACGAAGAACGAGATCGCGAAGCGATGGAAGAGCTGTACCACGCTAAGGACACACGAAAGTTCTACGAGAAGCTGAACCGCTCGCGCAAAGGCTTCGTGCCACAAGCTGACATGTGCCGAGATAATCACGGGAATATTCTCACGAGCGAACGTGATGTGGTCGAGAGGTGGCGGCAGCATTACGATGAGCACCTCAATGGCGACGTTGCAAGCGTCGTACGTGCGCAGGACGAAAGATTTCCAGCCCCTAACCTCCAAGAGATTGAAGAGGAGAATATCCGGTTGAAAAACAACGAAGCCGCTGGAGCAGATCAATTACCAAGCGAGTTACTAAAACACCGTGGAGAAGCACTGGTGAGAGCACTACACTGGGTCATTACCAAGATTTGGGAGGAGGAAGTATTACCGGAGGAGTGGATGGAAGGAACCGTGTGTCCCATCTACAAAAAGGGCGACAAGTTGGATTGCGAGTGGAGTTCGTGGGGCAATATCAGGCTGGATTCATGGGTGAACGCGCTACAACGGACCAGATGTTCGCCATCCGCCAGGTGTTGCAGAAATGCCACGAATATCGAAACATCACTTGTTCATCGATTCCAAATCGGCGTATGATACAATCGATCGAGAGCTATAGCAGGTTATGCACGAATACGGATTCCCGGATAAACTGAAAGATTAATTAAGGCGATGATGGATCGAGTGATGTGCGTAGTTCGAGTATCAGGGACTTTTGAGCAGTGTTGCGAATACTCACTTGCAAGAGAGATACTCATTTGCTTCTATCTCAGTCCAGAAGCATGCTATCAAAAAATGATGTTAAAAGGGCTTTTAGATTGTTGTTTAATCTAAAAGTTTGCTGAATAAAGTAAAGGTCGCAGACGCATACCAAAGTTGTGAGAGAGCTGTGAGTACGAGGTTAGTAAAATTCGTGTAATTTATACTCACCTTGTACTCACAGCTCTCTCACGGTTTTGGTATACGTCTGCGACCTTTACTTTATTCGGCAAACTTTTAGATTTAACTACAATCTAAAACCCCTTCAAACATCATTTTTTGATAGCATGCTTCTGGGCTGAGATAGAAGCAAGTGAGTATAATTTATTGCTAGTGAGTATTCGCAACACTGCTTTTGAGTCCCTTCGAATCTCGCAAAGAGTTACGGTAAGGTGATGGTCTTTCGTACTTGCTGTTTAATATTGCGTTAGAAGGTGTAATAAAGAGAGCGGGGATAAACACGAGTGGGACGATTTTCACGAATTCCGTTTTACTGATGATATTGATATTATTGCTCGTAAATTTGAGACGATGGCGGAAACGTACATCCGACTAAAGAGTGAAGCCAGGCGAATCGGATTAGTCATTAATGTGTCGAAGACAAAGTACATGATGGCAAAGGGCTCCAGGGAGGAATCACCGCGCCCGCCATCCCGAATTTCTATCGAAGGTGATCAAATCGGGGCGGTTGAAGAATTCGTGTACTTGGACCAGACTACCCAGGCCTACTACAAGTCGTCTAGTCTACCACATCTCCTTTTGTTGCAAGTTGGAAAACCTTTGTTTTAGCACCTATATGTAGCGCAGCTCGACCAAAAACTTAATGGTTTCAGTGATATTCATCAAGGTGCTAATACGCTTCTCCATAAGTGGATCGCATCGGAAACATTGATTGTAAACTCCTTCATCACGATCGGCAGAGTATTGGCAGAATACCATTACTTTCTAATTCTTTCCTCATCATCACGCAAACGAATCCTCCTCTTAAAAGTTAGGTATCGAAGCATTGTTACTCATTGTACAAAGAGAACTTGGTAGACTGACCTATTTGTAGATGCCATACGGATCTTTTCTGAAATTCTGAATGTTTTGAGGCTCCTTGAAATTTAAGTTACGCTGCTTTGTACTGCCTTCTCAGAAAACTTCCATATCCTTTTGTTAAATGTTGTTCTCGTCTAGACACAACAAGACACTGTACAAACGAGAGTAGCTCTGAGAAATTCTGAGTAACTCATTTCACCAATGATCGACGAAATTTGTCGAAAAACACCCCTAAAACTGCAAGAAAAGCGGGATATCGGGCAATATTGTTTTGTTTTTGCGATTATATCAGGCAATACTCAAGTAAAACGGGAGCAATATGGAGAAATCCTGAGCAACTCTGTGAAAGAAAATGTACTCTCCAGCAGAGTGTCTTGCCCCAAGGTTCTCGTTATAGCATAATTCCTCGAATTTGTTTTTTTTTTTCGTCATGCCACATTTAGCATTAATCAAAATCCCCATCATCTTGTTCGAAAGTTATGATTTTCAACTCGTTCTCTATCGGATTGCTGAAAACTGTTTGAAACAACATTATTCTGCCTTTTCCGAGCCAACACGTCGCCAGCGAGTTGCTCGTTAAGGACTTTGAGACTTCTTTGCCTCCTCCGGACCAACGTCTCTCTGCGTTGTCCGTTGAGGACTTTGTTATTGCCTCCTCCGGACCAACGTGTTGGCAGCACGTTGTCCGTTAAGGACTTTGATAGTGTTACCTTCTCCGAGCCAACACGTAGGTAACATGTTGCTCGTTAAGGATTTTTATACTTTTTCATGCTTTCTCCGGACTAACGTGCTGGTAGCACGTTATCCGTTAAGGGCTTTGATTTCTGCTGCCTTTTCCGAGCCAACACGTCGCCAGCGAGTTGCTCGTTAAGCACTTTGATATACTTTGCCTTCTCCGGACCAACGCTTCGCCGCGTTGTCCGTTAAGGGCTTTATTATTGCCTAGTCCGAACCAACGTGTTGGCAGCACGTTGTCCGTTAAGGACTTTGATACTTTGATTCATATTTACCTATCACCGAGCTACAAACCGTAACCACAGGCAGTTCGAAGTGCGCAAACACGTTAACAAAGTTTCCAAGCTTTGCCAAAAATACTCGTCCAGATTTTGTCTTGTACAATTCTGGGTTGATGCTGCTATTGTTATTCTTGGCTTTATATTGCACAGCTTTCCTGGTAAAATAACCTGCGGGGTCTCCGCCCAGCGAAAGTCTTATTCCGGGCAGTACTAGCAACCTGCAACTGTACTTCTTCATTCATCTTGAAGCTTTCCTCCATAGAAAAGGGCGCCAGAAATGTTCATGACGATGCACCACTTTCTTTTTTTGCCAATAGCACACGATCCAGTTGAAAGATTTCTTCTCCATCTCGGCGGCTACCGCAGAGTGGAAAATTTTCTAAAAATCCGCAATACAAGTCGTCTAGTCTACCACAAAGCCGATCGAGAAACATCTTCAAAATTACCTACGTTTATGGCTACGATTCCCACCAAAAACACGCCGCGACAATCAAATGGGACAAGATCTGTGTAAAGCACCGTCAAATGTAATCGAAATGTCAATATTTTTTCAGAAATTTAACAATTTGTAACTTGTGTACACATTTTCATTGACTTTCATTCAGTTGACAAACGGGTATCGAGCAGCTGACTATGAATATGCAGGCAAGTGAATGAAAATTGCCGCCCGGTGAACTGCAGCGCGTCTGCTCGAAAATTTTGCGCACTGACTTGGGCTCACTGGTGACACGAAGTTAACTATCTA